>NC_056735.1:325191077-325271077 GCF_019279795.1 Protopterus annectens
CGTCATGTATATCTCAATGAATTCTTGAATGCAACCGTGCACAATGCACTGGATAAAAGTTGAAACTGGACATATATTCGTAGAGACTTGTTTTGTGCTCATTATGATGTTTGCTTACAACTCTTTCATGGGGGGTGTTTCCTGCCCTAATCCCCCAACAGCCTTGATGCAAAAGAGAGAAAGTTAGCAAAACTTGCATGTTCACTTAAGAACATATAATCTTGCTATTAACAGTGGAGGTTCGAGGAGGAAGAACAACTCAGCCTGGTTCTGCCGAAACAGGGCAGACATGTGAAAATCAAACTTTTTGTGCGTAAAAGCATAAGTAAGCCTCTTGGTAAAAAAGCTGAAATTGTAGGGTGGGCTGCAGAGCAGTAGTGAATTATTTTTTTTTTAAGCAAGAGGAATGGGTCAAAACACTGTGCTGATTTGTGTTAGTGCTATTGTGTCTGCAAAACCTGCGTGCATTTATAGTCTTATGTCCTGTACACACACAGGTGTATTGCAGAGGTGACCATCATCTGCAGCAGTAGTTTGACTGAAGTTGTTTTTGCTCCTAGATTTTTGTTTAAAGGAGAAGAGAGTACAGCTGTGATAATGGTGTTGCATTCTGTAAGGTGTTAAGATGGAATATGATATGAATGCATTACAAACAACCATTGCATAATATCATTTGGATACTGCTATCCCAGGCAGAGCTATTTTAAGTTTAGCAGGAAAATTCTAGTAGTATTGTGATAAACAAGGTGATTATTAATTTTATTTTCATTATTTTTAACTGTGACAGAACATTGATCAATGCAGACTATTTTTAGGCTCAGCCCTAAAATACATGAAGGAGCTTTTCTCCCTGGGCCTCCACTGAAAAGGGGCTCTTACAGCCCAGTGGACTTTCCCGGTAAACAAATGTCCATAAATAAAGTAAAATAAATAAAAATGGTGATGTAATGAGGAGCACAAAGTAGAATATAAAACAATTAAGAATAAATGAGAGGACGGGAGCAAATAAACTGGAGTGGTTGGATGAGAATCCAGACTGGAAAGATACAGAAAGGACTGTAGCGTATAAACCTTAATGAAAATTGAAAGGGAGAGAGTTTTCCAGGTGTCCTATCATAAGCAAGAATGTATGTTTTAGAGTAGGAAGTGCAGATGAGCTGAAAGTGTGGTGTCTGATTTTTTTTTTTTTTGTTCACCTACTCTATAGTATAGTATATTCTTATTAAACGATCAGATTCTGATTTGCCTAAAGTGGTATTGAGGGCATTTTAGTGAGCAGATAACATTAGGGAATAAGCCAGGTTTTATGCATGCAAAATATGAAGGGGATCACTAAGGCAAATGGGATAAGGTGAACCTTGTTTATTTTTTCTGCCAGCACTTTTTTGAGTTAACAAGAGTATGTTTTCCCTCTGGAAGGCAGTGCTACCTAGTTTTGAAGCACATTAAATCATACACTCAGAACAGTGTCTTGAACAGAGTAGTCTTTTTTTTTTCACAACTCTGAGTAGGTAGTATACAGTTATTATCCCCTAATGCTTCTGGTTCACACTTTGGGCTCTTGTTTCTCAGACTTAGACAGATTTTACCTTAAAACTTCCCTCTGGAATACTTGGGATATATCATCCTTCGGTACTTGTCACACTTCTATCTGTTTAAATCCACTTTTGTGTGTTGAGGAGATGCTTGTACCCCACGTGCCAGGGCATCCTAGTACTAAGGACAAGGGGCATGTCCAGGATGCCTATTTCTTTTGGTTTTCCACCAAATTTGTATTATTGTACATTTGTCATGTTCAATATCTAAAAATTCAAAACCATACCGAGAGCTGTTTTCTGCTTCAGGTGTTCGTGTATCATTGGCAGCTGTAATTAGGCTGGACCATTCAGCACGGTAGTCCACCTGCACTGGAAGGTGTTGCCAGAGGTGTTCATCACTGCTTAGCATTTGCCAGTATGGGAGAGTATCCAGCACAGTGAATGACCATGTGTTCCATTTCATGACCCAGGCAAGAGATAGAAAGTTCAGGTTAAGAGATGGAGACCTAAGCCAATGCCACATGATTGGCTCTGCCAAGAAATTCAGAGTGTTTACCATGGCCTTAAATATTTTAGAAGGCATGTGCATGCACTTCTAACTGACCATTTATCATCCTGCTTGGGCTTGCAATTAGCTGGGCACTAAGAGTATGGCTGGAGAGACACCTTCCTGCTGCCACCCATTCTTCTGAGCAAGACTGGGTGGAAGGTCCACACAGTCTCCCACAGAGGAGCAAACTACTTCTACAGCCTTGTGACAAACAGGCCTGTGTATATACTTGAGTGAAGAGCATACCCCAGTGAGGGTTCCCACAAATCCACAGCACAGTTCAGGGTACTAGGCTGCACTTGTCTCATATCTTGATTCCCAAGATGTATTGTGAGTGTGTGGAGTAGTCCTGTACAGCAACTTAGCCTGAAACCAACACAGGCCTTTAACATCCTGGAGTTGCTGACCAGTGCACAAATCTCTGTCACACACTTGCATTCTTTCTCAGGTAGTTCATGTTGATTTTACTGTCGGCATGACCCAAACCTCATCTCCCGTTCACTTTTAAACTGGGATTATGCAGAATTTTCCTTTTAGGCACTAGCAAATGGAGGCCTTATTCCTCCTCTTCAGAGTCATTTTGCTGAATCCATGAAGACCAAGGTCCCTGAGAGTGAGGGGTGGGGGGTGGAGAAGAAGAGAGATGGAGACCATACCTTTTCCTTTGATCAGTCTCTCTTGTTACAGGCTGTATTGAATGGTTCTTTCTGCACTCGCCCTTTACCAGAGAAAGAACTAAATGAGTACTTAGGAGAAGGATAATAGCCCTGTGTTATTTCCCTGGAGCCAGTAATTAAGAATGATATATACAATTTTTTTTTCTAGTTTGGAGATGCTCAAAAAGTCAGTGGCCTGATGTCTGAACTAGGTATCTTGTGTTATTTGTTTGTATTGTGTGTTTTACTTTTTCATCATTTAGGTGAACTGTTGCAAGGATTCCTTAGTCAACCCAACACCCTAATAATGGGGATTTCAACTACCCCACCATTAACTGGGAAAACTACTCATGTGCCAACTCTTTTGCTCAACGTTTTCTAGAATTCATAAATTCCAACGCCTTGGATCAACTTATTCACATCCCCACCAGGGGCAGCAATATCCTAGACCTGGTCATTACCAACATGGGATAACAGTGTTCCACACCAGAGGTCAATTCCTCGTTGGTCAGATCCGACCACAAGCTAATCAGCCTAGACATCCACATCCCACCCCCACCCCCAATTAGGGAAACAATCGTAAAAAACTTCTCCAAAGCCAACTTCACACTTCTTAAGACAGAAGTGGCAAACTTCATGACACCCATGCAGACGGACAATAGAGGTATGACTGCTGAATCCTACACAAATGCACGTTATAAGCACTTACACGAGTGCATGGATCATGCTATCCCTAATAGAACCAAGATGTTATCTTCCAAAAAAAGGAAGCCAATCTGGCGGTCCTCTGCCATAAACAAACTCTACAACAGAAAAAAGAAACTTGCAAAAAAAGAGTAAAATCCCATGACTGGAGGAACTCCCTGGTCAACCTCAGTAAGAAGCTGAGATCCCTCATAAAATCCTCCAAAGCTAGTTACGAAAACAAAATTGCCACTGACTCTAAAGACAACCACAAAGCATTCTACATTTATGTCAAGAATCTCAATGGGAACACTCAGATCTGCTCTGAGTTACAGCACAATGGCACTAAATATACCGAACCAACTGATATTGCCAACATCCTAGCAGATAGGTTCAGTGCTAACTTTACCCCCCTCTCACCCCCTAGAGGGCCCATCTCTATACCGGAAGAATGCAAAGTTCATATAATCACGGCTGCACAGGTAAAAAAAAACACTCTCCAAAGCCAAGAACACAGCATCCATGGGACCTGACAATATCCCAGGCTGCATTCTACACGAACTACAGGATGAACTGGCACCCTACCTAAGTACCATGTTCAATCATAGCCTCACCTCAGGCTTTGTACCCGCTGAATGGCGCACTGCGACAGTTATCCCACTCCACAAAGGGGGAGCCACAATGGACCCCAGGAACTACCGCCCCATTAGCCTGAAGAGCCTGGTCTGTAAGGCCATGGAACGTATCATCATGGAACACATAAACAAACACATTGGTAATCTCCAAACTCTGGACCCTACCCAGTTTGGATTTGTAAAAGGCAGATCATGTCTCCTAAACCTGATTGACTTCTTTGAAGCAGTCACCAAAGCCATAGATGAGGGTAAAATGGTTCACACAGCTTATCTAGATCTCGCCAAGGCTTTCTACACCATCCCCCACTCTGGAATTATAGATAAGCTCACTAAACTAGGTATAAATCCCTATGTCACAAGACGGGTTGCCAACTGGCTCACGGACAGAACCCACACTGTGAAAGTAGCGGATTCCAAATCCGACTTCAGACCAGTGACAAGTGGAGTACCACAGGGTTCAGTCCTGGGTCCTCTCCTGTTTGGTATCTACTTCTCTGAAGTGCAGGCTAACACAGAATGTTCTTGGCTAACAAAGTTTGCAGGTGACTGCAAACTAGGAGCCATAATCGAAACGCCTAACGATGTGGACAAACTACAAAAGGGCCTCACTGAGACAGATACCTGGTGTCAAAGCCATGGCCTGAAGCTCAATGCCAAAAAGTGTATTGTCATCCCCTTTGGTAAAAACTCTGTACCCATGAACTACCACATAGCTGGTAGTCTACTTAATGCCGAAAATGTGATGAGACCTTGGGACACAGGTGGACAGTAGTCTCTCCTTTGATAATCACATTGCCACATTGGTCAGGAAATCCTTCTACATGGCTCATCTCATCACAAAAGGATTCTCATCCAGAAAAAAAGAGGTCATTGTTCCCCTCTACGCATCACTCATTAGACCCATTATAGAGTACATCGCCCCTTTTGCTATGTAACTCACAAGACATCTATAACAACTGGAAAGACCACAGAAATACTTCACAAAGAGGATTACTAGCCTCAAACAGATGCCCTACGCAGACCGTCTCAAAAAACTACAGCTTTTCTCCATCATATATCGCATACTCAGGGGCGATCTCTGCCTAACATACAAAGCTATGTCAAACCCAGAGCTGTTGGACATGCTCCACTTAAAGAAATCCCAATCCCTCCAAGCTACACGCTCTAGGGACCTAAACCTTGTCACCACAATAAACAGAACATGCTGGAGGGATAGATTCCTGTCCCAGAGACTTCCCACACTCTGGAACAGACTACCTATCTATGTCAAATAGAGCTCCTCATTAGCACTCTTCAAGAAAAATCTTGATAATTGGATGGGAAATGGGAAATTCACCCCAGGGATCACTTCTGTGGCTCTGCTCGACAGGGGCACAGGAAAATAATTTTCTTGGGTGGCGAAAGCCAGGGTACATTTTTTGGCTAGGCTTATATAGGCCCTAGAGCCAATAGCCTAGTACCTACCTATGACCTAGCAAAAAAAATTATCAAAACATAAGCAAAATACAAATTATTTTATTTTATACAAAATAAGTGGAAAATGCATAATTAAAGTATTACTATAGCAACAGTATTCATTTGTAGTGGGCATACAGTTTAGGTTAAAACAAATGTGGTTTAAAGTAACCATAGGCATATTATTTAAGGCAAACTTCACCCCCCCTCACCCCCAAAAGGGCTCATAACCATACCAGAAGAATGTAGAGTCCCTGAAATCACAGACACTCAGGTTAAAACAGCCCTCTCCAAAGCCAAAAACACAGCTTCAGTGGGACCGGACGGTGTCCCAGGCTGCATCCTATACGAGCTGAAAGACTAACTAACCTCTCACCTAAACACTGTTCAAACTCGGCCTCTCCACAGGCTACATACCAGTCCCCGGGAACTATCACCCTATAAGCCTGACTAGCTTGGTCTGCAAAGCTATGGAGCACATCATCATGGAACTCATTAACAGAGACATTGGGAACCTCCAAACACTATACCGTACCCAGTTCGGCTTTAAGGGCAGATCATGCCTCCTAAACCTGGTGGACTTCTTTGAATAAATTACCAAGGCTATAGACGAGGGAAAGGTGGTACACACAGCCTACCTAGACCTCACAAAGGCCTTCTACACCATTCTGGTATTATAGACAAGCTCACCAGCCTGAACATAAATCCCTACTTCACAAGACTGGTTGCCAACTGGCTCACGGACAGAACCCACATGGTGAGAGTTGCGGGCGCTAGGTCCGACTCTAAACTGGTTACAAGTGGCGTTCCCCAGGGCTCAGTCCTAGGACCCCTCCTGTTCGGCATATACTTCTCAGAGGTAGAGGCAAGCACAGGAGGACTATGGCTGACCAAGTAAGCAGACGACTGCAAACTAGGGGCTATAATTGACTCTCAGGCTGACACAGACATCCTCCCAAAAAGGTCTCACTGAGACGAATACCTGATGTCAAAATCATGGCCTCAAGCTAAATGACAAAAAGTGCATAGTCATCCCCTTTGGAAAAAACAAAGTACCCACAAGCTACCACATAGGTGATAGTACCCTAAATACGGAAGACGTAATAAGGGATCTGGGGACCCAAGTAGATAGTAATCTCACCTTTGATAATCACATTGCCAAAATGGTTAGAAAATTCTTCTATGTGGCCCACCTAATCACAAAAAGGTTCACATCCGGATCAAAAGAGGTCATTGTGCCTATCTACTCGTCACTCATCAGACCCATCGTAGAGTACAACGCCCCATTTGGGATGTACCTTACAAGACACCTGCAACAGCTGGAAAGACCACAGAAGTACCTCACCAAGAGGATCACTGGCCTCAACAGATGCCCTATGCAGCTCGACTAAAGAAACTCCAGCTGTACTCTGTTGCATACCGCCTACTCAGAGATGATCTCTGCCTGACATACAAGGCCATGTCCAACCCAGAATTGCTGGACATGCTCCACCTAAAGAAAACCTTATCCCCTCGAGCCACACGCTCTAGGGATCTAAACCTCACCACAACAATAAATAGGACATGCTGGAGGGATAGATTCATGTCCCAGAGACTTCCCATGCTTTGGAACAAGATTCCAGTGTACATTAGGCAGAGCTAACACTCTTCAAAAGAAACCTTGACGAGTGGATGGGAAACAGAAAGTTTACCCCGGGGATCACTTGAATGGCTCTGCTGGACAGAGGCACAGGGAACTAATCTAAGGGGGCGGCAAAAGCCAACACATTCTGACTAGGCTTATAAATGCCTTCGGGCAGATAGCCTAGTACCTACCTATGAACCTATTAAAGTAGTACTATAGCAACAGTATTCATTTGTAGTTGGCATACAGTTTAGATTAAAACAAATGTGGTTTAAAGTAACCATAGTCACATTTAACATAGCAAAAATATGGCAGCACTCCTGACAGTTAAACAAAACTGGTTTAAACAACAGATCTGAAGTAGTTAACTTCATTTGATCAGCAACCTGTGGGTATCGGATCCGATTCGGATCCGAGCCGGCAGCTTTCCTAGCCAAAGATCCGAGCTCCAAGCTCCTCCCCTACCCATAATGCCCTGCTTTCTCCCTCTAACCCTCAGATCTCGTTTGCCGCGGCTTTAAGCATCTTAGAATGAGCTCCTAGCGTGGCTATTGTGAGTTAAAGGCTTTTTTTCTCTTTTTCTGTCAGAAAATTACTAAAACTTTGTGTGTGTGGTTCCCTTTTCGCTCTTAGTTTGTTTTGGGTAGTTTAAAGCTTCTCAGTGTAGTTAAAGTTAATTCCCCTCCCCCCTGTCTGTGTGTGAAGGCATGTGCGTGTGGGCCTGTTCTTTCTCTTCTCTAAAAATGTCTGAAGGCCCAAAAGCTATGTTTTCTAAATGCTCCGATTGTAGCCATAAGCTGTCCCCAGCGGATGGCCACACTCGCGTTATTTGCCTGGGTGTTACAACCCCCGGGCGTTGAGGGATAGGAGGACAAAGTTAATCCTTGTGGGCCTTTTGCCCCCTGATTCCACTTCGTCTTCCTCCTCCTCTGTGGCGCCAGCCGCGGCTGCTCCACCTCCCGCCTCCGATCCCCTGGCCAGGACTCAACCTCCCTCCTTGGTCCAGGAGGAAAGGGATGGCAGAAAGAAGGATAGGAAGGACAAGGAGCGGGAGAAAGATAGGCACCGTAGCCACAAGAGGCGGTCCGAGTCAGCTCTTTCGGCCCCGCCGTCTAAGCAGCTTGCATCTCCCCTTAAGGTCCCCGGGTCTTCCCCCTCCCGGCTTCGCTCTCCACATTTCTCCCCGGAGCCGGAGGAGGGGACCCGGTCATCTTCGAGGTCATCTAGGTGGCCTTCCCAGCCGGCCTCGGTGGACTCATCCAGATCAACCAGGAGTCTGTCCGCAGAAATGGACCGGATGATGCGTCTATTTCTTCAGGCCCAGCTGCAGATGGGAGTGCTCTTGCCTCCCCCCCTTTTTCGCCCCCATTGCTCCTTCTGCGACCCGCTATCTGGTTTTGGAGCAGTCGGATCCGACTAGCTTCGGGGGCCGGGGTGGCGTCGGCACCGGCAGTGTTTCCTACTTCGGCGCCGACTGTACCCTCGAGTCTGTCAGATCCTTTTTCAGATCCGAGCTCTCGGGGCCGTGAGTTGAGCGTCTGATCCGGAGGGGTCAGTGGGCCTTCAGCTCCGTTGAGGTCGGAGCGCACTACTCTTTTGGATCCAATCGGGTCGTCTCCGATCTGCACGCCGGATCCGAGGGGACTGCTTTCGGATCCTAGGGAAAGCAGTTCACCCTCGGCATTCGACGTCGTGGAGAGGGTCCTTTCGAGGGATTCAAGGCCCCAGGCTTTTGCTATGGATCCACCCACCATTCCCTCTCAGATGGGCCTTTCTTCCATCAACTGGCCCCAGGGGCAGCCTGCGCCTACGTCCCAGATGGTTCCTGTAGAGGAACAGGACATTGTTGGTGAGGCCTCTTCGGACAGCCCCCCCGAGGAGGTCCCTCACAAACGAAAGTGCAAGAGAAGCACTTGGACTCACTCGAGTCCCTCACAGAAGACACTGACTTAGAGGAAGGGGAAGGTTCCCCAAGGTCACCCCCCGAAGACGTCTCCTTTGGTGACATTATGGAAATGTTGCGCATTAGAGGGGGTGGTCTGCCCAAAAACCTTCCTCGGATGAGTCTGTGTTTCTGGAGGCGTTTGACGCGGGCCCATCTACCTCTTGGGTGTCCTCTCCCACCGACCCCCTGGTTGACCTCATAACTACCAGGGCATGGAAGGAGCCGGACACTGTCGATCCAATACCCAAGAGACTGGACAGGATCCTCAGCCTCCCAATGGACAGGACAGTTTGGAGCAAGGGTGCCCCAGTGGATGCCATGGTGGTGGCAGCTGCCACTAAAAAGGAATTAGCACAGGAGAGTTCCTCTGTACATCCACCAGACAAGGAGTCTCGGATGATGAACCGCCTCGGAAAGCAGATGTTCGCTTCAGCGACCTTCTCTGTAAGGTCACTGAACTATATGGCACATGTAATTTGGCTCCAGTGGGACCTAATCAAAGAGTACGCTGGATCACCACCAAAGTCCATGTCGGCCGAGGACAAACGGACCTTCTCGGCTCGAATGGCCACTCTTAAGTCGATTACTAACACATCTATGCAGCTTCTCTCCCATGCCACAGAGGGAGCGGAACAGGCGTTGTCTTACGTCGACAGGCCTGGCTCCGTCTCTGCGACTTTGCGGAACCCTTCAAGGTGTCCTTCGCGAATGCCCCTTTTAACAGTTCTACACTTTTCGGCAAAACCGTCCGCAATACGCTTCTCCAGAGCGATTAAGACGGGAAGACGTCTGCCGTCGGGATCCGCTTCTCGACTCCTCAGAGGTTCTTCTCCAGGAACCAAAGAGGACAAAAGAAGATGTGGTTCCAGAAAGCTCAACAGTCCCGTTTCGCTCTGGATCCTTCGTCCTTCAGAGGCAGAGGGGGGCCGAAGAATTTCGGGTCGAGGGAGCCTTTTTCTGATCGACCCGCACAGCAACCCTGAGGGGTTGCCTGACTGCTCCTGTCTGGAGGCAGTCGGGGGGCACTTCTCGGAGCACCTAGCACATTGGGAGTCCATCACGGCAGATCGCTAGGTGCTCTGAATCATATCCAGAGGCTATTCAATTCCATTTCTAACATCTCCTCCCCGGTCGGGGAGCCTCCCCGATGTTCCACCCAATCAGAGGGAGGTAGCAGCCTTCTAAATAAGAGAGCTGCTAAGAAAAAGAGCCATCCAGCATGTCCCCCTCGGGCAATCCGGATCAGGCTTTTACTCCAGGTTCTTTTTGGTGCCAAAAAAGATGGGGGACTTACGGCTGATTCTCGACCTGTCCACACTGAACCTGTCAGTCACCAACGAAAAGTTCCGGATGGTCACTATTCAGTCCATTCTCCCACTTTTACAGGAGAATGACTGGATGTGCTCGATAGACCTCAAGGATGCGTACTACCACATTCTAATGGACAGGCGATCCAGGAGGTTCCTCCGCTTCTGGCTGGGAGCCAGCCATTATCAATTCAGGGTCCTACCCTTCGGTCTCACCACAGCCCCCAGGGTGTTCACCAAGGTCATGGCAGTTGTAGGGGCCCACCTGAGGCTTCAGGGAGTACAGTTCTTTCCTTACCTGGACGACTGGCTCCTAACCGCCCCCACCAAGCATCTACTATGTTCAGGCAGGGACTACTTCTTACATCTAGCCCGCCATCTAGGGATCACGATCAACCACAAGAAATCCACCCTTCAGCCTACTCAGATCTTGGATTTCATAGGGGCCAGGATAGACGCTATACATTCCAAGGTCTTGCTGACGGCGGACAGACTCCGCAATATAAAGCTTCACATTTTGGCCCTTCTACAATCATCAGCCTTTCTAGCGGAATTAGTCCTGAGGGCCCTGGGGTCCATGGCAGCGGCCATCAATCTCTCACCTATCGCACGTCTGAAGATGAGAATCCTTCAATGTACCTTACAGGTCCAGTGGTCCATCCTACGTCACCCCCTGTCTACACCTATTCCCCTCAGCAGGGTTTGCAGGGAATCTCTACTTTGGTGGCTCCATTCCAGGGACCTCTGGGAAGGGCGCCCCTTCTCCATGTCCCCACCCCAAGTCACAGTGACCACTGACGCATCTCTCCTCGGGTGGGGGGGCATTGCATGGGCAGATCCGTCCAAGGCACGTGGACTCACACAGAGACCTCTTTGCATATCAATGTGCTGGAGATGAGGGCAGTGCTTCTAGCATTGCAGGCTGTCCATTCCCTTCTTCCTCCAGGGACTATTGCAATTCAAACAGACGACGTGTCAGTAGTCTGATACATCAACAAACGGGGGAACCAGATCTTACCCACTTTGCCAAGAGGCCATGAGAGTGTGGGAATGGGCGATATCCACCAACCGCTTTCTCATAGCAACGTACATACCGGGTCAGTCAAACATTCTAGCGGACAGGTGGAGTCGAACTATCCTCTCACCTTACGAGTGGTCTCTGAACCCAGTAGTAGCGGAACAGATCTTCCTCAGATGGGGTCAACCTTGCTGTGATCTGTTCGTGTCACCTTCGAACACAAAGTGCAGCGAGTTCTTCGCTCTAATTCCCCCACCAGGGGAAGTCCCCTGAGATGCTCTGGTTCATGCTTGGCCATCCGGTCTTCTTTATGCTTATCCTCCTCTTCCGTTGATGACAAAATTCTTGCAGAAAGCTCGTCGGTTGCGGAGCAGAGTTATCCTCATAGCCCCATTCTGGCCTCGCCAAACCTGGTTCCCATGCCTACGGTCTCATCTAGTACATCCTCCCTGGATCTTAGATCCCATTCCGGATCTGATTTCTCATCCCTTGGGTTTGAGGACCCCCAACCTGGACAACCTCAAGCTCTCGACTTGGTTGATCCAGTTCCATTAATGGCCAGGACTCCCGGTATCTCATCCTCAGTTAAGGCCATTCTGGTGGCTGCTCATAAGCCTTCTACCAGGAGAATCTACAAGAGTAAATGGAAGCGTTTCTCTATATGGACGGAGCATAGGAATTTGGATCCCTTTACGGCTCCTATCCCAGCAGTCCTCAACTTTCTATCCCATATTTTTCATCAAGGGGCTAGTTCTTCTACTGTTAAAGTTCAATTGGCAGCTATTTCCCATTTCCATGTTGGAAACAAGTTTTGGGCCCCAAGCTTCCTCTAAGATTTGCAAGACATTCCTGAAAGGAACTTTCCTGTTAAGACCCCCTGTTAAAGATGCAGTTCCTCCATGGGATTTAACCCTGGTTTTCCAGGCTCTGACTGGTCCCCCCTTTGAGCCTGCAGCTTCAGTCGACTTAAAGTATGTATCTTGGAAAACTGCCTTCCTGATTGCCATTACCTCAGCTAGGAGGATATCGGAGCTTTACGCTCTTTGCAGTAAGCCTCCATACATCATCTTTCATAAAGACAGGGTTTCCCTTAGGGCTAATCCCTCCTTTCTGCCTAAAGTGGCTTCAGAAGTCAACATCAACCAATCCATCAATCTACCTGTCTTCTTTCCTAATTATCAGAACAAAGGAGAGTATAGACTTCATTGTCTGGATGTACATAGACAGTTGCATTTTTACTTAAACAGAACAGCTGATTTTCGAAAATCAGATCAACTTTTTGTTTCATTTGCTAAGTCCTGTCTGGGTAAGCCAGTGACTAAGGTAACCTTAGCTAGATGGATTTCCCAATGCATCCTTCTCGCATACAGAAGCTGTGGTTGACCTGAGACCCTGAGGGTTCGATCTCATTCTACCCATTCTGTGGCTACTTCTGCTGCCTACTGGTCGAGGGTGTCTTTGGACGACATTTGTGCAGCAGCTACTTGGGCTTCATCTCATACTTTTATTACACATTATAAATTGGATTTAATATCCAGAGGACGCGCATCTTTTGGCTCTGCAGTGCTCCGGAATATCCTTCCATGAGGACCTCCCAAGTTGTGGTAGCTGGGGACTCTGTCCCACAGGTTGCTGATCAAATGAAGTTAACTACTTCAGATAAAGTAGTTATAAACTCCCCATCCATCTGAGTAGGTAACTTCATTTGTCTGCAACCAACCAACCCTCCCTCCATCCCCCGTACCTTAGTTCGTTCTTGAAGGATCAGGATATGTCACTTTCCAGATGACATCAGGTGGAACGTTAAGTAGTTTCCTTGTGTTATAGTAATGTTCTATGATACTATGGCAAACTCGATCTTAGGGTTAGAGGGAGGTGGCAGGGCATTATGGGTAGGGGAGGAGCTTGGAGCTCGGATCTTTGGCTAGGAAAGCTCCGATACCCACAGGTTGCAGACAAATGAAGTTACCTACTCAGATGGAACATTATGATGAGTACATAACATCTTTTTGTAGCAACAACAGGGAGCTGAAAAGTGTGAAAGAAACAAATAACCAAATAGCTTACTTTTTGGGGGGGGGGTTGTGTTTTATTAAATTAAGAAATATTTACTTAACTTTTATACTTTGGATGCAAATTCTTTCTTCAGCAACAATTATGGTCTTACACCAACTTTGAGACATTAAGCAGAGTAACTATTTTACATCAAAAGTTGAAAAGAAAATGCTATGTACTAATAATGAAACAAATGCAGAGCACCTTACCAGATAGCCCATTTTCACAGTGCAGTAATGTTCAAAAGCCTGGTCATTTCAGGGAAATAAGACTTGCCAGAGGTGGGGAGTGCCTGCCATCTGCAGTTGTGGGCTGCACAGCTCCCCTGGTCAGTCTGTTATTTCTGTGCAATGCTCACTCTTTCGAGCTTTATTGCGTGCTTAAGCCATCAAGCTTAATGTGAAAGGGTGGGTGCAAACAGAAAAATCTTGGGGTATTTATGTATGTGTGGATGGAATCAAAAGATAAATGTTAAGCGATTATTAGACCACAGTGAAAAATATTCTGTAGTTCTGATGGTATTATAAGGAAGAGAAGATTATAATCCTGGAGAGAGGGTACAGAAGGAGGTGACTAGGATGTAAAGAAGAGTGGATGATAAGACTGGAAATTTTTGCAGTGCTGGTGTTTACTATTTTACTATTCTTATCTTTTATGCCCCTTCTTGATGTTATCACCATGGTGCAGTATACAGGACTAGGAAAGGGAAGCTAGCCCCTCTGTTACTTGGTTCTTTTTTTTTCCACTGGCACTGTTAAGCTCTCTGTTTTATATTTGTCATGGAAAGGCTCCCACATTTGATGCATAAAATGTGCAAGCCTTCCAAATATTCCAGTGGCTGCCAGGTTATGAGCCAGATCCACAACAGCTATATTTGCTTAGGCTGGGTGAGGAGCATAGTGCCAAGTACTTCTGTTGGTGCCAGAGTTTCAGTACAGCCACTCGGACCTCGAGGAGAGAGACATTAGCAATGTTACTGATTGTGTTCTAGCTGAGGGATCTGCAAGGAGGTCCCTTGTGTTTTCCAGTCAAGTGTTGAAGCATCGAGAGAGGATGAAAGAGCAGGAGACTAGAAATGAGCACCTCCTCAGCTAGTGGGGGGGGGGGGGTTGACAAAATGGCTTGAAGAGGTGCAGTCCTAGCATTCTCCTTTGGGTGTGTTACACAGTTTTCTGCACTGTCATTTCCATGTTTAAATGACTGGTTTATGTTAGTATCGTGGTTTGCGCCTGTGGAATAGTATTTAAAGAACCTTAGTGATAGCTCAGCAGTAGCACTCAGAACTGAGAGCTGTTCTCCAAGGTCTTTTCCATTCTCCACTACCACCACATCCAGCAAAACCAAAAGGGCTCGCTCACTCAGGTTAAGGAGGATCCATCATTTTTTTTTTTTTTTTTTTTTTTTTTGTGTCATCTTTTCTGTATCCTGGGAAGTGGCTCAGCAGAGCTAGAGACCCACATTTATGACTTGAATAGCTCCCTTCAACCATGAACCACTCCTTTTGGAAAGCTCTTAGGGTCACATAGTTCTCTATGGGCTGGCCTGTGACCCCCCCCCCCAACTGCCACCTCCCTCCCAAAACATCATTACAAATGAGTCCTTCATTCATATATAACCTGTTGTTAAGGATGTTATTTTGCAGTTCAGAAGAATTCTTTCTACTGTTTCTTCCAAAAGGACAAAAGGCATACACAAGCCCACCTCAGAGATGAGTGTAATCCTAACAAAGTATCCTAATGCTGTTTTGGTCACTCTGGGGCATACCTGTCAACCTCTCAGTGCAAGAAATCTGGACAAAGCCATGAAGACTGGAGAGACAAAGGCTCCACAACAGGGAAAATTTTAAATATTGCTTCTATAAACTTAGAAAGTTGCTAGAATAACAAGTTTTGCATAATTATATATTTTCTGAAGGATATAAAGTCTAAAACTCAAATGTCTGTCATTATTTAGTCATTTCAATCTTCAGTGATTTGCCAGAAAACCACAAGTTTTATTAGAAACAGACCGTAAATAGGCAAAAATCTGGAAATTCTGCGAAAATCTGTACAGCTGAGAGGTGTGCTCTGGGGTAGCACAGGTCCCACACAATACAGTAGGTTCCTACATGGTAGATTCAAGACTTTTGTACAGTGGCAGAAGTGCATTATTTTCTGACTCATTGGTACTTAGAGCCTGAGCCAATTGTCTTAACTGTCCAGGTTACATTTTTCCATAGTGGATTAATTACTGGAGAAGATGGCAGCCTTTCCTAATTCTGAAGTCAAGGGTTTTTGCTTAAGATATTTTGCCTCTACAGTGAGGTTCCATGCATCCTTCTTTAGTTTTTTAATGTGTTGATGCTATGCTTATGCCTTACAGGTTCAAGTGAGTGTCCCCTTCTAAATGGAAGTCCTCTGTGGATAAGCCTCTCAGAACCTGATTGAGGAACTCCAAAGGGAAAATAGTTGTAGACCATCATTGAAAGATTTCTGAGGTGCTCAACCCAGATTCCTCTGCATCTGGAATGACTGAGGGCCTACTGAAGTGTCACGAGGTCTTGATTTCTCTAACGTACCTATCCTTAGCATTTACTGTCTTGATTCCAGTCCAGACCTGCCACTGGTAAGGAATGTAATTGTGTGAGTTTGTTGTAGCCTGAAGAGCTATCAGCAAGAACAGGTGGATCTTATTCCATCCATCCATCTTTCAGATCCAACTGATGGGACCGGAGCCACCTGTCTGATCTGATCCAGCTATTTGCTAGTGTTCCCTACATTCAGCTCCCAACTTCCCCTCCCATAATGCATGCATTCTACCTTGCCTCAGATTTCATTTGCTTCTGTTGAAAGTGAATGAGCCAGAGCTGCGCAGCTAAGTGCTGTCCATTTCATAACATTTTATAGTGTTTCATACTTTTTTTTGGCTATATCTTTGACACCATTATATCTTTAATCAGCTGTCATTGGCTTTGATAGTGGTTTCCTCTCCCTCTTAATGTTCCTTTTTAATTTTATAGCCTCGAGTCCTGAATGATTAGGCAGCTGCCAAACATACCCTTTCTCTCAGATCTTGTGTATTCTTCTTCTTTAAAACAATGTTAGTAGGTTAAAAGTTTTGGTTAATTGTTCTAATTAAAAATATATTTTTTTGTTGTTGTTTCCTGCGAGTATAATGGAGAAAGCTTCAGATGATCTTCAAGAAGTATGTCAAAAGAGAGGACACAATTCCACCCCATCCCCATGACACTCATGACTCCTGCATTTTGTATGTGGCCAGAGCATTTTGACGTGGAGTGTGATATTTGTCAGAGCTTCGGATCACTGCACCAAACTAATTATCAAAGGTGTCTTACCTGACGCTTGAGGATCTGGGGATAAACGAACAAATAAGAATAAAGAAAAGGAAAGGGTTTTAAGGAAGAGGATTGTGCAGGAACCATTGAACTCCTCTGATCCTAAAGCCCTTAGGGACCAGGATAACAGAGCCTTCTGTATATTAAACCTTTTCACCTCTTCTCCACCATGTCTGAGCCGACGTTCACCAGAGAGAGAACTTTCCAAGTTAATCTCTTCACTACCACCTCCTGCTGACCCCTCCTTTCTCCCCACCATTATTAGCTCCTTTCCCACCATCTGTCTCTGTGCCGGTGGTTTTGGAGCCAGCCTGCCTCCCGGAACTTTGACCTTGATGCATATGCATTCAGTACAGATGGTCATGCTTCCAACACACACTATTCCGCGATCTTCTTGTCTTTGGCACTATCTTCAGTCCCAGCAGATGTAGGACCTTTTCCAGTGTCCAAGTCCTCTGCTTTCAAGCTGTCTGTTCCGGTCTTTTGCTCAGACTCATTTGGTTCCTTAGTTTTGGGGAGACCGGCTTTCAGTTTCACTGATTTGTCAAGGATCTGTTTGTCTTTGGAGTTGGATTCCCAGGAACCAACTAATTCTGGTTTGGTGTTCAAAATCATGGAGTGGTTAATATCTTCTTAACTGAGAAAGACAGAATTTCCTTCGGCACCAACTCCTCCTTCGGGTGTTCACAGAACTGTTTCTAAGCCTTCATTTCTACCAGCATTCATTAATGGCTTTCGAACTAGTGGCAGAGAAGTTCTGAGTGTTTGCATCCGTGTGACACCTTTATACCCTATGCAATATGTGAGGAGCATACATGAAAAGGCCATGGTGCTTACAAACTCCTCAGATGATTCTGATCAGTTGCCATATGAAATCCCCAGGAAGAGGTCATGTAAAAGGAGATGTGGATTCCCATACAGTGTCCTCCACATCGGCGAAAGACTTAGAGGATTGAGAAGACTCCTCACAGTCCCCTCCTGAAGACACCACCTATGACAAAATCCTGGAGCTAATGAGATAGAGGAGATCTTGGCCCACCCAACCACCTCAAGACAAGAAAATGATCTTTGAGGCACAAGTGCCTGTTTCCTCTACCTCTTGGGTGGTCTCTCCAGTGGGACAGTCTTATGGGTCTGGTTACCACGAGGGTATGGCAGGAACCCGTTAAAACAGAGGCCATCCTAGGAGACAGGCAGGTCTGATCAAAAGGTTCTCTGGTTAACTCCATAATTGCAGCTGCCATGAAAATGGAAGAACTCTCCAAATAACCCTCAACTATCCATCCTCCTAACAGGGAATCTCGGATGTCAAGAGAGAATGGAGACGCAAGCTTGGGTGTCAGACACATTTGCCTTGAGGGCGATAAATTATTTAATGCACATGAATTACTTTCAGATGTACTTAACTCATCAAACTATAGCTACATTGAAGAAACTTCCTCAACAAGATTCCCAAAAGCATTTGCAAGCTACCTTGGGAACTGTTTTGAATATCCTAAATCTTTCCATGCAGCTGTTCCATAATGCTGCAGATGGGGGTTAAGGGTGGCTGGCACCAGTAGTTCAATGCACTTTCATGCCTGGCTGCAGTTATGCGATTTCATGAATAACTTCATTGCATCCTTCACCTATGCTCTATATGATGGCACCACTTTATTTGATTATATGGTGAAAGACAAGATTGTGGATGTGCGAAGAAGAAGTCAAGACCTTGTCAGCTGTGGGAGAGAGGTTTGAGAGCCCTTAATAACACTTTAATAGAAATCAAAAAGGCTCAAAAATCCCTTTGGTTTAGAAAACCCCAAAATCTGGCCTTCGATTCCACTTCAGACAGGACCAGCAGAGAAGGCTTCTTCAGTGGATGCCGACCTAGAGGTCGAGGAGGTCTGCAGGATCAGCAGTCCTGGTGGCTTGCCTGACTGTTCATTGCTGGAAGCAGTTTGAGGGGCATCTGTCCCTTCATCCACCTGTGTGGTTGACCGTCACACAGGGCAAATGAATGAGCGACATAGTATCTAGAGGCTATTACATACCCTTTTCCCTTCCATCTCCATCACCAAAGTCCCGTCTCTTATACTTTCTAGATCACCAAATATAAAGCAGCAAAGAGAAAAAATGCTGCTGTTCATCTTTTTCTTCTTCTTCTTCTTCTTCTTCTTCAAAAAAGAGCCATCCAAAAGGTCCCACCTGACCAGAGAGAGTCAGGAAGGTTTTAGTGTTGAAGAAAAAGACCAAGACAGTCAGGCTGATTCTGGACCTCGGTGGCTTAATCAACTTTAAAAAAAAAAAAAAAAAACATTCTGAATGGTAACAATGCTTCAGTAATCCTTCATTGTCTAAAGAAGGGTGATTGGATATAATCCATAAGCCTCCAGGATGACCATCTCCACTTGAAGATTGTAAAGCACCCCAGGAGGTATGTCTGCTTCCAGCTGGGCACCAGTCACTACCAATTCAAAACTGTTCCCTTCAGTCTCACCACAGCTCCCCCAGTTGTTAAATGCAAGCCAGTAGTTGCAATCCACATGTACAGTGGATATAAAAAGTATACACACCCTGTTAAACTGACAGGTTTTTGTAATATCAAAAATGAGAACACTATAAATCATTTCAAAACTTTCCCCACCTTTAATGTGACCTATAACCTGTACAATTCAATTCAATTGAAAAACAAGCAAATCTGTTAGGGGAAAAAATATAAAAAATAAAAAATGTACAATAAGCTGGTTGCATAAGTGTGCACACTTAAACTAATACTTTGTTGAAGCACCTTTTAATTTAATTACAACGTTCAGTCTTCTTGGGTGGGAGTCTATCGGTATGGCACATCCTGACTTGGCAATATTTGCCCACTCTTCCTTGCAAAAGCCCTCCAAATCTGTCAGATTGCGAGGGCATGTCTTGTGCACAGCCCTCTTCAGGTCACCCCACAGATTTTCTATTGGATTTAGGTCTGTTCTCTGGCTGGGCCATTCCAAAACTTTAATTTTCTTCTGGTGAAGCCATTCTTTTGTATATTTGGATGTATGTTTGGGGTCATTGTCATGTGGAAAGGTGAAATTCCTCTTCATCTTCAGCTTTCTAGCAGACACCTGAAGGTTTTGGGCCAAAAGTGGCTGGTATTTGGAACTGTTCATAATTCCCCTCCACCTTGACTAAAGCCCAGTTCCAGCTGAAGAAAAGCAACCCCAAAGCACAATACTGCCACCACCATGCCTCACTGTGGGGATGGTGTTCTTTTGGTGATGTGAAGTGTTGTTGCGCCAAACGTACCTTTTGGAATTTTGGCCAAAAAGTTCAACCATGGTCTCATCAGACCATAACACATTTTCCCACATGCTTTTGGGAGACTTGATGTATTGTTTTGCAAATTTTAGCCGGCCCTGGATGTTTTTCTGTGTAAGAAAAGACTTCTGTCTTGCAACCCTACCCCATAGCCCAGACATATGGAGAATACAGGAGATTGTTGTTACGTAGTACACAACCAGTACTTGACAGAAATTCCTGTACCTCCTTCAGTGTTGCTATAGGTCTCTTGGCAACCTCCCTGACCAGTTTTTATCTCGTCTTTTCATCAATTTTGGAGGGACGTCCAGTTGTTTGTCACTGTTGTCCCATATTTTCTCCACTTTTTGATGACCGTCTTCACTGTGTTCCATGGCATATCCAATGCTGTGGAAATGTTTTTGTACTCTTCTCCTGACTGATACCTTTCAACAGTGAGATCCCTTTGATGCTTTGTAAGCTCTCTGTGAACCATGGCTTTTGCTGGAGCAGGCAACTGAGTAAATGTCAGGAAAATCCTACTAGGACAGCTGAACTTTATTTGGAGTTAATCAGAGTCTCTTTAATTGATGGCAGGTGTGTACCCAAGCAGACCTGAATGTTGTAATTAAATCAAAAGGTGCTTCAACAAAGTATTAGTTTAAGGGTGTGCACACTTATGCAACCAGCTTATTGTACGTTTTTTATATTTATTCCCCTAACAGATTTGTTTGTTTTTCAATTGAATTGTACAGGTTATAGGTCACATTAAAGGTGGGAAAAGTTTTAAAATGATTTATTGTGGTCTCATTTTTTTATATCATAAAAACCTGGCATTTTAACAGGGGTGTGTACACTTTTTATATCCACTGTAGCTCAGAGTGATTCTTGCGTTTCCATAGCTGGAAGACTGGATCCTCTTTACAGCAACCTTGGAGTCCTTACTAGAAGCCAGAGATAACTTTTTACAGCTCTGCCTATGTTTAGGTATATCTGTCAATCACAAAAAGACTTGCCCCCTCCGTGCTCAAAACTGTAACATTCATCAGTTATTCCTTAAATACAAAAGTTTTTAAAATGAGTTTGTTTCTAGAGAGAAGAACAAAGCTTGAGATCTTCAGTACTAATGCTCTTGCAACAACAATCTCCTTCAGCTGCACTTGTTCTAAAACTGTTGGGTCTCATGGTGGCCCATTGACAGCAATTTTTCATGCCTACCGTCATATGAGAATTCTTTATTGGTTACTTTCTGTACAGTGGTCTTAACTATCATACCCTCTGTCCTTCCTGATTAATCTATCTTTGACCTGCAAGAAGATTGTTTCTTGTTGGCTAACCTCTCCACATCGTACTCTGGGCTGCCACTTTCTTCTTTCCCCCAGCAGTGATAGTAACTATGGATGACTCCTCTGTGGGGTGGGGGAGGGAGCATTTTTAGGGGAGGATGGTCCAGGGCATGTGAACATAATCAAAGATAAATCTTCACATCAGTGTCCTGGAGATGAGAGCAGTCCTAGAGTTGCAGAAATTGCAGGACCTCCTCCCCCACAGACAATATGTATGTAGTCTGGTATATCAACAAGCAAGGAGGAACCAAATCCTATCCAGTTTGCAGAGAGGCAGTAAGTGTTTGGCAATGAGCATTGGATTCTCATTGCTTTCTGGGAGCAATACCCTTTCCAGAAGAAGCCAACTGTTTAGTGGTCAGGCTCAAAATATCTGTTCTGATGCCTGACAGGTAGTTTTCATTCAGCAGTGACTTAACAGAATTTTCAGTCAGTGGGGGCCACTGTGCTGTGATCTCTTTGCGATGTCTCTGCCACCCCAGCCAGCACAAAATGCAGCAGTTACTTCACCTTGTTACCCCCAGAGAGGTGCTTTCATGAGAAGCTATAATCTGTCAGTGGCTCCCTGGTTTACTGTATGCATTCCCACTGGTTCGTTTAATTTCCAGGTTTCTTCAGAAACTGGCTTGATGCAGCTCCACCATAACACTCTCTGCTGCCCTGTGTCCCAAGCAAGTCTGATTTCTCCTGTTGAAGGTGTGAAGGCTGCCAGCCTAGCTAGATAGAATTTTGTAGATAATTCTGTCATTTGTAAATATTAATATAAGCTACAGGCTTGTTCTCTTAAATGTAAAGAAAATTGTATTAAATGTTGAACATCAAAAATGTAATTGTGCACTCTGCTGGAAGAACGCTGATAAGTCAAGCATTGTATGACTGTTTGATCTCAAACTCGGAGCCGTGATGCCTGGACCAGCAGATTCTTTCTATTGTTTAGAGACCAGAGTTAATTGCTAGATTTACATATATAATGTTTTTAATTGCTGTGGTTTCCTGACCAGGTGCAAGATCAAAGATATGTTAAACTCTTGAGTTTCTGTTAGCCTGGAACTAGAGAAAAATGATGTATCCTAAAATGAGTCAGCAGTGATGTATTATCAATTTAAAAAAAACTGTCTTGGAGAGAGAGAGAGAGCATTCTTAGATTTTGTCTAAAGCTGACAAATCATTAATACTCTGCTTTTGCTCTGTATGTAAGTTTATTTAGAACTGTGGTTGCTCTTAGGAAAATATAGAAAATAATAAGTTTAGTCTAGCCATTTTCTATATTTATGTCAGAACTATTCTACAGTATTATTTTAAGCATTTTTCCATGATGTCTGAACTCTTGACTGGCACTTTGTGTTAAGAAGTATTGTCTTGTGTTTTTATTATTTATTATTAAGTATTTTTAAACCTTTCAACTGTGACTGTTTTGTGTAGAGATAATTTAAGCTCTAGAGTATGTTGTATGTATATAGTGATACTGTACAAAGGCATTCCAATAAGCCTTAAAAGTTCTGGTCACACTTACTAACTGGATAATAATATTCCACAGTAATAATTGGACACCCTTTGGTAAGGACCTTTTTAGTAACTGATATTAGGGGTTCTGGTAGCAGTTGATTACTACCTTATAGTCTGGGCAGAAGGGGAATACCTAGTGAACCTGTGCCAGCCTTCCCCAGGAGTGTCTGTGTGTATATAAATCATATCTCAAAGTGTGTGTGTATCAGCTACTTGGGCAGGGACATGAAGCACTGGTTGGACAGAGAGAGAGTGCTAGGAGGACTTGGGACCCTGGCTATGGTCCCCACTCTATAACTCTGCGAGTGGGGGGTCTTATTGGGGCTCTGGCGAGAAAGGGAGAATCCAGCCCCAGACTCATTGTGATCTCTGTGTACTCTTAAGGGAAATTGTGGGTTCAGGTGCCTAGGCAGCGAGACATTTCCCTGTGGTAAATTTGACTGGGGACACACGGCTGAAGTGACAGCTGCAGTGAAATATGGCTGTTTACACATTCCCTGTGGGCAAAGAGAATAATATGTTGCCAAGCCCGCAACTTCAAGAACCAAATTCACAGGGGGGAAACAATGTCCATGGTCCCCAAGGGAACATGAGACAGCAGGCAATATGGCAGGCATCAGCAGTAGGCTGGCCAGAGGGCATGCCAGTTGCAGTACAAATGCAGTGCACAATGGGCAGTACCTTTATAATCGGTGTGTGTGGACCATTACCCCCTTTACATTCTCTAGGGAACATTACCTAAAACGCATATTGAAGCATAAATGGTACTACAGTAGCATGCAGGATTTCCTCCATGCTGTAGCACACTTCTACATGTTGTAGTTACATAAGTATGTACTCTACACTGAGTAACAACACTCATTACTTCTTCTGACTCCATGCATTTGGTTATTAAAGCTGTGAGCATGGCAGTATGTGCTTCTTTTTGCCGACAGGGAATTTGCAAACAACCATATTTCTCTGCAGCTGACTGTCACTTCAGCCATGTATCCCCAGTCAAATGTACCACAGGGAAATGTCTTGCTGCCTAGGTGCCTGAACCCAGAAATTGTACTTTACTGCATGTGTATTTGTTATCCCTCCCAATGTGCACGCCCATCATTGGCGTTGGTGGTGAGGACTGAGGCTCCTTAATTACTGGGCCAGTGCGAGGGCGTTGCATATTAATTGTTTGGCAGTGGTGGGATATCCACACCACATATTAATTGGTTATGGCTTGTAGTGGTGTGGATAGTGAATTCCTGTAGCTTGTGTACAGTGATCACTGAAGGTGTTTTTGTACTCTAAATCAGCCACACAGTGAATATTCAGAGTTCAGATCACAATTGTTTTATTTCTTTTGTTAGCTTAGTTAGTCAGTGAGAGCAGGCAAGCATGTCAGCAGAGGAGTATGGCAAACTGACAAGGAGCCAGTTGGCTGAGATGTCCCAGGCTAAGGGACTGGTGCATGGAAACCTGACTAAGGCAGACATGATTGCAGCTTTGGTCACAGCTGCATTAGAAAATAGCGATCAGGAGGGTGATCAGACTGGCCGTGGAGATGTACAACACTCAGAGAATGGACAGTTCAACCTTTCTGCAGAGGACTTAAAAATCCATCTGGCGCTAAAAACACTTGAGTTGGAGGCCAGGTGTTTAGAAACAGAAGCAGCAGAGAGACTTAAGATGTCTACAGGCTGAGGAGAATGAGAAACTGCTACACCTGGAAGCTGAGGAAAAGGAGAGGCAGAGGCAGCATGAAAAGGAGATGCTGACTCTTTCCTAGGGGCATGGAATTAATGGGGAAGGGAGAAACCGGGCCCCAGAAGCACAAAAGGTCGGTAAATTTCTTGCACAGTTTACAGAGAGGGATCATTTTGATAGTTTCATATGTTTGCGAGGGTATGTAAACAGCATGATTTTGACCAAATGCTCTGGGGTACGGTTCCTGTCCCCCTTACTCCATGGTAAAGCTATAACTATTTTCTCCAAAATGTCTGATCATTATTTCTTAAATTTTACTGCTGTTAGACAATGTGCTAATTCAGATGAGTTGGTGAAGAAGGGAGACCTATACCTAGCAAGCAGCGCATCCCTGCACGGGAAAGGGACTCGCAGTACTGCTCATGGGTGTAAAGGAACCCATGGTGGGCAGCCCAGACTGCCCCAACAGAATCTGCCAGTAGTAGGGGAAGCCCCTAGTCCAGGTACACGTCCAGGACCTAGGGTTAAATGTTTTGAATGCAACCAGTCGGGCCATGTGGCATATAGATGTCCATGGATGCAAGGTGGGGAATGAAAGGTGAGGGAGCCAGTAAGTGGGAAAGACAAAATGCCAATAGTAGGTTGTCTTGAGACAACAAGGGTACCAAACTACCACAAGAAGTTGTATCCTATCATATTGAATGGCAAGAGGCCATTGCTAAGAGAGACACAGCCTCTGACATAACCATTTTAAAGCCTGCAATGGTTACAGAGGAGCACTACTTGCATGGGCAGTCTACTCCAGTCAGAGCTTTAGGAGGAATCTCATTCCATATACCTTTGGCTAGGGTTCACCTTGAGTGGGAGGGTGGAAAAGGAAGCCAGCAAGTAGGTGTGTTTGAAAATATCCCTGCAGATGGCTTGATAGGGAATGATTTTGATAAGGCAGTACCATGTGTGTTTGTACAGGTACACGCAGACAGGCTTGAAGACAAGCATGTGGGTCTGGTAGCCTGGGGGTGACCCAGACAGACTGCATACATGCAGCCAGAACCGGTGAGGTGGTTACTTCAGGGAGAGAGTTGCTCTCTAGCAGTGAGACTGAATGTGAGCCACAGCTGCCTGTAGGTACTGATGTTCCCTTGGACAGAGTGACTGCAAAGGTAGAGGTGACTAGTAGTACCCAAGCTGACATTGAGGCACCGCTGTCAGAGGATGCCAGAATTCCTGTGGAAGGGGAGCTGTGAAGGGTTACAAAGAGAGAGTTGACAGGCTCACCTCTCAGACCCTACATTACAAGGCCTGAGGCAGGTAGCTAGTGAGGCACCTGATTCTCAAGAGACGAGGGAATCTGTATACTGGGAAAAAGGGTTACTGTATAGAGAGTGGATCCCTGAGGGAGGGCTAGAAGGTGAGAGGATACAGTAGTTGGTAGTGCCTAGAGCTTACCATCTGGTGCTTCTAGCCATAGCCCATGATATTCCCTTTGCAAGTCATATGGGCATAAAACTTAACAAAGATGCGTATTATGCAGAACTTCTATTGGCCTGGAATTTCCAGAGATGTAACAGGGTACTGCAGGACCTGTGAGCAGTGCCAAAAGGTAGGCAAGGCAGGAGGCAAGGTGAAAGCTCATTTAATGCATTTGCCTGTGATTAAGGAGCAATTTCAGAGAGTAGCTATAGATATTGTCGGGCCTCTGCATACCCCAAGTTCCACAGGGAAAAAGTGTATCCTAGTAGTTGTAGATTGTGCTCAAGATACTTTGAGGCAGTGGCTTTGTCCTCCGTTGAGGCAGAAAAGGTGCCAAATGCTTTGTTAGAGATTTTCAGCAGGGAAGGTTTCCCAAAAGAAATGCTGACTGACAGTGTGTCCATTTTCATGTCAGACCTGCTGGCTTGTCTGTGGAAGTACTGTGGGGTGAAGCACCCAAAGACCACCCCCTACCACCCCCAGACTAATGGTCTTGTTGAGAGGTTAAACTCTACAATCAAGTCCATGCTACGGGCATTTGCAGACCAGTTTAAGAGGGAGTGGGACAAATATTTGCCCCATCTCTTTGCTTACAGAGAGATTCCCCTAGGAATCCACAGGTTTTTCACCCTTTGAGTTGCTGTATGGGCATAGGGTGAGGGTCCCCTAGATTTAATTTGAGATGAGTGGGCAACGGTGAGTGTTAATCCCACAAGGAGTTTGTTGTGGCATATGTCCTAAACCTCAGGGCAAGGCTCACGGAACTTATGGGCTTGGCCCAGGAGAACCTGGCAGAAGCCCAACAGCAAAAAAGGTCTGGTATGGCAGGAATGCTCGAGCTAGAGACTATGCTGTAGGGCAGCAAGTAATGGTTCTCATTCCTGTCAAACACAACAAGCTGCAAGCAGCCTAGGAGAGACCTACAAGGTGGTAAGAAAGGTAAGTGATGTTAACTACATGGTGGAACTGCTAGGCAGGAGCACAAATTGCACCATGTTAACATGATGAAACCTTGCCATGATAGGGAGGCCCTTGTGCTGAGTATTTGCAGTGGATTGCAGGAAGTGTTTGAGGGAGATCTGGTGCTGATCTCCTCATTGAGTCTCAGACTGACACCTCAGTGGAAGGGGTAGCAATGTCCCAGCAGCTATCTCCCACCCAGGTTCGAAAAATCCAAGCAGTGTTACAGGAGTTTGGAGACATGTTCACTGGGAAACCAGGGTGCACCCACCTGGTGCAGCACCAGCTGGATACAGGACCCCAATGGCCTATTAGGTATGCCCCTTATAGGGTGAATCCAAAAACAGAGCGCAATGGGCTAACAGAGTGAAGGAGAAGCTGTTTTTTAAAAAAAACTCAGCTTTATTACGCACTACACAGTAAACTCATTAACGCCTTTATTAAACAACTCGCGGTTTCGTCCACACAATAGGAGTGCCTGAGAGAGTCAGACAGACTATGAGGGAGGAGATACAGGAGATATTGGAACTAGGGATAATTCAAGAGTCCAACAGTCCCTGGGCTTCCCCAGTGGCGCTGGTGCCAGAGGAGGATGGCAGCATCAGGTTCTGTGTGGACTACAGGAAATTAAATAGTCACACAGAGTTAGATGCTTACCCCATGCCTAGGACAGATGAGGCCCTAGAGCAGCTGGGTGGGGATAAGTATCTTACCACCATTGATCTTACCAAGGGTTACTGGCAGGAGCCCTTGATTCCCAGTGCTAAAGAGAGGTCAGCCTTAGACTCATTTTGGCTCGTATGAGTTCACAGAGATGCTCTTTGGGATATAAAATGCCCCAGCAACTTTCCACAGGCGGGTAGATCATATCCTAGCAGGAGCAGGAAGGTTTGCCCTTACTTACCTGGATGATATTGCCATCTACAGCCATTCCTGGCAAGAGCACCTTCAGCATGTCAGGGAGATGCTGGGCAGACAACCGAGGACAGGGTTGACCATTAAGTCCAGCAAATGTCAGGTGGGTATGGAAGAGGTCTCCTACCTGGGACATGGAGTGTGGAGTGGTAAGATCAGGCCAGAACCTGCCAAAGTGGAAGCCATTCAGGCATGGCCTGCACCTGTTACCAAAAAGCAGGTGAGGGCATTCTTGGGGACAACAGGGTACTACAGAAAGTTTGTTCCAAGTTATAGTACCATAGCTGCTCCCCTCACAGACCTGACAAGGAAAAACAAGCCAGATAAGGGAGTGTGGACCCCAGCATGTGAGCAGGTATTCCAGAAGCTTAAAGAAGCTTTTGGAGGACCCCCTGTGTTAGCCAGTCCAGATTACAGCAAAGAATTTGTTATGTAGGTGGATGCTTCGAAACATGGAGTGGGGGCTGTACTTAGCCAGATTTCTTCGGAGGGAGAAGAACACCCAGTCAGTGGTTTATCTCAGTCGTAGGCTTCAACCCAGGGAGGAATGCTATACAGCTGTAGAAAAGGAATGTTTAGCCGTAGTGTGGGCACTGCAGAAACTTCAGCCTTATCTGTATGGAAGAAAATTGACTGTAGTTACAGATCACAATCCCCTAACATGGTTACACCAAGCTCGCCAGCAAAATGCTAAGTTGCTAAGATGGAGCCTAGGGTTGCACGCATATGATATGTCAGTGCAGCACCGCAGTGGGATTAGCAATGCCAAAGCAGATGGGCCCTCAAGACAGGGAATGGGGTAAGGTAGAGACCTAACCATCTCAAGCAACATTTCTCAAGTGTCACCCTGAAAAGCTAGCTTGAGTTGTCCGGGGGGGGGGGGGATTTGTGAAGGCTGCCAGCATAGCTAGATATAATTTTGTAGATAATTCTGTCATTTGTAAATATTAATATAAGCCACAGGCTTGTTCTCTTAAATATAAGAAAATTGTGTTAAATGTTGAACATCAAAAATGTAACAACAGTGCACTCTGCTGGAAGAAAGCTGATAAGTCAAGCATTGTATGACTGATCTCAAACTCGGAGCTCTGATGTCTAGGCCAGCAAATTCTTTTTATTGTTTTGAGACCAGAGTTAATTACTAGATTTTACATATATAATGTCATTAATTGCTGTGGTTTCCTCTGAGTTTCTGTTAGCCTGGTAACCAGAGAAGAATGATGTAATCTAAAATGAGTCAGCAGTGATGTATTATCAGTTTAAAAGACTGTCTCAGAGAGTGAGAGAGAGCATGTTTGGATTTTGTCTAAAGCTGACAGCAACTCACCAGTGCTCTGCTTTTGCTCCATATGTAAGTTTATTTAGCACTGTGATTGCTCTTTGGAAAAGATAGAAAATAGTAAGTTTAGTCTAGCTGTTTTCTATATTTGTCAGAACTATTCCACAGTATTATTTTAAACATTTTCCTGTGATGTCTGAACTCTTGACTAGCACTGTGTAGTAAGAAGTATTGTCTTGTGTTTTTATTATTTATTATTAAATATTTTTAAACCTTTCAACTGTGGCCGTTTTGTATAGAGATAATTTAAGCTCTAGAGTACATTGCATGTATATAATGATACTGTACAAAGCTACTCCAATAAGCCTTAAAAGTTCTGGTCACACTAACTGGATAATAATATTGCACAGTAATAATTGGACACCCTTTGGTAAGGGCCTTTTTAGTAGCTGATATTAGGGGTTCTGGTGGCAGTGGATTACTACCTTATAGCCTGGGCAGAGTGATCCTGTGCCAGCCTTCCCAAGGAGTGTCTGTGTGTTTGTATATAAATCATATCTCAAAGTGCCACTGGTTGGACAGAGAGAGAGTGCTAAGAGGACTTTGCTTGGGACCCTGGCTAAGGACCGCACTCTATAGCGGTGCCAATGGGTAGTCTTATTGGGGATCTGGAGAGAAAGGGAGAAACCAGCCCCAGAGTTACTGTGATCCCTGTGTACTCTTAAGGGAAATTGTACTTTACTGTGCGTGTATTTGTTATCCCTCCCAATGTGCACGCCCATCACTGCTGTTAGTGGTGAGGATTGAGGCTCCTTGATTACTGGGCCAGTGTGCAGGTGTCACAGAAGGAACCACCCTGACCCTTTGCATCTGAGACCAGACTTGATTTGTCTATATTTGTGTATTCTTGTATTGTGTAGATGCCAGGTCTTTGTTGTATTCTTCATGTGATGGAAATGTGCTCACTCAGCTGCTCAGAGGTTAGGTAATCTCCCCTACTGTGCAGTTTTATGCAAAGACATGCAGTAATAAGAGGTCACATCTACCCCCACATGTGAGAACTTCAGAGATATACAATCAGATTGACAGAGGGGAAGGAAGACAGTTGCAGTCATATACCCACTCAGAAGCCCACCCACCCACACAGATAGTTATATAAAAAGATAGTTAAATCAGCCTTCCCAAAGGTCTTATTGTGGACCAGGCCATCTCTGCAGAGCTTATAAGGTTAGTCCACCAGATATTCTCAAAGAAAATGTAGAAGATCGTTCTTTCTTTAGAATACGGTCATTTTTTTCCGTTCCCACCTCCAGGGAAAACGAGATTGTCCATCTTTGTACTTCAGCATCTTTAGCTAGCACATCTGTTGTACTGTGTAATAAATAATGATGATCAGGTGGTCCTTCTACTGTTTCCACAGCACTGCCAGACACGATGATTCCCTTGAATATAGTGTAGTGTATGATCTGCACAGGATGTGCATTTGGTTCACTGTGGGTGGGCATAATTTTCAATGCCAATATTGCCATTTTTTGGTTACTCCAGTAGAAGGTGTTAGCCATGGTGACAGAGGCTTTGCTGGACAAGGATCTTTTGGCATTCTTTAGTCTGGATAACTGACAAGTGGTGACCTTTCAGATGGATTCCTTGTTTGTATCCTTCACTTTGCCGCTTTGAGATCTCCAGCTGGAAAAACTAGTCTGCATTCTACTCAGAGATTGCATTTATTCCTGCAGAACTAGACCCATTTCATTGTTGGTCATCTTATGTCTGTAGTATCCTTAGTGAGCACACAGAGGAAGGTCTAAGCCAGATTCTCCTGTTACCTGCTGGGCTAAGCAGCAGCCCTGAGCCTCATGGTATCACTTTCACTTCTGTGAATGAATGTTGTAGTGAACAGTGATATGCTAGTAGCTGTGAAGTTGCCAACAACTTTCAGATTATCTACTGTTAGACACCCCCTACCAGTGTCTGATTGATTGGGTCTTGCATCAGATTCTGTCTTGAGGCCTAATTGTGGATGCCTCACTTGCAGGGTAGAGCCTTCACCTGGAGGTAAAAGCAGTGCCACTGGTAGGGGAGGGTCTCCCTTTAATTCCCCTTGTGTTCAGGTTGGGTACCCAGTCTGTGGTAAGGTATATAAAGAAGACAGCAAAGTCTGGTGTCCACTTTGCACAGGGAGTAATACATGTCTGATAATGACCCATAAACAGAAGCATCACCGTCACAGTGTCTGTGTTGGTGACTTCTGATATAACTTCAGTCACTCACTTGCTGAAGAATAAGATTCAAGAATCCTGTCTGGCCAAGTTCTTCTACAGTTGGATTATATGGGATCGCCGCCTTTTCCCCAGTCAACTCCCACACTCTAGAAGATTTATTTATTTTGATTTATTTATTTATTCAATTTTGTTGTCATGGCTTGTAGAGGAAAATAAAAGGTGCTATAAAGCATACTCCGATTTCATGAAGGAACACATATGTGTAATATGTCATAAACTGATAAAAATTGCATTTATTTTAAAACTTAACTGGGAAGAGAGTAAGGCATGGCTGTAACAGTTACACTGAGCGATGTAGACTATGGGGCTAATAGGTTAAAGTAAATACAGTAATACTTGAAAAGTGCTGAAAATGAAGTTGAGAGTTAATATGTTATGCTTGGAAGGATAATAGTGGAGTTGCTGTTGTACAGAGTAAAGCTGACAGTGACCTGGTCATGCTAAAGTACTGAAGGAGCTGGTTGTATTTGCTACTCCTGTACTAAGATTTTATGCTATAATCTCTGAAGCATTTACATTCTGCTAACTTTTTTCAGGATGTCTTTGAATTTGGTTCTAAATTCAGATTATGAGTTTGTCTCTGATGGAAAGTGAAATAGATTTTCAAACTTTTGGAATAAGGGACCTTTAAACTGTGGATGGTGAAAGTGGCGTTAAAGGTTGATCCTCTTCTTAAGATAATAATGGCTAGACGTTGGCACATTGGCTTCCACCCATAGGACCATACGTCTGAATGTTCCCCATAAATGTACTCAGAAAATCTAGCCCCCCTCCCCCACCGTGACCCCTCATTCTAGTCAGAAGTGTAGTAAAGAAGATTGATTTAATTTTGCCCTGCATCTTTTCAAAATCTTTCGAGCTTTTCACACTAGTCAGCCTTCTTCCCTCTCTTTTTTTTACACCTTTAAAAATAAGAGATTTTTCTTCTAAGGAGGAATAGTTAGACACTTCTTATTCAGTCCAGGTGAGGATTAGACTATGCATCACGGATTCCTTCTCCTTCTGGTTTTGAACTGGGTGGTAAAAACACCTTATTTTATATTCTAACAAAGGCGTTTATTTTTGGGATACCATTGCAAAGATGGATTATTTTAAAATAGGAAGGCAGAGAGGTCTGTGACTCCCAAAGAAGGGTATTATGATCTTTTAAATGTGGATGCTTCCAAACCAGTAGCTATTCCTCCTGTTTTGAGAGCTGGTGCCTCATGCTTCGATTCCCAACCTCTGCCCTCCCCCCCAAAAAAAGTCAGCTTTTATAGTGTTCCTGATACTCATAAATAGTTTTTTGAAAACCAATTGCTGATCCAGCTGTCTTTTCTCCTGATTCAGAAAATGGGGCAGTGATGATTATTACTACCAATTCCATTCCTAATGAAAAAGACAGTAAATTTTCTGATCGACTTGGTAAAAAGCTTTATAGTTCTGCCATCTTATGCTTAAGAGCTATTAATTGTTAAACTGACATAATATCATACCTTCTAGGAAATTCTATACGATACAGGATTGGTTATAGCCAGTATTCCTTATGCTGATATTAAAGCTAACCTTATGAACAATGCCATATTCTTCAGCCTCCTGTGTAGTTAAACACAGACCATAACATGTGGGTTTGATAGAGTGTATGCTGCTTCTGGGGCAGTAGCTACTGGCTCTGTCATGAGGAGAAAAGCTTGGTTAAGGGCTCCATCCCTTACAATAGATGTTAAAGTTCAGTTGCAAATGCGCCCTTAGGTAAAGACTTGCTATTTGGGGAATCCTTCTACAGATATTTTCAAAAAGATGAATGAAGAAGGAACACTTGTGCAAGATGTCAAATAAGTGTTTCCATCTCCGTACCTAAGTTTCAAAGAAATTATCCAGCTAAAACAGGACCCTTCTGACAAACTATCTTAATCCATGCAACAAAATCTGACAAAGGTTAGTTTAAAAAGAAATGGCATGAAGACTCTAAAAGAAAGACTAATGGATTGCTGGGATTCAAGTCATAAACAAAACAATTTCTGACTATCCTTAACCAATCCATGTTTGCCTTCCCCACCACCCACCCCAGGCTACCTGTCCGAAAATAGCTGGAAAGCTCTCTCTGCCTTTCAGTCTAGTAACCTATCATGACAGATTTTTCAGTGTTAGACAAATATAATGGCTATGAACTCCAGTGGGCATTCTTTCCTAACCCATCAAGCATATCACACTTTGAATCAGCAGCTAGATCTTGATTAAAATTCTTAACCCGGAAGGATTGTCAGCTTTAACCACACAGAGGGAGATGGTGATTCTCAAAACCAGCCCTTCCTTTATACCAAGATTAGTCTGTAAACTTATCCTTAAGAAAGCAATTAAGCTCTTTTTTACTCCGACTCAAAAAATATGCAATTCTGAATTATTCCATATTTGGATGCCCACATGTAACTCATATTTTATTTAGACAGAACTAAGGCGTTAAGAAAAAGAAATCTACTTTGTTTCTTATGATGAAAAAAGGAACAGCCAGTTTCTAAACAAACTATTGCTAAATTGCTTTCTCGTTTAGTTTACTTATGTTAGCCATTGCAAGAACCTACCAGAACATGTAAACATACACACTGCCAAGGCATTAGTTACCTGGCAGACATTCTTGAAAGGCGGGGAGTCTAGGCCCATCTTAAAAGCTGCTTCTTTGCCAATGTTGACACATGTACCAAACATTATAAACTGATGTTTTCTTCACAGCCAGCACTAGATTTACCAAAGTTTTACAAGGTGTCCTTGATACTGGTTCATCTCTTTGCTAACCTTTTGTCTAAGCTTTGGGAATTATCCCAATTGTAAGGAATACTACAACAGTGATTTTATGAAGAACAGAGTACAATTTTGTAGGTAACTTGACAAAACAGTAGCTATTTGAATAGATCTCTGTTGCAGTGCAGATGCCCTCCTTACATCCTCCTTGGCAGACTCTTTCTCTGACTGGGGTGGGGTATATCCTATTCCATTTATATTTTCTCTACTCAGTGTTCTGTTTTAGAACATGACTTAGACCTCTAGGCTTCAGGCTCCAATCTGAGGGAAAAGAAAGCTCTGTTTTTTGTGTGTATGTGCATCTCTCTTATGCAAGCAGATTGGTTTGTGCTAAGGATATATCGTACAATGTGTGAGGAAGAAGCCTGAGCTTTTAGTCTTGTCGGACGTAGAGTTAATCCTCAGTTGTAAGGAGCACTGCAACAGTGATCTATTCAAACATCTGCCATTATGCTAAGTTGCCTGCATATTTGTACTGTCTAAGGGAAAAAATTCAGAAGTTTAAGGAAATGAAAAAAGGGAGAATATAAGTTATTTATAGGGTATGGAGCAGTGTAGTAATTTACAGAATAAAGTGACAGAGTTTCAAGAGCAATAATTGCCAAATTTAAAGGAGGCCAAAAAAGAAAATGGGAGATTTTCTTAATAGGTTGAACATCTTTAGCCAGATGGTAACTGACAGTATTTTTTGAAAACTCATCAACTTTAGATTCAAACATTCAAAGAAACTTTATTGTCATTTAGGACCACACCAGTGCAGCCTAAACAAAATTACAAATGTCAGCTCATAACAGAAATGCAGTGCAAATAACATAGATATAGCGGTATCAGAGAATAACAAAGAAAATGACAACACGTATGTCATGCAAGATGTAGTTCACATTAAATAAACACACTCAGTACCCATATCAAATGATAAATAATAAATAAATACCCACCACCAAACCCCGTCACCGTTAAGCTAGAGAATAAATAGAGACAAGTGAATAGCAGCTGTTTAGTTACAATGTTGTTCTTGTTAACCTTAGACGTGACTTAGTATAGCTATCGTATTGCATAATAGTAATATTGGTGGTAATTGCTCAGTGCAGCTGGATTAAATGGGAAAAAAAGGCTTCAGTGTATCAGATATTATGGTTGGTGTCCAAGTTAAAAAGTCTCACAGCTGTAGGATACAAAATTGTTCTTGAATCTAGTAGTCCTACAGCAAAAGCTGTGATACCGCCTTCCAGACGCAAGTTGTGAGAACCAGTTGTGGGCCAGATGGGTTGAATCAGCTGATATTTTGTATGCTCTCTTTCTTGCTCTTGTAAAGAAAAGCTCCTGAATAGAAGGGAGGTTTGTGCCCAAGATTTTCTCAACTAACCTCACCATCCCCTGTAATTTCTTCATCTCAGCAAATGCAGTTGTCAAACCATGCAATGAAGTTGCTAGTGAGGATGCTCTCGATAGCTCCCCTGTGAAAAGTGGTAAGAGCAGACAGTGAGATCCTGGCCTTTTTGAACTTTCTCAGGAGGTGAAGCCTCTGTTGAGCCTTCTTGACTATATAGTTGGCATTAACAGTCTACGGGAGGTTATCTGAGATGTGAAGGCCCAGGAACTTGGTTGTTTTGACTCTCTACTACCTCCCCTTTGATAGGGAGTGGTTGGTGAACTGTTGCCTTTCTGCTGAAGTCCATAATCATTTCTTTGGTCTTATTAACATTCAGGTCCAGATTGTACCTGTCACACCAGGCAATCAAAGTGTTCACCTCATCTCTGTAGTTATGTTCATCCTCACCACTTATGAGACCCACGACTGTGGTATCAGCAACACATTTTATAATATGGTTTGAGTTATGTTTTGCAGTACAGTCATGGATGAGGATGGTGATGAAGAGCAAGGGGCTGAGCACACAGCCTTGGGGAACACCAGTCTTCAGAACTATGTGTTGAGAGTACTTTACAGACGTATGTAGCACAAAGACTAAGAATGCAAATTAAGAAAAGGTCAGTCCCTCTGCTATGCAAGTGTTACACAGGAGATATGACCACAGTAAAAGGCTAGAGACTTTTTTGTGAACCTTTACAAAGACCAAATCAGTGAAGTTCAAGGGCAAGAAATGAGTGACTACTTTTCACTGCAGTTGCCCCAGATGCCTCCCTTCTGGAGTATGAAGGATGACTGTCAAAAACTGTGAGAAACTGTTGAAATTTGTTTTATACAATGAATTAGAAATGTTTGTTTCATTGAATGTTTTATTGTGTGTATATTATTTTAATTGTATTACTGTTTGCAAAATAACTCTAGCCACTCTCTAGGGCCTTTCCTTTCTACATCTGGCTACCATGAATTTCATCCACTAACCATTACCATATCAAATAAAGAAACTTTATGTAATTCTACACCCTTAACTATTCCCATCCTACACCACAATTCTTTTAAGAATATGCTTGCTTCTAGTATTCTGATCCTGTGCTTGACCCTCACTCTCTACCTTAATCCTGCCTCATTAAAAAAAAAAAAGTTATAATCTACCACATTACTTTTATTTAGTATTGCCTATGGTAGTACATTTTGTTATTGTATCTAGTTCTCTGTACTTTAGTATTCATTACTTATCTAATGTGTGCTTTAATACTTGCTATTGTCTTATTCATGTATAATGTCTTAACTTTAATGTATCATTTGGAGCTATTCTCCCCGGGCGTCTGTTGAAAATGGGTTCCTGACCCAGTCAGACTTTCCCGGTAAACAAATGATCTGAAGTAGTTGTCTTCATTTGGTCTTCAACCTGTGGGTTCCCGGATCCGTATCTGATCTGACTCTGCTGTATATCCAGCATCTGATCCAAGCTCAAAGCTCTTCCCCTTACCCATAATGCTCCTGTCTCAATTCTCATCTTATTTGCTGCCTGTAATGTGTGCATCGTGATCTGAGTTTTCATCATAGAAATTTGTGGTAAGTGTGCTTTTTTGGGGATTAAACCTTTTCTTTTCTGTCTATATCTTTACTTTTTATCTCCCCTCCACATATCCATCGGTAAAAAAAAAACAATCTCTGTCTTCTTTCCCTTGCGTGCATGGTTTGAGTTTGTGAGTGTGCTGGGCCTGCATGGGATATGTCTGACACTTACAAGCCAGGTTTCAGAAAATGTACAGAGTGTGGCCATAAGATCTCCCCAGCCAGTGGCCACACTCTGTGTGTAGTGTGTTTAGGGGCAGCTCATCTCCAGACCTCCTGTTCCTTCTGTGCTGGATTTAAGGACAAGAGATGAAAATTAATCCTTAAGGGCCTTCTTCCTTCTTCGGAGATTCAAGTCCCTGTGTCCCCGGCTTCTGCTCCTGCAGCTTCCCTGGCCTCTGGGATTCAAACTAATAGGCACAAGACAAGACGAGCGTACACTGCAAAGTCCAACAAGGTTTAATAGCTGAGTAAAACAAGCTTACAGCAGTCAGTAGTCTGGTGCACACTCCGGTAACTGCCAAGCAATAAAAAGTTAAAAACGATCTGGCTGCACAGAATCTAAGTCACAAAGTGTAAAGCGCTGCAGAGAGGCCTGGGGATGGGGACAAATCTGCCAAAAAGGATATGCTGAGTAAGCGATCCCCAGATCGCTGAGCTCCGGTCGGCCCACCACCTAAAGTTAGGTCAGCTCCAAGACAAGAGTCTCCCCGGCTCCATTCTCCCCGGAGCCGGAGAAGCACTGGATCCGTTCACTGGCTCAGGCTTCTCCTCAGGTGTCGGTTGCCTCCTCCTGCTGCTCCACCCGGAACCTTAGTGAAGCGGAAGTTCATCTGCACACCCATATAGATGGGAGTCCTGCCTGCCCTCTCTCCCTCCAGAGCAGGGAGCACGCAGCCCTTTTTCACACCGATTACTCCTTCTCTGATCTGGCCTTAGGTTTTGGAGCCCTTGGATCCGAGGACTCTTGGTGTTGAGGGGTCGGCGCCGATGGTACCTTGTACATCGATGCCAGCTATGACCTTGAGCAGGTCGGATCCGACTGGCTTGGATCTGACAAGCTCATGAAGCTGTAGCCTCTGCGTCAGATCCGAGGGGTTGCTGTCAGCTTCGTGTGTCTGAGCACAGCCTTCCTCTCAGTATTTCGGCACCTGCAGGCTTGGCGCTGACTCCCCTGTCAGGTCAGATGGTGACTGAAACTGTTGTCCTTCCTCAGGAAGTCTGTTCCTCTTCAGCTTTTGATGTGGTGGAGAGGGTTCTCTTAATTTCCTTGAGACCCTTGACCATCTCGTCCTCGGACTCTGCCTCAACTCTCTCTGTTTCTGGTATGGTTCTGGCCATCCTGCCATCTCAGGGACAGCCTGCCACCACTTTGCCTCAGGAAGCTTCTGCTTGGGAGCAGCAAGATGTTGATGAGTCCTCCCAAGAGATCCTCACTGAGGAGATCTTCTCACAAATGTACGTTCAAAAGGAGGCACTTAGACTGAAGACACCGATTTGGAGGAAGGGGAAAGTTCCACCGGTCACCCCCCGAGGATGTCTGCTTTGGAGACGTCATGGAACTCCTCTGCCTGTGAGGGGGTGTTCCGCCCAGAAACCTACCTCAGCTAAATCTGTGTTCCTCTAGGTATTTGGCACAGGACCCTCTACTTCCTGGGTGTCCCCTCCTGCAGATCCTTTAATGGATATCATTACATTTCAAGTGTGGAAGGAAGCAGACATGGTGGAGTCCATACCCAAATGTCCGGATAAGGTCTTGAGCCCCCTTCAGATAGACTGTACTAGAACAAGGGATCTCCTGTAGATGCCATGGTGGTGGCAGCGGCCACTAGGAAGGAGCTCACTCAGGAGAGCTCTACGGTCCATCTTCCTGACCAAGAGTTAAAGGCGATGGACCATTTTGGGAAGCAGGTGTACACTTCAGCAACCTTCTCTGTTCAGGAGCTGAATTACATGGCACATGTGATTCGGCTGCAGCGAGACCTAGGTAAGGAGATCGTTGAGTTAACCCCTGAGTCCATGTCAGTGGAGAACAAGAAGATTTTCTCTGCTTGTATGGCCACTTTAAAGTCTGTTGCAAACACCTCCATGTGCCTCCTCTCCCATGCAACCAAAGGAACTGCTAGGGCAGCTGGTACAGGCGTTGCCATCAGGCGACACCCCCCGTCTCTGGCTCTTGTCAGTTTTCGGAATCTTTCAAGACATCGTTTACCAATGCCCCGTATGACAGTACTTCCCTGTTTGGGAAGTCGGTACGTGAGACTCTAGTTCAGAGTGAGAAGAATGGGAAGACACTCTGTCTGCCATTGGGATCAGCTTCTCCACCCCTCAACAATCCTTTTCTAGGAATCGGCGTAGGACCAAGAAGATTTGGTTCTGGAAATCTTACACTTTTCCCTGAGACACTCAGGACTCACTTTTCCCCAGGGGAGAGAGGGATATGATAGATGTCGCCCTGAGAAATTATGGGTCTCGAGAACCTTTCTCGGACAGACCTGTGCAACAGCCCTGAAGGGATGCCCGACTGTTCCTCTCTGGAAGCAGTCGGGGCTGTCTTTTGTTACACCTAACGGAGTTGGGAGTCCATCAAAACAGATCATTGGGTGTTGTAAATTATATCCAGAGCTATTCAATTCCATTTCTCAAGCTGCCTCCACCGCTGAAACAACTCCCAGATGTCCCACCCGCTCACAGGGAGGATGTAGCACTGAAAATCGCAAAGCTGCTAAGAAACCAAGTCATCCAACCTGTCCCCCTAGACCATTCCTGATCAGGTATTTATTCCAGATTATTTTTGGTGCCAAAGAAAACGGGGGACCTAAGACCGATTTTGGATCTATCCACCTTGAACCTGTCAGTGGCCAAGGCAAAATTCCGGATGGTCACACTTCAGTCTATCCTGCCCTTCCTGCAGGAGAATGATTGGATGTGCACGATCAACCTCCAAGATGCATACTATCATATCAAAATGGACAGAAGCGCTCGGAGGTTTCTCCGCTTCTGGCTAGGAGCCAGCCATTATCAGTTCAGAGCATTCTCCTTTGGTCTCCCCACAGCCCCCAGGGTGTTCACCAAAGTGATGTCAGTAGTAGTGTCTCACCTGAGACTCCAGGGCATTCAGGTGTTCCTCTACCTGGACGATTGGCTCCTTGCTGCCCCTTCTAGGCCTCAACTTTGTCAAGCCAGGGATTCCTTTCTTCTCCTATCCCAGAGGTTAGGCATTACCATCACTCTCAACAAGTCATTCCTGAACCAAGTCCAAACATTAGACTTCATTGGGGCCAGACTGGACACAATTCAAACCAGAGTGTTTCTTACTCCAGAAAGAAAACGGAGTCTGAAGCTACATGTTCTTTGCATTTTCAAATTGAGTCTCTGACAACGGAAATGGTATTAAGGGCGTTGGGATCCATGGCGGCCATCGTCAGTCCCTTACCCTTGGTGCGTCTTCACATGTGGATGCTTCAGTGGACCCTTGCAGTACAATGGTCCCTGTTAGACCTTCCGTTGACTCACCCTGTGTGAATCTCTCGAGAATAGAGAGACTCTCTTCAGTGGTGGATTCATTCTTAAGATTTGGTTCAGGGACACCCCTGTCTTCTACCATTTCCCATGGTTACAGTGACTATGGACGCTTTCCAGCTGGGGGGGGGGGGGCACTGCTCGGGAAGGACAGTTCAAGGCACGTGGTCCTCCTACGAGACCAGTTTGCATATCAGCATCTTGGAGATGAGGGCGGTGGTTCTAGTGTTGCAGGCTCTCTATGCCCATCTTCCTTCAGGAACAATTGCTCTCCAAACAGACAACATGTTGGTGGTCTGGTCCATCAACAAATGGGAGAACCAGGTCTTATCCCCTATGTCATGAAGCCATGAGAGTATGGGAATGGATGATCTCCACTGGCCGTTTTCTGGTGACGATGCACATTTCGGGGAGGTCCAACATTCTAGAGGACGGGCTCAGCAGAACTATTCTGATGCCTTACGAGTGGTCTGTGAATCCTTCAGTTGCGGAACAGATCTTTCACAAGTGGGGTCAGCCTTGCTGCAGTCTCTTCGCCTCTCCTTCCAACATGAAATGCAGCGAGTTCTTTTCTCTGAACCCCCCTCAGGGGGAAGCCCCCATAGACTCTCTGATCCATTCATGGCCCCCCCCCAGTCTTCTGTAAGCTTATCCTTCTCTTCCCTTAATACCAAAATTTCTTCAGAAAGCTCTCAGGCTGGGGAGCTTAGTTATCCTCATTGCCCCATTCTGGTCTCGCCAAGTCTGGTTTCCCTCTCTGTGGTCTCATTTGATGGCTCTACCATGGATGTTGGATCCATTTCTGGATCTCGTGTCTCATCCCTCAGGGATTCCCCATCCAGACCTGGACAGTCTAAAGCTCACTGTTTGTCTGTTCCAGTTCCCAGGGATCCTCCTAGATTATCCTCTCCCGCCAAAAGCATCCTGGCGGCGGCTCACAAGTCTTCTATCAGAAAAGTGTACTCCAATAAATGGAAAAGTTTTTCTGTCTGGGCCTCGCAGCGTGCATTAGATCTGTTCACGGATCCAGTTTCTGCGGTGTTGGAATTTTTAACTGGAATTTTTCATCAAGGTGCAAGTTTTTCTACAGTCAAAGTTTAACTTGCTGCAATTTCTTATCATGTGGGGGATAATATGGCTTCCTTAGCTTCTTCAAAGTTTTGTAATGCCTTCCTCGAGAGTACTTTTCTTCTTTGACCTCCGGTAAAAGACCCCACGCCGCAGTGGGATCTTACACTAGTACTTCAGACTTTATTTTCGGTCCCCTTCGAACCTGCGGCTTCAGTGGATGTGCATTTTCTGTCCTGGAAGACGTTTCTGGTTGCCATTACTTCCACCAAGAGAGTTTAGGAACTTCAGGCTCTTTCGATCAAAGCCCCTTATATGATTTTTCATAAGGACAAGGCATCCTTGCATACTAATCCATCCTTTCTCCCTAAAGTAGCTTCAGAGGCCAGTATTAATCAGGCGATCAATCTCCCAGTTTTCTTTCCAAATTTTCAAAACAAGGGAGAATACAAATTGTATTTATTAGATGTGCACAGAGAGTTACGTTTCTATTTGCACAGGGCAAAAACCTTTCATAAATCTGACCAACTTTTTATCTCTTACTCCAAACATTTTTAGGGAAACCGATCTCAAAAGTTACTAAGCCCGTTGGATTTCTCAGTGCATCATCCAGGTGTATTCAGCCAGGGGATTTACCCCACCAAATCAGGTGAAGGTGCATTCCACCAGATCTATGGCCACGTCAGCAGCCTTTTGGTCCAGAGTTTCATTAAATATTTGGTCTGCAGCAACTTGGTCCCCATTTCATACTTTCATTTCACATTATAAATTGGACATTGTATCCAGAAACAGGACATCCTTTGGCTCTGCATGCTCCGGAATATCCTTCCATGAGGGCCTCCCAGGTGTTTGGTGGCTGGGTACTCTGTCCCACTGGTTGAATGCCAAATGAAGACAACTACTTCAGATAAAGAAGTTATGTACTCACCATAACGTTCCATCTGAGTAGTTCTTTATTTGTCTTTAACCATCCCTGTCTCCTTACCCCCCAGCCTTATGTGAATTTTTGGTTGCTTCTACGAATAGTGAAGGTAGGCACAGTAAGGGTGCCTCTTATCTTCCTTGTTGTCTTTCTCATAAGGACAAGTGTCTGTTAGGTCAGGTGATGGTACTGGATTGGGCAGCAAGCTCGATCTGAAGGGAGGAAAGAGACGGGAGCATTATGGGTAAGGGGAGGAGCTTTGAGCTTGGATCAGATGCTGGATATGCAGCCGAGTCGGATCCGATACAGATCTGGGAACCCACAGGTTGAAAACAAATGAAGAACTGCTACTCAGATGGGATGTTATGATGAGTATATAACTTCTTTTTAAGTAAATTGCATATATATCTATATATAGATGTATTTAAATATATATATATATATATATATATATATATATATATATAGAGTTATGTGTGTGTGTGTATATATAGATATACATATATATATATATATATATATATACACACACACACACACATATAGACGCACATAAATACAAACATATATATATATATATATATATATATATATATATATATATATATATATTTATTTGTATATGGGGTTATGTCAAAAGATCAAGTTTTAGGAAACTCTAACAAAACAACAAAAATCTACATTTTTGCAGGGGGAAAGCATTCACATCCCCTCCAAATTGTATATACCAACTCTGAGATTGCACTACAGTGGGGAAAAGGGTAAATTCCCCAATCCCCACTTTAACAAGATCTCCATACAAAATGCTTAGAGATTTCTGAAAGTCAAACATATGGTCTTGACCATATGACGTTTGAGTTTCTGAAAACTCTATCTGACATAAAACCACACATGCATATATATGTATATGTTTGTGTGTGTGTGTGTGTGTGTAGATATATATATATATATATATATATATATATATATATATATATATATATATATACATATATATATATAATAGGTTTACCATCAAAATGTCAGTGTCAAAACATTTTTAAGCAAAAGACTGAACTACAATGTAGAAAACAAAAACATTTTGCCTACCAGACTTATGGTTCCGAAAGTTCATATGTCTGTTTACGTTTTAGCAGGGGGTGGGGAGCCCCCTTGCAGCCCCATGTGGTAGGCTGTGGTGCCCACACCCCTTGCAAATTATATATACCATCTCCAAGATCACACTACAGTGAGGAAAAGGGTCAGTTCCTGGATCATCATTATACAACAATCTCCATTTATAATGCCGAACTTGTAATAATGAATGAAGCTTTACTTTCGATGTTATGATTTCGTATTATTCCAGTTTGGCATTGTGAAACTTTGCAAATGTACTTTCAGCCACATGCTGTTTGAGAATGAACCTTCAAAATTTTGATGGAAAACCACACACACATATGTAGATAATAAACACACACCCCTTTAAAAGAAGTCAGTAGATGCAGACATAAATTTCCTGTCATTGCCTGCCAATATTTTGCTTCAAATGATGCTTTAGTGGCTTTATTAGACATTTCTTATTACTGCTGCTATATGTTCATCTATGTGTTTAGCTTTATTATTCAACTCTGCTCACCATCTTCCCTTTCTCTGAGTAAACATTTTTAGCCCTTCATGGAATTACCCATTTATGGTATCCTTTCATGCCTTCTGGGCCTGGGGCTTGGCCTGACTTTGAAACTTCATCTGCCTTACAATACTTTTCTTGTCTGTGAAGATCCAAGTCTTCCAAATCCTTGTACTGATCTTCATAGTATATATACTGTGGTCTGATAATGCTTGGTGAAGCTTCCCTTGCCACCCTTCTTCAATTTAATTTCCTTTTATGGCCAGGTACAACGATAAAGCTAGTTTTATTTTTACTGTATCCATTTTTTAAACTAGTCGTCATTGAGAGGGGGAGTGGTAGCAAACTAAGTAGGGTAGACCAAATTTCTCTTTCTCCAGCTCATTCTGAAGCCTAGGCATTCCCAGACAAACTGGCATATAATCACACCAGTGTATTCTAGAGTTGCCCCAGTGCGACCTTCTCGTGGGCCATGCCTGGTACTCCTGAAGGAGATAGCTAGGGGACATTTTCACATGGTGCCCAAACCACCTTATCGTGAAGATCAATGGCTGTACTCTTAAGATCATTACAGGCTTCCAAGATCCTCAACCTGTCAGGCAAGTAAGCCCAGCTACCCTGCAAAAGAACTTAATTCCTGTTGTTTATGTCCATGATCTTATCCGTTTGGTTTCTACACAGAGCTCATGACCACAGGAGGAGATGGAATAATATATTGATCAGTAATTTGAGTGATTTGTTCTCTCTGCTCACACTTCACTGCAATTCCTGCAGTACTTTGTACCCCTCTGATGATCAGTCTCCCAGTCCTCCTACCTTTTTCTGTTGAACAAATCTCCAAGATACTTTTTCACCTGGTTACTTTTTCTTCCCATCTGTCTGCCAGCCATCAGCCTTCCAGAATCATTCTGACCCATTAAATTTGCCATTTGGACAAGACTGGTTGCAGAAACCATCATTAAGGCTGCCAGGTGATTTTCCGTAGTATGGCTTTAAACCCACCCGCCCCCATCCCCTATCCCTGGCACTGGCATATATTTGCAGATGTGAAAGGGCCTGCAAGGCCTTCCCGTGTTGACATGCACATTCCCATACAAGCCCCATGAGGATTGCTGTAAAGCACAACTTGATAATATAAAGCAGCTGTGTATGCTATGCAACTCTCCAGTAGTTGCCGGCATTTGTAGGGGATCAGACTGCCTTCCCAATCCCGAATGGTTGACCTGGAGTCATCTGCTCACTCCTAGCCCCCTGCCTGACTGTTCAGCACCTGAGCTGCTAATCAGTCTTGTGTATGGGTCCTAGTCAAGACCTTACCCTTCAATGCCATTGAGCTGGGCAAGATTCCAACTACTCCACACGAGGTAGCTGTAACGAACCCCCCCACCCCCTTTAGCATAAGATATCAGAACTCTTTTCTGGCAGAGATTCTTGAATTCTGATTTAAAGATGCTGATTTTCATCCCATGTGATTAACTGCGGTGGTGGTGCTGCGGTAGCGTTGTCGCCTCACAGACATTGCCCATTCGATTCTCAGTTAGAGCATCTTCTGTGCGGCGACATGCGTGAATGGGCATTCCTTCGTTGAAGGTTGTGCGTTAGGCTCGGCAAGCCAGCACGTAAAACTCTACTGCCCATCATTAGCGGACCGGAGTTCCGCTGTGGCAACCCCTAACCGGGAAAAGCCGAAAGGCACACACAATTTTCATCCCATGTGATTCATACTCATTAGTGAGTCACTCCATTGCAGGATAGAGATCACACTTGTGTCAAGGAGGGCAGCATCTTCTACATATAACAAGGTATAAACCCCTACATCCCAAACCAGAGCCTCTCAAAACCTTGCTTCACCTTGATATTCACTTTACAAAGCTCTCATACACTAGGAGAAGAGGACAGATGACGTTAGCAGAGTCATGCGTTTTTCTTGAATGTGTTCAACTTGCAATTGAGGATGCATATATGGCCCTTATTTTTCAAATAAGGAGACCAATTGGCATGCAGCTGCCTTGGTGTTCTGAACTGCTGTAGTACTTCCCACAAAAAATTCCAGGGTACATCATTGTATGCCTTCCCAAGTCCACACAGTGCATGTGAACAGCACTGGCAAAGCCCCTTGGCCTCTCCAGTATCCATGCAAGATTAGTGACTTGGATGCACTGTTCCATGATCAGGATGGGACCTGCATTGCTGTTTCTGTATTTCAGGCTCAAATGTTGGATGTAGTCACTTTTCTGTCACCCTTTAATTGGAAAACATCCTTCTTTCACCCTTTTTGAAAGTGGGAGCTACAGTCTAAGTATTTCAGTGCAAAGATGCTGTTCCAGCCTTGAATGCAACATTGAAGAAACATGCTAACCAATACACCCCAGCAATGTACAGAGCTTTCAGCATTTCCACCCCACTGTCATCCATGCCATGGTCCTAACCACAGTGGAGCAAGCTTAATCAATGCAATGATCTCATCTACCGAAATGGATCAAATTCCAGCATCAGCATGTGGCACTGCCTGCTCAGTGGAGGACATGCAATCTGGATTCTGGAGTTCCTCAGAGTTTTTATTCTGCCTCTTGTCATTGTCCCCATTCAAAGTCAGTATTTTTCTGTCCTTGCTGAAAACAGCCAATGCAATACCCCTAATTCCCTTCATGAATCTCTGGCTGGTTTACCAGAACCTGTCTATAGCCATATGCAAGTCATTCACCATGGCCTTATCAAACTTGTCTCCATACTTAAACCTTCACTTCAGCAACTGTTGCAGCTGCAGTCATTCTAGCTTGTTGGTGCCCAGCAGCTCAATCCAAAGACGTCCCCCTTTAGCACTACATGAAAGCCTTAACCCAATAGCTTCCCCTACCAATGGTGTCCGTCAATCTCTGGATCCTGAGGTTTCCATTATGGCAAAAAGTTTGACCACATTTTAACTACAGCCATTTGCCTGTGCTATAGCTGTTGGGTTCTTGGAACAAATCCATTTAGACTGCATTCCCCTCACCTCTCCTTTTATATGGAAGAGCTCTTCTGGAGGTAGGTTTTTCTTATCCCATACAGAAACATCAGCTAAATGTCTACAGGACACCTCATTGTATAATTGGCTTTTCCTGGTGTATCTGTCTTCTGTGATGGCCATCTGACCCACTTCTTTGCCAGATAGTGATTGGTTGATAGCTTAACACCTTTCTTGACCTAGATGTTCAGAACATGCAGTCACAAATCTGATGACATGCCTAAAAATGTAGTTCATTGATCTTTGTCTTAATGTGTTACGTTACCAAATAAACATATGAGTATCACTGTGTTCAATCATGATGTTTGTTATGCACAGCCCTGTTCGATTTATGATGTCCTTCCTAATGAATGACCCCAGTGGTCCTCACATTACATTGCAGATAAGACTGCTTACTTTTTTATTTTTATTGCTACCTAAAATGCTTTTCATAATATAAGTTAACATTATAGGTAACTGTCCATCAGTAGGTGCTTGTATCTCTAAGACTGTTAAAGTAGCACAGCTTATTTAAATCGGCGTGTGAGGCACCTGACTTTTGTGGAAAATTTAAATTTTTGTGGCCTTAATTACAGTACAGTCTTTGAATATTTTCCTTTACTTACTGTTTTATTTCATCTTTCAAATATTTTTATAACAGTTAGTGAAATGAAATTGCATGTTCAGATGGTCTCTCGTCCATATCTACTGTGTGTAGTTTTGCTTTTGTAAAATAAGTGAAACATAGTAACAAAGGAATGTAATACAGCAGTTATCTGGATGAAGGCTGTCCTATTTACTGAAGATGGCCCTCAGGCTCATAAAAATACCAAACTGAACAAGAGTAGACATTTATTGGCTTACAATTGAGACTTTGCTTCAGATTGTCTTAGCTCTCCTACTACTCCCTAAATTGAATTCATTGATTAGCCTTCATTCTCTATATTTTGCCAGCACTGGTGTTAGTGTCACCTAGCAACAGTCATCCAGGGATGTGGTAATGTTGAAATTATTTATTTATTTTCTTTGTAATGTGCATGCATATCTAAATGAAAACCCACTAGGAAGAGTATTATTTCTGGTGCTGGTGAAACTTTAATGAAGAAATATTTTGCATAACATTTCTTCATTATGAAAATAGCGCACTGCATTTATTATCACAAAATTTGGATAGGTTGGTGCCTTATGCTTATGCTGGCTAGCGTCTTGAGTTGAGCGCTTTTTAATCTGCTCTGTCCTGGGCTGTGGCATGAAATTGGACAAAAGGGGGTGGGGTGTTCTAAAAGGAAGAGCGAGAGACGTAATGTGCATGTTTATGCCTGTTTACATGATGACATTGTGCAGTATTTCAGTTTAGCGCACTAACTGCCACTTTGACAGCGTTACTGCTGAAGTTGCATAGTAATGGTTGCTTAATGCAGAAGGCAGGTGCTTTTGATTTCAGGAAGCAAAATAAACGGAAGTTTAATATATTTACTAGGAGGTTTTATATTTTTAATAGCTTGTTTTGTGTTCTTCAATTTTCAGTGCAGAAAAAATGGCAGGCTTTTTTTCTTTTTTGGTTGCCACCATAATGTGCATTTTAGTACAACTACCAAACTTCTTCTGAGTAATGCTTATTTCATTATGGCTACCACATTTCTTAATTTGACCATTTGGTGGTTACATTTTGAATGTTACTTGCTTATTACTTTATAATTGGTCACAGAATTTTATAGACTTATGACCTAGGCCCAAAAATTCTTATAATGGCACATTGGGTGTGTGAATGGGTGGGGTAGTTCAGGTTTAGGCATATGATAAGCTATTGAAACACTGAGGGAGATAAAGATTAACAGCCTTCAATGTTGGTTCTAAAAGGTAAGTGAGCATGTAACTGCAAAGATTAGGATGAAGGTTTAATGCAATGCTTAAAAGTATTAGAAGTCTGAACAACCCCTAATTTAAACACTTAAAAACATGTATGCAGTTATTTAAAGTACGTATAAACCCCGTTTACTTCTTATGGTTATAAGTTAGAAAGATCCTATTCATCCTGATCGTCCAATACGACTGATGAGTTCTCAAGCTGCTTATCAGATATAAGATGACAAAACAACTACTCCTGCTAAAAGCTCCTTTAAATCCTTCCCTACCCATAACATATGGGTGTCGCTGCCTTAGATGTCATTTGTCACCTCAGTGTTCTTATGTGGTCTTGACAGCAGCTGATTGCTTCACCTTACTATTATATAATAGCTCTTGGTTTTTCAAATACTATTTGTACTTTCTTTTAAGTAGATATTTTTGCCTATCTAGCCATTACTTGAGCTCTTTTTTTACATTTTTGCAATCTTTTTCGTTCCTACCAACCCTTTCCTGCTGCCTTCAAAGAAAATTTTCCTTTTTGTAGGAGTTAGCAGTCTATTTCTTAGATGTAACAAATTATTCTGTGTGCGTGTGTCTGTGTGTTTGAGATTATATTTTCATTTCTAGGCTATGGAGTGTAAAGAGAAGCTTTAAAGAGTGTGCCCATTGCAGCCACAAAATTCCACCTCAGGAATTCACATTTGTTGTGATTTGAGCCCTGGGAGTGGAATACCTTTTGGCTGGCTCTACAGCCTGCAAGGCCTTTGGGCAGCTGACCTTGGCAGTTAGGCATAACAGCCTGGTTAAATAAAGGCTTGCTGCCCCAGATGCAAACAAACAAGCCTAAAAAGAGAAAGAGAGAGAGAGAGAAGGATCAAGCGAAGGAAAAGTATAAAGTTTGAGAAAAACATGCCAGAAAATATAAGTCAGATGGATTTATTCTTGCTGTGCCTTCTAAAGTATCGAGATCGGAGCTGACCATTTCCCAGACTCCAGTAAAGTTTCTGTATTGGCTGTAATTGTTTTAGAGCCAAAAGTTACTCTGAAAATGTATTAAGGATCTCATTACAGGAATCTTTTCAGATTTCCTTCTTGACCTTCATCAGAACCATCAGGGGTGCTTCTGAAATGGATTGGGACTGCATGGTGAGGGCTTTCATCAAGGTGCAGCTAGAGATGGGTGCTGTTCTTTCTCCTATCTCAAGGGCTGAACAGGCTGGTGCGTCATCCCCCCCCCCCCCTTTGCTCCTTCCCTGGTCTGACTTTCAGACCCTGTGGTTTTTGATCTGACATCTCATCTGGAGCCTGCATCAGTGCCAGTTGGTCCTTCTGCTTTGATTCCAAGGGCTTTAAATCAGATTCACTTGATTTCAAGAACCTTGGAGTTTAACAGATCTTGATACCAATGTCTTTTTGACAACACTGTGGTACTGTGTTTGGATCCATCCTGCATGGCTCCCTTTTTGGTGTCAGAGGCAGAAATCCCCTTCTGTAGTCCCTTTGCTATGTTGCTTATCAGTGCTGCCTTCTTCCTCTACACCAGTAGCTTTGGTACTCTGTGGGAGTTCCTTAAATGTGGCAGACATAGGGCCAGCCATTAAGGTTATGGGATGATTATTGCTTCTCAGAGTTATAACTCTGGCTTCATGAGTGTCACATCCACCCTAGGACACACGTTTCTCTCGCTTTCTCTTGACTCATTCCTACTTCCCAGGGTCAGAGACAAAGGAATGACCTCAAGAAAGCTGCGTATTTGCAGGACCAGTCTTCTGAGGACTCTGGTGTTCCAGAAAAGAGGATGTATTAAGAGGAGGCACATTAACTCCTTTTTTGAGTCTGTTACTATGGACGCAGTTTTTGGTCAAGAGGGTAACCTCCAATCCCTTTTGGAAGACCATAGTTTCATTGTAATCCGGGAGCTTATGAGGCAGAGGAGATCTTGGCCCACCGACCCATCTGCTTTGAATGAGGAGGTCCTCTTTGAGGCATATCACTTGGCACACACTGCTTGTTAAGTAGTCCCTCTGACAGACTGTCTTGTTGACTGGGCCTCCAGATGAGTATGGCAGAAGCTAGATAAAATCCTAACCTCCCCAAGGCAGACAGTTTTGGTTAAAGTCCCTTAGTTGATTCCATCATCGTGGTGGTGGCAACCAAAAATAGAGCTTGACTGATGCTACAGTTACTGTCCATCCTCCCAACAGGGAGTCTAGGGCAATGGGCGGGATGGGGTGGTGGGTATATGCTTCAGGCACCTTTGTGCCCAGGGCTTTGAATTACTTCACCCGTATGAACTGTTTTCAAAGAAAACTAGCCAAACAAGTGCTAGTGTTCCTGAAAAAAAGCACCTGCTTCTGATTCTAGGAAACTGCTAGAGACCACATAGGGCAACATGTTTAATATCACCAACCCACTTCATGTGGCTTATGTGTAATGCAGCCGATGGAGTGGCTACAGTGGCAGGTGCATGCAGGGTATGAGATGTCTTGCCTAGTTTCCTGTTTGCTAATTTGTGGACAACTGTAAAGCATCCTTTACCAATGTCCCCTGTGAGGGCTCTTTGTAGCACCTCTCAGTGTACCTTATTAATAAAGAATTTCTGCCAATTGTTTGTAAATCAGTATTTTGGCATGCTTCAGTTTTTATTTCATACAAGCTGTTAAATCTGACAGGAAAACTTGGGAATGAAAGCCTGTCTGTAATTCAGTGAAATTCTGTAATTCAATGAAATTCAGTATGGCCTTTTTTTCTAAAGATGACCGAAGATGTCTTCCCTCTAATTGGGTTACAAGAAAGAAAAGTTGTGTAAAAACTGAAGCAATGTGAAGCAGAAATGGTGGCATACAAGTCAGGAAGGTGGAGACCTGTTCTGCTCCATTTGCCAAAAGAGCCTGAATAAGTACTGAGAATGGACATTAAGGAAGTTACAGTCAACCTTCAAATTGTTAATGATAAGTTGTAGAACTTAACAGGGTTGTTAAAATGTTTCTTAAATGTTTGCAATTGGTCAGAGGAGACGAGATACAAAATCAGCTGAAGCAACAGGAAACCATGGGACCTATCAAGCAGGAGGCGACAGATTTGTGAAAAACAATCTGACTAATGGAACAGAATTTAATTGGTGCACAGGACAAATTGAGAAGGTTGAACCTGAGAATATGTAGTGTTTTATATGGAGAATAAATCATGGATTTGATGGGCTAAGCAAGATGACAGATTGGAAAGGTTTTGCCAAGAAATCATTAGGCACTGAATCTGCCAAAGGCTGGAGTTGCCAAAAGTATAAGCTGAACTGTAGAAAACCTAGGCCAGTTCTTCTGGTTTTTATATCATGTGAAAAACAGCAAGTACTAAGCAGGTTGTGGTTGTAAGGTTGTGGACGGCGCAGTGGTGCAGCGGTAGCATTGTCACCTCACAGTAAGAGGTTCTCCGGTTCGATTCTCGGCTGGGGTGCCTTCTGTCTGGAGTCTGCATTGTCCTCCCTGCGTTCGTGTGGGTTTCCTTCGGGTGCTCCGGTTTCCTCCCACATTACAAAGACATGCATCTGGAGTCTTTCTCCCCAGGCCTCCGCTGAAAATTGGCTTCATTCCAAGTTGGACTTTCCTGGTTAAATAAATAAAAATAAATAAATAAAAGCCAGTCTGCCAGTGCTTGTAAGAGCATAATTATTTGGAAGTAAAATTGCAGCAAAGGGGTATACCTTATGAGTGTGGTTTGAGAGTGCAACAAGAGAAACTTGACATTTAAATTATTTTTCCCAGGGGTTTTAAAAGAGTACTGGAAGCCTTTGATGATCCAAAGAAGGCTATTCAGCAGATTAAGGAATGGACTGTATGCTTGGCCCAAATATGTGTGGAACAGAAAGATATAGACTCTGGACTTAAGAGCTGTAGATACATTATGAGATGAGAATGCATAGCAAGAAAAACTGAATTCCTCTGAGAAGATACAACTGTTCGTAATATGCATGCCCAAGGTCAAGATGGTTTGACAAGTTGGAAGAAACCATGTGAATTTATTGACAAGTGATAGACGAATGAAAATTTTATAAAGGCTCAGAAAACTGCATAAATATTTAGTGTAGACTGTGAGCTATTTATTGGAAATAAAAATGTTAAAATTAGATCCGATGTCTGCTCCATCTGGCTTCAGCCTGTAGGTCTTCGGATCTGACAGATCCAACACTGGCCAGTTCCATCATACTTTGACCTCCCTTACCCACTACTCCCCGCTCCTCACCTTAATTCCCAGATCTAGTTTGCCATGATTCCGGGCAGCAGCTCGATCTTGGCTCCTCTTGGTTTATCCTTTGTAGGTACCATAGCATAGTGTTTTTTGGTGTGAATTTCACTTCACTTACCCTGTTTGCATAGTTAGTTCAGTTCTCATGTGGTTAGGTAGATAGTTAGTAGTAGCACAGGTAAAGGCGTACCAGTTTGATGACTGAGGGTATTTTGAAGAGGACTATTGCCACAGATGATAAACAAATGTGGACAGGGAAAGTAGTTTTATATTTGATGAGAAGTGCTTTGGGGGTAATTTAGGGGTACATTGATTTAGGATGAAATAGCCCTACCTTGGTTTGAAATGTTTCATATCAAATATTAGGTGTAATAAAGTGATGGACCTATGTCATTAGCTTGTTCATCGCTTGCTTGCGTTTTGCAGGGTCAAACTCCCTGCACCCCAGAGTAAGGGCTCTGTTCCCAAACCAGCGATCTCTAAATATACTGTGTCTGAGGTTGCACCAACTCAGAGGAACTATATTTGCAGATCACATCTCTTTATTCAAGTCTGTCTCAGTCAAGTACAAAGAACACCTTTTAGCTGTGAGCATCTCAGGCGCAAGCAGATAGAGCCATGAGTATTTGAAAGACAATCTACAGTGATTTATAGATATATTGGTGCCTGATTAAAGGGGAATTTGCAGTTATCCAACTTTTGTTTTATCTAAAGAGGAATACAAATGTGGGGAAATGTTTTTAAAAAAGTGGGGTTAAAAATGTGTGAAAATTACTGCTAATCCAAAGTGAAGGTAATGATTGCTTAGTATTTTGTAGTTTAAAATAACTTATCCAGCTTTCATTTTTCGTGAATAGGGGGTAAATAAGTAGTAAACAAGACAAGGTTATTTATTGTGAATAAGATTAATCGCAGGCTGGAATATTTTAAAATAATGTATAACTAGGTTTACCTTGAAAGCAGTATTACACCACTGGATCAAAAGGTAGGAGCAAACTACATAGGAAAAAATAGGACTTGTGAGTATACTATAAGTGATGTGTAATGTTTGCAATTTTTAATTTCTCCAAGTCTTTTGGGTTTCTAATACCATGACGGGAATGGACCCCATTCCCAAGTCAAAGTTTGATTAAAGTTAATGAAATTAGTGTTGTTTCTCTCTTTGATGTCAGCCAAAAGTGCTCTTCACAGTACCCGCAATGTGACCAGTAATGACTCCTCCTGCAATTCGTACAGTGTTACATGAATTGGTAACATATGTAAATGCAGTTGGAAATTCTTTTTTGTAAGACCCATTGCTCCTACTACTATTGGAACTGTCTGGGTATCTTCCTATAACATGCCTCTCATTTCTGCCTGCAGATCCAGGTATTTTATGACTTTGTCTCTCTCTCTACACAAGACAATGTAGTCACTAGGTGTGGCGATTTCAATGATCAATGCTACTTTTGTCTTCTTTTCTTGGACCACTATATCCGGTTTTCTAGCATCTGTCGTTTGGACTGTTGGCATTGGGTGATCCCATGTGATGTAAACTTCATCATTTTCTATGATTCTTTGTGGCTCATGTTTCCAGGGTTTTTCAGCCACTTCAGTACCATAATGTTTGCACAATCTAGAGTGTAACAGTCTCGCCACATTATTATGCCTTTCAGTATACAGTCCCTCTGCCATTAGTGTGTCGCAACCAGCAACAAGGTGTGTGACTGTTTCCAGTTTACTTTTACAAAACCTACATATGTCTGTGTCTCCCACATGTCCAATGGACTTTGTAAACCAGTGTGTACGTAGCTCACTATCTTGGGCTGCCAATATTAACTTTTCATTTCTTGATGTGAATTCGCCTCTCCTTAACCATTCCTACGTTTGTTCTTGATCAACATAAGGCTCTTCCAGAAGTTTTCTATACTTGCAACTATATTTGTTTTTTCCACATTTCTTTTCTTCTCATCTGGATGTTCATCGTGCATACAGCTGCTGTCATTACAGATGGGTTATCCTGCCGTCAGGCGGGTCCTCGGTCGGCTGAATTCCAAAGTCTAGGTCCGGCGTCGGTTGTCGTTGCTTCTTCCCTGACGTCAGTGCGGCAGGGGTGTAAAAGAGGCAGCCGATGCCATCTTCTTCAGTCTTTCTTGCCGCGCAGTGCCCGAAGCAGAAGCAGTTCAGTGCCGGTCGGCCAGCTCCTGAGATTTACGAAAATATTTCAGCCGAAGTCTTCTTGAAAGCTAAGTACCCCGTTGGGGAAACTTTTCTTGCCTCAGACCGATGTCAGACAAAGTTAATAATTGCATTTCATGTGGGAAGCAAATACCGCATAAGGATTTCCACTCTTTCTGTATACCTTGCTTAGGCCCAGACCACGACGTCTCGGCCTGCCGTTTTTGTGCTAGATTCAACAAGCGCACTATTAAGCACCGGGCAGTTCACCCTTCACTATTTTGGTAAAAAATTTAATTATATTATGTCGTCGGATACTCCGACTCCAGTTTTGAGTAAAAGACGCAAAGATAAGGACCGACATACGAGGTCCACACAGACTACTGACACCACGCTAAGGCCGACTACCAGTTCTCCGGTTCTCAGCGAGGCGCCTACACAGCCCCTGAGTACCGATGACACAACATTACCGGTGTCTTCAGTACCCGAGGTCGCAGGCTCCTCGGTCCCCATTCCTACTACAGATACCGACGCCACACTTGGCGGGGAAACTCAGAGTTTAGACAGGCCTGCCATTTCTCAAGGTGTCTTCAGGCCTTCCCCCTTCTCTATTAAGGCTTTCACTAAATCTAAAGCAGCCATGAAAACCAAAAAACAGGGACCTCAGACTCCCTCTCAAGGCCCCATGCCTAAAAAACAGATGCTCAAAATGGCTGAGGATTTGATTACTCTTATCAGGGGTTCTCAACCCCCCTCGGACTAAAGGCCCAGATTAGAGGAAGACTACCCTTCCTCAGATCAAGCCTCTATTACCTCTGAACATTCTGAGGACCAGGATTATGCCTATTATCCTTTCGAAGACTCTGATGCAGAGGAGTCTATTCCCTCGGTCTCCCCCCTGAGGACTACTCTTTTGGGGAAACCCTACATACATTGAGGGAACACTTTCACTGGGAAGGCCAAGATTACTCAGATTCCAAGAAAAGGCTCAGGGATTTTCTTTTGTTCCCCCAGCATAGGCCCCTGGCTATCCCTCCTGTTTTAGATATATTGGATGATGTGTACACAGAAGCCAGCCTTAATCCAGATTCTTTGCCTCCAGCTCCTGTTAAACCAGACAGGTATTACCGGGTTCCAGATTCACACCAGTTCCTATACAAAAGCCATACTGCTGACCCAGAAACTATTTCACAGGGTCCCAAGGGAATTAAGGCCTCTACTGCTAAAAACCCATTACCTTCAGAGAGAGATTCCAGAGCTTTAGAAAGGTGAGGGAAAAAGGTGTACACCTCGGCCACTTTAACCATGAGGGCATTAAACTGTCAGTTCCATATGTTAAAGTATCAACAGTTTTTGTTATCTCAGTTGAAAAGCAAAATGACACAACCAGAACAACCAGATTTAAAAGAGTTGCAGGATTTGTTGCATGGTGCAGAGCAAGTGGGTAAACATACCTTGCAGTGTGGTTTTGATGCTTTAGAGGCCTCATGTAGAGCTGCTGTTATGGGGTCTGTTATACGTAGACATGCTTGGCTCAAAGAGCAAGCCTTACCAGATCATGTCAAAGCTAAATTATTAGATGCACCTCTTCAAAAAGATGTATTGTTTGGTGTTAAAGCTGAGGAGGTACTAAAGAAAATGGAGGAAAAAGCGAAATCAATGCAAACAGTGAAAGATTTCCTGCAGGTACAACCTCCACATTTCAGCAGAAACTGGCCTTCAAAAAATTGGTCCTTTCCAGCCACGGACAGACCTCAAAGGGGCAGATACAGACACCCAAGGGGTAGAGGGCAACCTCAAGGATCTTTCAGAGCCAGACAGTGGCAAGCACCAACCCCAAGAGGTGGAGAAGATAGATCACAGTCATTTAGAAAACAGACACAATGGCTTCCCCCTTTACCTGCCAAGCAAAGCTTTAATGACAGCACCTTTGGGCAGAAAACTGGCATTATTCTCAAAAAATTGGCATATTGTTACAAAAGACAAATGGATTCTGGACATTATAGACAGAGGCTACAGGTTCCACTTTCACACCCTTCCAAAAATGAGAGGCATGCCAAAGCTGCCACAAAATCAAAGGGCAGAGGCACAAAAACAAATTTCAACTCTCATGGACATGAAAGCGATTCAAGAGGTACCTGCAAAAGAACAAGGTCAAGGGTTTTATTCCAGACCTTTCCTGGTACCAAGGAAAGACAAAGATTGGAGACCTATCTTAGACCTATCCATCCTAAACACATTTTTACAGGTACCAAAATTCAAGATGCTCACATTACAGCAGCTTCTTCCCATGCTGGGCAAGGGGTCTTGGCTGGTAACATTGGACCTCAAGGAGGCATACCTGCATGTCCCTATCAGACAAGATTGCAGAAGATACCTCAGATTTCTTGCAGGTCCAACCCATTATTAATTCTCTGCATTGCCCTTTGGCTTATCTACTGCGCTCAGAGTGTTTACGAAATTCCTGGCATCAGTAATCGCCTTCTGCAGACTACAAGGAATACAAATCTACCCATATCTGGACGACTGCCTGATCCAAGCGGACATACTTCTGAAACACCTGGCATTTGTATAAAACTGTTGAACTTTCTGGGATACACAGTCAACAAAAAGAAATCAAAACTAATACCCTCTCAACAAATAATTTTCCTGGGTGCCAGCTTGAATACAACCACCCAGATGGCCTACCTCATGCCAGACAAACAAGGGCAACTGTCTCAATACTTCAGCAAAATGGCAACCTTCACCAGGCTGACTGCAAGGAAAGTCCTGCAGGCTCTGGGATTCATGGCATCTTGCATCCTACTAATCCCATGTGCAAAGCTGCATATGAGGAAACTTCAATGGTACCTAAAAAACTTATGGTCTCAACACAGCCACAGCTTGGAAACAATTATACCACTCATTCCATGCCTTCAAAAGTAATTTCTGTGGTGGGCTCAAGCATGCCAAAGAAACATAGATCTCCCTTTCTGTGTACCTCAAGCAACTCAAATCATCACAACAGACGCCTCAGACTACGCCTGGGGGGAACACGTGACAGATCAGTGCATTCAGGGAAAATGGTCCCAAAAAGAGGAGCACCTACACATCAACCAAAAGGAAATGCTAGCCGTGCAAAATGCTATTATGGCCTTCAAAGACCTACTGCATCCAGGCCAGCTATTGATAAGGACAGACAACACCACAGTGATGTGGTACATAAACAAACAGGGGGGAACTCATTCATACCCCTTGTGCAGGCAAGCCATGACCCTATGGCACACAGCTCTGGAATTGCAAATTCAACTACAGGCACAATTCCTGCCAGGGAAGGAAAACACACTGGCAGAGAGCCTAAGCAGAAATATGACAGATCCACACGAATGGAAGTTGCATCCTCAAGTTTTCACAAAGATAACTCAGGCATTGGGACAGCCAGACATAGATCTCTTTGCTACCCACAGAAATTACCAGTTGGAAAAATTTTGTTCAAGGACCTCTCATCCACAGGCCTGGAAAGTGGACGCACTTTCTTTCAATTGGACAACTTTGACAGTCTATGCCTTTCCGCCTCTTCCTCTGCTGCCCAAAGTTCTATTAAAAGCCAGAGCAGCGAGGCCAAAAATGATTCTCATTGCTCCAGACTGGCCAAGACAACACTGGTATCCGCTCCTGAAGAGCCTGACACATTCCCCACCATGGATCCTACCTCTAGTCCCTCTTCTGTTGTCCCAGCACAACTACAAGACTCTTCACAGCCAGCTCAAAACCCTAAATCTAGCTGCATGGAGAATTCCTTGATTTCCCAACAGACCCTCCTCTCCAAGGAGGTGCAGGATGTCATCTTGGAGGCCAGAAGACCTTCTACTAGAAAAGCCTACTCCGCCAAATGGAAACTATTTTGTGCCTGGAATCAAGAAAAGGGCCAGAATCCTTGGGTAATAAATTTACCTCAAATTTTACAGCACCTAGCTGAGATGTTAAACAGTGGACTTTCCTTCTCCTCCATCAAAATCCACGCTTCAGCCATTTCTGCACAATACAACACAGATCCTCCTTTATTCTCTCATACTCTCTTAAGACAGTTCCTCAGAGGGGAAAAGAATATAAAACCCCCAAGGAAACCACCAGTCCCTGCTTGGGACCTTAACTTCGTATTGGAAAAGCTGACCCTTCCTCCCTTCGAGCCAGCTGCTTTAGCAGAACTACAATACTTGTCATGGAAAACAGCCTTCCTTCTGGCTATCACCTCAGCACGCAGGGTTTCGGAGCTACAGGCCCTCATGGCTGTGCAACCTTTCATCATTTTCCATCAGGACAGAGTTTCCTTACGAACCAACCCTACCTTTATTTCAAAGGTAGTATCCAGTGTAGCTTTGAATCAGACTATCCACTTACCTACCTTTTATCCTAATCCACAAAACAAAGGGGAAAGACTACTATATTCCTTGGACATTCACAGACAACTTCGTTATTATTTGGACAGGACAAAGCCATTCAGGAAATCCGAGCAACTCTTTGTGTCCTATGCTACAGGTGCTCAAGGAAAGGCCATTTCCAAACAGACAATCTCAAAATGGATAGCCCACTGCATACGCTTTTGTTACTCATTTCATGGAAAAACTGTGCCTACAAGCATCAGATCCCACTCCACCAGGGCCACAGCTACCTCTGCAGCTTTCCTCAGGGGGGTTCCTACCAAGGACATTTTGGAAGCAGCCACTTGGAGTTCAGTGCACACTTTCTCCAAACATTATCACCTTCCACTATACTCTAAATCTAGAGCGGGATTTGCCACAGCAGTCTTGCAGGGCATCCTTGCTCCTCCTAGTTCCACTTAGTGCCTGCCACCCCTACTTAGCTTTGGGATTCTTTCCATCTGTAATGACTGCAGCTGTATGCACGATGAACATAGTACAGTTTTGTACCTACCATAAATGTAGATGTTCGAGTGCTCATACAGCTGCAGTCCAGGTTACCCCCCCCCTCCGTCCCCTCTTAGGGCAGGCCTTATGACAAACACCTTCTCATACAACCTATTTGGGGTATTCTTTTATGGTGTATTTGCTTGCAACTACTGTTTTTTGATTATTCTATATTGCACGATTACATAAATTTATGTTTTTCCTTCCTTCTGGGGGCACCTGACATCTGGGGCAAGAAAAACTGAAGAAGATGGCGTTAGCTGCCTCTTTTATACCCCTGCCGCACTGACGTCAGGGAAGAAGCGACGACAACCGACACCGGACCTAGACTTTGGAATTCGGCCGATCGAGGACCCGCCTGACGGCAGGATAACCCATCTGTAATGACTGCAGCTGTATGAGCACTCGAACATCTACATTTATGGTAGGTACAAAACTGTACTTTCTTCACCTTATCTTCTTTCTTTTTTTTTTTTTTAGCACATTCAGCTGCCTGTTTTTTATCTACTTCTGCTTTGATTTCCATTCCTGCTTGACATCTATATGCTTCTGCTAAATTAAGCAGAGATGCCATCTTGGATTTATTCTCCTCATGTTTCAAAACTTTCACTACATTTGGATCTTGAGGTCAGTAGATATTTGTGGAGTCCCACGATTGCAGATCTATACATGTAATTAATTTCAAGGAGGCCCATCCCTCCTTCAGAACGGGGAATATATAATCTTGGTATACACTGATTTTTATAAATCATTTGGTAAGCATGAAGCATCCTTCTTGTTTTAATATCCAATCTATCCAACACTTTTTTGGGGCCAGTCAATCACTCCAAAACTATAAGTTAGGACAGGAAGAACAAATTGATTTATGGCTTGGATCTTGTTCCTAGATGTCAGTGCTGTTTTCAAGATTAATTTAAGTCTTCTAAAGTACTCCTTACTGAGCTTTATTCACATTTGTTCATGTTTTATTGCTGATCCTTCATCAATTCCCAAGTATTTATACACTCCCTCTTGCTCAAGTTCTTTTATATCACATTCTTGTTCCAAACTGATGTTTTCCTGGTGCTGCAGTTTTCCTTTTTTAAAGGTTGCTTTTACACATATATCAAGACCAAATGACATTCCAATATCATCTGAAAAAGTTTTGACAACCTGCAGCTGTGATTTCAGTTCCTCATGTGATGAGCTATGTAGTTTTAAATAATCGACAGAGAAGATGAGAAGTCATTAGACTTGCCCAATTGTAGCCATGGCCTAAGGTGTTAAGTAAACAGCTTACTGGATTAATGGCAAGGCAGAATAGCAACGGTGACAGAGCGACCTTGGAATATCCCCCTTTGAATTTTTATCCCTGGGATAGTAATCTGTCCTTTATCATGGCTTAATTGCAAAGTGGTCTGCCACTGTTTCATGATTACTGCAATGTAGTCAATCAGTGTAAGGGTGTATCTTATACATTTTTAAGCACTCTCTTATCCATGAATGTGGGATACTATCAAATGCTTTTTTGTAGTCAATCCATGCCATACTTAGATTCTTCCACTTCTTACAGTTCTCCACTATAACTTTATTTAACAACAAATGATCCTTTGTTCCATATGACTTTCTTATATTGCCCTTTTGTTTTACTGCCATAATTGAGTTTTCTTTTAAATGACTATAAACTATGTCTGCGTCAATTCCCGTGTATAGTTTATACGTTGTTGGAAGACAAGTTATTGGGCTATAATTTTTAGGGTAGCTTGCAGGTTCACTCTTAAGTAAAAGCATTGTTTTTCCTGTTGTTAACCAGTGTGGTGTGTGTTTGGGGTGTGCATATAAATAGTTCTTACTCATGGCTAAATCCTCGTGCAAAGAAGTTAATACTTTAAGCCAAAAGTTAGGGACTGCATCTGGGCCTGGGTTGTTCCAGTTGGAGGCTTTTCTCAACTTTGTTTCAATCTCTCTGGCTGTTTCATCCCATATCCTTTATCTTTAAACTTCTTATTCTTTCTTTTACTTCTTTTATTCATTTAGCATCTTTGTTATGCTCCACAGGATCTTCATAGATACTTCTCCAAAATGTATCTACTTTCTCTTTTTTTGGCGGTCTTTCAGTTCCTTTTACTTTATTTCCCAATTCAATATAAAACTTTTTGGGTCATCAATAAATTGCTTATTTTGTGCTTTTCCCTTGTATTTATCTTCGTATCTCCTAAGTCTTTCCGCCTGTTTTGACATTTTTAGTTTATCTCCAGTAGTGCATAATAGATCTTGGTCTATTCTAATATTGTGCATTGCTTTTATCACATCTATCTTTCTTAGTATTTTTTGTTGATCTGCTCCCTCTTCTATAATCTAACAATGACACTTCTTGTCTTAGCTGCTTTATAGTTTTCTCTATTAGATATTTCCATGATGGTATTCGCTTTTGCCCCCTCTTTTCCCTCGCTACCCTGTGTTCCTGTGGTAGAACTTTATCAGTTATTAATTTAGCAGCACAGTAATATATTCTGTGTACTTCTGTTATATCGCATGGATCTCTATGGACAATCCTAATTACTGTGTTCATTTGTTTTATCAAGCTTCTGACTTTTGGGGTTTTATTAACCTTCTGCATTCTGTTTCTCTCATTGATCTTGATGTATCTTTCTTTGTCTATTAAATCAAGCAGCTCTTCTCTTAACTCATTTTCTTCCATACTGAGGGCACATCCCTTGACGTTCTACGTGTTTCACTGTTGCAGTTATTACATTTGGGTAATCTGCTGGCACGTTGCCCTCAGTCGGCCTGATTAACAAAGTCTTGGGTCCTGCATCAGTTGCTGTCCCTTCTTCTATGACGTCAGATTGTCAGAGGTATAAAACATGCAGCCAACGTCATTACATCAGTCTTTCTTGCCGTGCAGTGTCTGAAGCAGAAGCAGTTCGCAAGTGCCGGTCGGCCGACTCCTGAAATTTTCGTTTTTGAGTTTCAAAACCGAAGTCTTCAACTTAAAGCTAAGTACCCTGTTGGGGAAACTTTTTCTTGCTCCTTACCAATGTCAGTAAAAGTTAATAATTACATTACTTGTGGAAAGCAAATACCTCATAAAGATTTTCATCTGTACTTATTCCTTGCCTAGTCCCTGACCACGATGTACCTTGCTGTTGGTTTTGTGTTTTATTTAATCAACGCACTGTCCGTTGTCGGTACATTCTTGCCTCTAAATATTTCGGTTCTCTGTTTAATTATCCAGAAATGACGTCCGTTAGCCATCCGACTACTGGGATTTCGAAAAAACGCAAAGATTAAGACAGAGGCAGGCCGTCGAGGTCCAAAACTGCAGACGATGCTTCCCCTAAGCCAGTCACCAGTTCACTGGTATTCAGTGAGGCGCTTTTGCAGCCCCTGATATCCGCTACTTCTGAATCACAGGCCTCTACTGAGACCCATTCGGAGTCCGGTATGCAATGAGATATTTCACCTATGGAACCCGCGGGTGTCTCTATCTTGGATGGGTCCGGAGCCGCTGTGCAGGCACTGGCTTCTGAGGGTGTATTCAGGCCTACAGACTTGCATATTAAATCAACTCCACCTTCAATACTAAGGCCTAAATCTCGATCTATGTCGAAAAAACTGACGCCCCGGCCACATGTTCAGGCCCCTATGCCTAAAAAACAAATGATCAAAAATGGCTGAAGATCTAATTACTCTAATCAGGGGTAGTCAACCCCCCCCCCCCCTTCTAGGAGGCCTAGGGCTGAGCTTGACTATGAATCTTCTGATCAGGACTCTGTTTCTTCTGACTCTTCTAATGACCTGGATTTGTCCATACCTACTTATGAGGATTCTGATGCAGAGGATTCCATTCCCTCTGCTTCCCCCACTGAGGATTTTTGTTTTGGGGAAACTTTACATACCTTATGGGAGCATTTCCACTGGGAAAGTCAGGAATTCTTTGATTCAAAAAAGAGGCTTAGGGATTTTCTTCTTTTACCTCAGCATAGGCCTTTGGCTATACATCCTGTACTAGACATTGTTAATGTGTTTTTGGAATCCAGTATGGCCCCTGATTCCCTGCCTCCAGCTCCTAGTAAACCTGACAGATACTTCAGGGTTCCTGAGTCCCACAAGTTCCTTTTCAAAAATCCTGTTGCAGATCCCGAAACCATTTCTCAGGGGCCTAAGGGCGTTAAGGCTTCTACTGCTAAAAATCCTACCCCTTCTGATAGAGACTCCAGGGCGCTGGATAGATGGGGTAACAAGGCTTATACTTCTGCAACCTTGGCAATCAGGGCTTTAAACTGCCAATTTCATATGTTAAAAATCAACAGCATATTATGCTTAAACAGAAAATGTTGATTTCTGACTCTGTGGGAAATAAAGATTTACAGGATTTATTGCATTTTGCTGAACAAGTTTGAAAACATACGTTGCAATGTGGTTTTGATTCTTTAGAGGCCTCTTGCAGGACTGCTGTTACTGGGTCTGTGCTTAGAAGGCATGCTTGGCTTAAGGAGCAATCTCTGCCTGATCATGTTAAAGCAAAATTGTTGGATGCTCCTTTAAATCAGGGCAGTCTGTTTAGCAATAAGGCTGAAGAAGTTTTAAAAAAGATGGAAGATAAAGCTAAATCTATGCAAACTGTAAAAGATTTCTTACAAGTGCAACCTCCAAGATTTAGTAGTCACTGGCCTACTAAGAATTGGTCCTTTCCAGCTCCTTCCAGATCCTCTCACGCCAAACCCAGACACACCAAAAGCACCGGGTTTCAGTCCCAGGGGACTCTCAGAACTAAGCAATGGGGGGGGCCTCAACTTCCAAATCTGGAAATAACAAGATACCGCCTTATGGTAAACAGTTTCAATGACTTTCCTTTAAAATTACTAGGCACTTACATTTTAGCTGCCCCTTTGGGGGGAAAGATTGCTCTTCATGCAAGAAACTGGGAACTCATAACCCAGGATAAATGGGTTTTAAATATACTGTCCCAGGGATACAGATTACATTTCCACACATTGCCAACACCAAACAGGTGGCCAGGCCTGCCCCCAAATCAGTGGGCAGAGGCTCAAAAACAAGTACTTTCCCTCTTAAACATGGGGGCTATTCAACCGGTACCAGAACAGGAAAAGGGACAAGGTTTCTATTCCAGGCTTTTCCTGGTACCCAGAAAAGACAAATGGCGTCCAATTCTGGACCTTTCTGCTCTAAACACCTTTCTGGACATTCCTAAATTCGCCCTTAGCATCCCTCAGCAAACCTGTTTTGGATGTCATCTTGGAGGTGAGAAGACCTAGTACTAGAAAATCTTATCCTGACAAATGGAAAAGATTCTGTGCCTGGAACCAATCTTTAGGGATGAGCACAGCATCACCCAGTTTACCTCAGATTTTGCAATACTTAACTGAGATGCTTCACAAGGGCCTGTCTTTTTCCTCTATTAAAATCCACGCTTCAGCTATTTCAGCTCACTATAACACAGAACCACCCATCTTTTCTCATCCCCTGCTCAAGCAGTATCTCAGAGGGGCAAAGAACTTGAGACCACCCAGGAGAAGCTCCTACCCCTGCCTGGGACCTTAACTTTGTTTTGGAGAAACTCACTCTACCTCCTTTCGAGCCTGCTGCTACTGCAGATTTAAAATTTCTTTCTTGGAAAACAGCCTTCCTTTTAGCAATCACTTCATCTAGAAGGATATCTGAATTACAGGCCCTTATGGTAGTGGAGCCTTTCATCATCTTTCATGCGGACAGGGTATCTCTGAGGACCAATCCATCCTTCATGCCCAAGGTGGTTTCACTGTGGCTCTTAATCAGTCCATTCATTTGCCAACTTTCTTTCCCAATCCACAGAGTAAAGGGGAACGGATTCTGCATTCCTTGGACGTGCACAGACAACTTAGATTCTACTTGGACAGAACTAAATTTAGAAGAAAATCTGATCAATTGGTAGTAGCCTTTGCTGCTGGGGCAGAGGGGAAGGCTATTTCAAAACAAACCATTTCTAAATGGATAAGCCATTGCATTCATTTCTGCTATAAGCACCATGGAAAACCTATCCTCCAGGGGATCAGATCTCACTCCATCAGGGCTGCATCTACTTCTGCAGCCTTACTCAGAGGTGTTCCTACCAGAGATATTCTAGAAGCTGCTACCTGGAGTTCAGTACATACTTTCACCAAGCATTATCATTTACCAATTTTCTCTAAATCCAGAGCTGGTTTTGCCACTGCTGTCATACAGGGCCTTATAGCTGGTCCTAATGCTGTATAAATTCCTCCTCCCAACCATAGCTTTGGGAATCTACCCAAATGTAATGACTGCAACAGTGAAACACGAAGAACATAGTACAGTTGTGTACACTTACCATAAATGTAGATGTTCGCGTGTATTCACTGTTGCAGTCCTGGGTTACCCTCCCTCCAACCCCCTGTTTTTCTCTGACTATACCTCTACTTTCTGTTACTATACTTAAAAGCCTTTTTGGTGTATTTGCTTTTGACTGGAGGTATATATATATTTTTTTTAATTTTATTTGCTCCCCATTCGGGGGCACCTGACATCTGGGGCAAGAAAAACTAATGTAATGACGTCGGCTGCATGTTTTATACACCTGACGTCATGGAAGAAGGGACAGCAACCGACGCAGGACCCAAGACTGTTAATCAGGCCGACTGAGGGCAACCTGCCAGCAGATTACCCAAATGTAATGACTGCAACAGTGAATACACTTGAACATTTACATTTATGGTAAGTGTACACAACTGTACTTTTTCCGTTTCCTGCGGGCATTCTATAGAAAGTTCTATAGCATGTTCCTGTGGCACATTCTCTTCAATTTCATCCGGTGTCATCTGTTGTTCTGTCATATGGGAATTGACTGCATCAGTTTCCTGTTCTTTCCTTGCTGTCTAGCTTCAGATGAATGTTTATACTGGTTTTATGTGGAAGGCTCCAAAATATCTTGATATGGGACCTGACCAATTGCTTTACTGTTCCACTAGTTTCCCCTTAATTTGGATATCCATTGCTCTATCCTGTTGTTGTGTTTTCTGTATTCAATTTACTACACAGAATTCTTCACTTTGCAGCTATTCCATAACCTCAATTTCTATTCTCCATTACTAATCTCTTTTTCTACTTTTCCTCTTAGTCTTCTTATTTTTTGTATTGTAAAGTTTTCGATATCCAGATTCCTTTCCCTATATTTTTCTTCAACTATCTTTGGTGCTGCTCTTTTTGTATTGGTTAGTTTTCCTTTCTCGTTTGCATAAATATTACACCATATTAAGTCTCTCTCTTCCTTTGCCCTGTCCATATTTCTTCTTCACATGTCTCCTGATCTTGCTTTTCCTTATTCTGGGCACTCACTCCATCATGCTGTGATGTAGTCTGTTTTAGACCTTCCACATTAAATCCTTCACTTCATAGGCACTTCATAACTTCAACTTCTATTTCTTTAACTTCTGCTTTACTAATCATCTTTTCTACATTGCATCTTTGTGCTATTAATCTTTTTATTGTGAAATTTTCCATATCTGGATGTCTTTGCCTGTATTTCTCTTCGAATATCTTTGAGACTGCCTTCTCTACATTAGTTGACTTGGCTTTCTCCTTTCCATAAATATTGCACCATATCAAATCTCTCTTTCTTTCCCATGTCCATATTTCTTTTTTATATTTTTCAAATGTCTAGGTTTTGTTTATATTTTCTCACTTCCTCAGATGCTTCTTTTTCCAGGCAGATCAAAATGTCTTGATCTATATACTGTTATTCAAAAATCTGTTGTATTAATGAACGCAAATTTTTATTTGAAGCTTCTGACAGTTTTTCCTACAGAAGTATTTTTCTTTCCTCTAATTTCTGCAGAAGTATTTTTCTTTCCTCGAATTTCTCTCTTAATCGTTTGGTCTATCTTGTGTCTGGAAATTGTGGGCTTTTTACATAATGGTAACAATACATAATTTCTTTCTTATCCTCAGTAGTCCACTCTCGTTTTTATGGCTCTTTTTGGCTAATCATTTTTTGTCGTTTTTGTGGACTGCTACTTCCTTCTACAAAAGGGGGGCCATCCTCCCCCTGAGCCTAGCCTGGCCCCATTGTAGGAATGTTTCCATATTTTGAGGATTCTACACTGTCATTTTTTTCCAGTCTTGACACCAGTGCACCCTTTTTTATCCTGGGTGTTGTGCACCCAGCTATCTTTTTTGATTTACTTCTGTCCATGATGTATGCTATATAAATACACTCTATATATCAGTGTCGCCTTGGTGAGATTTTTTGAAAAACAGGGTCCACTTCGCGAAAGTATTCACCAAGACTTGAGGATGAATTCAGTTTCAGCACTACTACTCTCCTTTGCTTGCTGACTTTTCATCTCTCCATCAGGACCCCAACTGGGAGTGTGTCAGTATGGTTTGTGATGGAAAATGCTTGCAGCTAGGATTGTGTTGGTGTGGTTTATTTTCATTTATACAAATGTATGACTGCTTATGTCATAAGTGATGGTTTAATAAAGATGTTTCTTGTTTTATAAAAAAGGAGGCAGGAAATGAATAATTTATGTAATGTTGCTTAGGTTATATGATATATAGCAATATATGTGAAGCATAATTGTTAATTTTAACTCGATACAGTTTGATTTATTTTATGTAATTGTAGATGTGCCTATGTCACAAGTGATGATTCAATAAAGGTGTTTAAAAAATGATAGGGAAGGCAGGAGTTGAATGAGCTATGCAGTGTTTGATAGACAATGACTGTTTAGAAGATTATATGTGATATATAATGTTTGCAACTGAAAATGTCAATATGGCTTGTTTTCATTTATGCAAATGTATGATTGCTTATGTCATAAGTGATAGTCTTTCTAGTTATAAAAAAAAAATAAATAATGTTGGCACTTAACATATTGATGAATGTGTTCAGTAGGATGTTAATGAGTAAAGGAAGCTGCATCTATTTGTATGTGCTTTCTATAGCTGACTTTGTTTCTAATACAGCAGTAAAATTGTTATTAAAAAAGTGACCTTGGGGAATCTCAGTCTGTTAATGATTTTTTTTTTTTTGCTACGATGTTGTGTTATCACTTCACAATATAGTATCAGCCTCACTATATTTTGTTGCTGGTTTTATAGCTTATAAAAGTTTGTGTTAGATTTAATAAGATGTGTTATAAAGAAAAGGATTGCAAAATGGTCATGTATGTGGAGTCCTTTGTGGAAGTATTTCTATATATTGATATAACTCATTAAAGCATTAACAAATAGGAAAAATATTGAATTTCACTAAGTTGTAAAAAATTTGATGAATTATACTAAACTCCTGATCACTCAGTGACTTTTTTTTTTTAAATTGTATCACAGTTTTCATTACACCAAAGGGACACCTGACAATTTGGATGAAGCCTGTTTATCGATTTAAAATACATGATTCACTACTCCTCCATCTGAAACTGCAGCTTGCATTTAAGCAGTTGATGCACATTGCCTGATTCCCATTCCAGTATCACCTATCCTAAGCTCATAACAATGTCTTATTTGCCCTGCAATGTGGTACACCACCACTTACAAGCACAGAAAGTTCTGATGTATACCACCACCTACATTAAGTGAATCATCCTTTCCTGCTAGAATGCAACTATGTTATCTCCTTCACTGTTCCTCATACATGTTGTCCCAGTTGTGTCACACTATCTTGTATGTCTGCAGCTTGCTCTTGGACACGCATCTGTTTGCTTCAGGCCAGATATTCATGGTCTTGATTTTTGTTGCATCATCCAACTCCCCAACCCACAGGTTATCTTTGTCGTCTGTCTCTGGAATCCCTCCATCAATCTAACAACATAACATATGATTCTAGATAACACCGCATACTTTACCACTACCCACTACACTGAAAAGAAGAAATCTGCTTTCCTTGAGTCTGTTTCCCTGACAGTGCACTTAAGCATACTGTTGGTCTTGATGCTGCCCCCCTCATATTGTTTATAGTTCATATGTCACTTCTGTCTGGGTTATCTTCTGCCCAGATGGTGTTCATTGTAATATTCACTGTTGCAGTCCTCACATTTGGGATATCAAGCTTACAGGTAGCCTGTGGCCAGCCTGACTTCCAGAGCTTTACTCTTCCCCCAGGGTTTGGGATGATGCTGTCCCATCAGAGGCATCCACATGTCGTGGCCTAAACAGTGCATTAGCCAATGCTATTTTCAAATCCTCTTTCCTATACAATGTGTAGCCATATGCTACTTGCGGTCCAGTTGGTAAGAGTAGGTACTCAAAAGGGCATTATTTCATCCTATCTGTATTGTTTCATTATTTTGTCTAATGTCTGCTTATTCAACTTAAATTCTTCTGCAGTAGATTCATAATTGTGTAGTGTGTGTGACATGCAAATCTCCCACAAGTGCTGCCATTCAAAGTAATGGTTTTGCTGCGCATCAGAGCATGACATGGACTGGTATCTGCATTGTGGTGCCTAATTCACCCCAATAACAATGAACTATAACAAAACCTCTTATTTGAAAATACTTAAAATGAATGAAATAAAATCAAATTTAACTTTTATTTAATACATCTTAAAATTCCCTGATGCCTCAGTAAACAGCCTTCCAGGAAGGTGAGGTCTAAGGCAGAGGGGATTGAGGACAAGGATCTTGAAAGCAAGAGAAGCTGTACCTTTGTGACTTCTCCTTTGACGTGGCCAAGGACTTTAACAAGTGTGGCTATAATTATGAGGACACATCAAGCAGGACAGTATAGCATCTGTAATCAGGGCGACTTGCCTGACTGAGGACTCTGCCTGTTCTAGACAGTGTCATAAAAGAGAATGCCCCTTTGAATAAGGGCCTCCTGTTTCGTCCATCTGCTCAGGGAATTTATAAGAAACTTGAGGAAAAGGATAACCCTATCCAGTCTGTAAGGCAAGTGTTTCACTCCCAAGCTCCGGGGTGTAGTAAGAACTTCCCAACAAAGATTTAGCCTTCTCACCTTAAACAGGATAATGTTGTACTTGGCAATGGGAAGAAGGGAAATTTAAGAAAGAATGACAAGCAAGATCCAGAGACAAGCCCAGGGGCCCTCAGAGCAGACACACCTAGAGGCTAAAAGTATCGCTCAGCCAGGCTGCACCCTCCCCTTCTCTCTCCTCAACCTAGCTCTCCCTCCTCTCCTACCTAATCCCCCTTAGAAGAAGTTGGAGGGTGTTTGTCCTCCTTTATAAGGAATTAGGAGGACAATCCCACAAGAGTGGGTGCTAAACATTATCAAAAAAGGGTACAGATTGCAATTTCTAGACATTCTGAGCTTAAGGGCATCCCTACTGTTCCCAAAGGACGACTGATTCTCATGCCAGATGTAATTCAAGACATGATCAACTCGGGGGCCCTAGAAAGGGCTCTTTGTGGGAGGAAGGATGATGCTTTTATTTACAACACTTATGTATGTCACGGCTTAAGAGAGTAAGAGAGGGTCCATGCAGACCCATTCTAGACCTCTCATCTCATGTAAGCACACACATTCTGAAAATGTACTGAATGTTATGAAAGAGGCTAGGAAACCTAATACAAGAAAGTCATACCTTGCTGAATGGAAGGGATTCTTCTGGTGCCAATCTGGAGACCCTGACCGAGAGAGCGCCAAAATGGCTTTGGCTCTGGAATATTTGTCTGACTTTTTAAAATTAAATTTAATTTACACCTCTATAAAAACTGTTTTTAGACCCTCAGTAAAATCGTTCATCAAGGTCGTCATTCACCTTACCATCTCAAAATAAAATTGCTTCGCCAGGCAAATCTCAAATATATGCTAGAAAAAAACTTAGCTAGGCCTCTCCTGAACTAGCTGTTTCATCCTCCCATCAATATCTACTTTGGAAAATCCTCTTTTAGTAACTTTTTCCTCAATCAGAAGAATTTCTGAACTGCCCAAAAAAATAAAACTTTCTCGGATTTTTCAGCATATCAGATTGTGTGCATTAACCCAATGTTTATGCCTAAGATGGCATAAGGAATTAACTTTAATCAGGTTATTCAGTTACCATTTTCCCCAAATTTCAAAAATGCAGGCGAAAGGACCCTGCATTCCATTGGTATGCAGAGACAACTGAGATAATGCATAAAGATGACAAAATAATTCAGAAAATCTGAGCAGATATTCATCTGTTATGCAAAGGGGAAAGAAGACAGACCTGTTAAACAGCTTTATATAAATGGCTAGCCCATTGCATTTCCTATTATTACTCACACCATGGCAGACGTACCTCGGGCTAGATTAGGGTGGACTCTTAGAGCTACTGCTGCCACCATAGCCTTTCTGAGGGGGTTACTGCACAAGCTATAATAGAAGCAAATACAAGGCCAACTGCCCACACATTTTATAAACAGTGTAACGTAGGATCAGCCTCTAGGGTCAGGACAGGGTTTACTTCTGCCATCCTTCAAGTTATTATTTGCAAGTGATGGCATCCCTCCTCTGTGGAACTTTGTGCTTTGGGAATCTTCCCAAATGTGACTACTGTAGCAGCGAATATTATGAGGAACATAGTACACTTATGATAGGAACATCCCATAACGGGCAATGTCAGTGTAGATTCACTGTTGCAGTCCAGGTACCTTGTCTCTTCCTTCGTTCCTTTTCTGATGTGTTTCAATTGTTTCCCTTTGTTTTGGGGTGGCTGCCTCATTCCCATTTCATCCCACCCCCTCATTTTTATCTGTATGCCACCTGGAGAGGGATATTGGGGTCTTTTGCAGTGAACCTGGAGCAGCTTAAGTTGTACCATCTTGTCCAGCAAGTAGGACTGTGGCACCAGGGTCTTCTCTCTAGCCTTTGTAGGGTCATGAGAGAGCTGAAGATGGTGAGTTCAGACGTTTCCTTTAAACTAACTTAGTGATTTCTTTGATAGGAGGGCATGAGCCAAAACCCTGGGGGAGAGTAAAGCTCTTAGTTGAGCCTATCAAGAGATACCTGCAGACAGGATATCCCAAATATGAGGACTGCAGTGAATCTAAGTGGAAATCTACATTTATTGTAAGGTCCTAACACAACTGTATTTTGTCCTTTTCTTGCCACGTCTACCTATCCTACCACCACCTCAGGTATTCAAATCCTGTAACCGTTTCACTTTCTGACACATTTGATGAGGGGTCTCGTATACATTTAATATTTAACTTGCCTACTGCATTTTTGAGTACAGCAAGCAGTCTAAATACTTTCAAAGTATTCAGACTGGGATTCTTGTGATAAAATGGTTCAATCAGTGGATATTGATAGCAAGATACAAGCCGTGGAAGTGTTATTAGTCCCTTTTAGACATATTTATACACAGGTCAAGCATATTTTTATCAACCAGAGGAGAGGTTGTGGACAGCAATTAATAAAAAAAAAATTGAAGGATTTTATCTGGGAGGGGAAGAGGGCAAGAGTCAAGTGGGATAAGTTGATCTTCAGTAGAACAAGGTGGCTTGGAAGTACCTTGTTTGAAGGGATATTTCAGAGCTACATATTTAAGGCTCCTGTACATAGCAGAAACAGAAAGCTAAAATTCAAAGTGGAAAGGGGTGATGAAGCAGGGGGAAGCTGAAGAATTTAGGCAAGTCTGGTATTTTGGATGAAGATCCTTAATGAGAATAATAATTATTAAAAATTTTATATTCAGAAAGTATTCTGAGAACTAAGCCAACATGGAGATGAAGAAATGAGATTCTGACAATAGAGAGTACTGCAATTAGGGTTACAGAGAAAATAGGCAAGAAGGGGCTGGAATTTACTCGAGAAACTGGCAAAGGAACCAAGGTATTGAGAACAAATAATTATAGAGAGGGAAAGGTAATAAATGGGAAGAAGCCAACAATTCATTTGGAATACAGGCTAGAGATTGCCTTTCACTATCTAGGACTGAGTATATACAGAGTATAGACAAAGACAAAGAAGTAGGAGGATCCTAAGTGAAAGACCAGTAGTGGTGTAGAGGTTTTAGTAAAATCTAGGACAGAATCTGCTGTTAAAAAGGGATAATTAGTAGGGCATATAAATATTACATTATAACTATAGCAATGAATCAGAGGAGGTTAGAAAAGATTAGGAAGAGAGAATCGATGAGCAATTCACAAATAAGCAAAGGGGAGATGATATGTATGGCCCCAGAATATGCAATAAAGTCTAGAAGATTTAGGATCATTGCTTGGAAGTATTTGCATAGGTATTTTTATACAAGTATACTTCAAATAATTTTTCCTTGGGTAGACTGTATATGTTAGACGTGATGGGGAAGAAAGGGGTAATTGGGAACATATTTTTGGGAGTGTTATGAGTTGGCAGAATTAAAAAATTCCCTGCAGACTACTCAAACAGAAACACTGGGAAAGCAAATTGGTGTAATTAAGGAAATTATTTTAAATTACCAAGGCAGGGCTAGCCACCCGGTGGCATAGACCATAGCTCTAGACAGTTGTCACTGCTGAAGTGACACCCCGACCCAATGTGCAAAAATAGGGAAGTGGGATTTTGGATGGATGGATGGATACATAATCATAACTGTCTAGTCACAATAAGGTGTTGCTGAGTTTAATTATGGTGGCTGCCAAAATTACTAGAAAATTAAAGTCAAAGTCTAAACCAACTCTTCTAGAAGTAGTGATATAGTAACAGAGCTAAAACAACAGGAAGTTGGATCCTTAGATAAAGGTAGTTGCCAAGTTACATAGTAAAAAAATGGAAATTGTGGTAACAATATGTGCAGAAGTTTAAGGCAAGGCAGGAATTGAATGAGATTTGCAATGTTTGACTGACAATGACGGAGTAGATTATAAGTGACGTATAATGTTGGCAACTAAAAATATGTTAAGATGGTTTGTTTTTATTTATGTAAATGTATGGTTGACTATGTCATAAGCGAAAATTTAATAAAGATATATCTTGTTTAAAAAAAAAAAAAAAAAAAAGAATACCATTAAGTGGACTGGTGGAATCTTGGCATAGTGAAAGAACCTGTTTCATCTATTTAAAATATTTGCTTCTTTGCTGCTAGTTTTGTCATTCTGAAACATAAGAACTACTGGCACTACAGTTTTAATGGATGATTTCCATGATAAAATGTAATTTTTATGTATGTCTTCTAGGAACAAATGTTGAAGCAAAAAGATGAATTTATGGACACAACAATTAGACCACATCCTTATGCATGAGAAAATTAACCATTAGACAATACCAGTTACCAAAAAATAAAATGTAGACAGGGGAAAAAATTAAGCAGACATCATCTGGTATGCTGATTGAAAGAGGGGGTAGTCTACAATAGTCATTTGTTAGTGTAACTGACTTGTAGCAGCTGGTAATAGTTGGCTAAGTTACACCCCTTTTAAGAATAAAGGGATGTGATCCCACCTGCCCACTATAAACATATAAACAGCGTGCACCATAGTGCTCCTTCCATATGTCACATTCATTGTATCAGTAAAACACAAGAGTTGCTGAGGTACTTCTGTTTTCAGTGCATTTACTTCAACTTCAACAGCCAGCTTTGACAGAAGGACATTACATGGTGGTTCAGCAAGTTTGGTTTTCTTTAGATCACTGTTCTATTAAATCAGCAATCAAGTTATGTGCATTTTTTTATCATTTAGATTCTCAGACTTGAGAACAAAGTGTTTAACTTGTGAAAGTGTTTTCAACACATTAAATCAGCACACATTATGCCTTGTATCATAGGTTCATAGGACAATACTAGGCTATTGGCCCGGAGGCCCTTATAAGCCTAGCCAAGAACTTCACCCATGTTCCCTCAGCCACTGTACAATCTGTTACATGTACTACAGTGAAATAAATACTTTTGTTTCAAAAGGGAAGAGCACCTATAATCTATATCAGGCTTTCTCTACTGTTAACTTATAAAACATGGGAACGTTTGCCTAACTCATGGCATACAAACATTTGTTCAACCAACAACCTGCCATAATTATTCTACTTGTTAGTAATACAATAAAAGGCAGAAATGTGATCTGCATTGTTAAATGCAATATACTTTTGAGTTCCGAAACTGGCAGCACTAACATGCAGTACCTAGGTGGTGAATGTCTGGTTCCACTGAACTACATATTTTATTAATTCCTATTTGAATGAGGACTGACACTTCCTTAACCTTCTCTCTCCCTTATCTGTTAGATAGTACCATGGAGTTACTTGTGGTACCAGCCACCCTTACTAATAGAAAAATAGTAAGTAGTACCTGAGGACCAGTTTAAGGTAACCAATGAAGTGCTGTTAAAAACCCTACATAACTCATGGGTACACATCTCGCTTAGCACATTAGTTTTACCTTTATGTTTACTTAGTTTACTTTAGTCAGTTTTCTGTAAAAAAAAAAAAAAAAAAGCAGAATACCAACCATGCTTTGATTTGGCATAACAGTATATATTTTTTAAAATGGGATGGTCATAAGGTAGGTTTAATCAGTGCTACTTATAATGGAAGAAGTCAGAAGAATAAAATGGAACTCTGGAAACAAGCTGCTGCACTGTTACAGAAGAAAAATGTATTCTTTCCTTCAGATATCTCAAAAGTTAAGATCTGATGTCCGTTTTTATTCTATCCTCAACTGATGGGTTCCTATCTAATCCTCGGATCCAACTCTGCCATTACTAAAGCTTGTGGCAACCAAAAATTCTCTGTCTTCTCCTTATCCATAATCCACCAACCCTAAGTTTCCTCAGATCTTGTTTGCCATTTTTCACAATAGACGTGGTTGACCATAGCTCTCGAGCATTTTCCAATAAGTGATGTAATTATTTTCTAAATCTTAATATTTTTTAATTTGTTTTACATTCTGTATGGTTTCTGTCCCTTACCTTCTCTTGAAATATCGTACACTACATACTCCTTTAAAATACTATTGTTAGTATTTTCCTTTCCACTCTACACTTGGTGTAGAAGTTTATTACCATTGCTGGTTGCCTTTCTTCTTCCTTTCTCTCCTAATTAAAAAAAAGTCTGTTCTTACTTAAATTTGCTGTTTTATAGTTGTAATTATGGCTGAAAAAGGCCCCGCTGGATTTAAAAGGTGCACTAAGTGTGGGCACAGACTTCCTGTGTCTGATGTCCACATTGTGTGTGTGTTTCCAGCCTTGGGCCTTTGCATCTTCATGAAGATTGTTCCATCTGCCATGGTTTCAATCCCAGGGCGCTAGTAGAAAGGCAAAATAAACTTATTTTAAAAGGTTTACTTCTTTCTGCTTTTGGAGAGGCAATATCTGGGGCTCAATCCTCCAAAAGTAGAGTTGAAGTCCTTCATCTCTGAAATCTTCCATCCTGGTTTCGGAGCCATCCAGGAAAAGATTTAAGCAGGATCCAACCTCCCCTTCGGATCCGAAGAAAAAGAAAAAAAAAATGATGGACCCATCTACATTGGATCCGACTGCCTTGAGCCCTATTTCTCTACCCAGGACAAGATATTTGCCATCCATTGATCCAGTGCCTTCAAGGGTGCCCTCACCCTTTTTGGACGATCACTGATCCAAGTCTCCCTCTATCATCTTCACTCATTCTTCTAGACGTTTGACAGAGGACGATGTGGAAAGAATGGTGCAGAAGATCCTCTCAGTGCAAAATCAGAAAGGGTGTCTTATTACCTCCTACCCCTTTGGGTCAGGAGGTCCGCCCTTTGACCACACCCCACTTCAAGTTCCTCCTCTGATTCCTTCAACTGTTTCAGAGTTTCTGGACCCGAGCCTTCCAGCTCCATCTGGCTGGGATCTGAAGATAGTAGTATCTTCAGATCCAAAGCTTACTTTGAGTGCCCTGGTTTTGTAGGATTCAGAGAGCTGTCAGAACGGAAGCTTCCCTGTCAGATCTGAGGTGTTGGAGTCAACTCCAAAGTTGCCTAACCCATCTCTGTGCCTTGGAGCCTTGACATTGGATAGCTCGGCTCCAGCTTCCACTTCTGGGGAGGACAGTGGTCCAAAAGCTTGTCTTTTTGGAGCAGAGGTCTTCTCTTTCTCTGGAGTGGCTTGCCTTTGAGGTTGTGAAGAGTGTGTTTTTTGCCCCAACAGAATGGATGGATCCATCCCCTTCAGATCTTGAACCTCCTACCTTGATGACTCTGCACTTGGATCTCCATCACTCTTTATCCACAAGGCCAGCCAGTCAGAGAACCCCAGGCTTCCTAGCAGGGTATTACAGTTTCTTCTAATACCTGCCTGGAATATTGTACTGAGGAGGTCCCTAGGCAGTAGTAATGCAAGAGAAAGCACGTGGACTGTCCTCAAGAGTCAGTCACAGAAGATACAGACTTCACTGAAGGTGAAGGGTTCCCATGGTAACCTCCTGAAGATGTCTCATCTGGAGACATCCTTGAGATCTTAAAACAGAGAGGTGGATGAACACCCAGCAACCCTTCATCTGAGGATTTGGTATTCCTGGAGGCTTTCTGTACTGGCCCGTCTTCCTCCTGTGTTACTCAGCCAACAGATGAGCTTATTGATTTGGTCTCTCAGCAGGCATGGAAAGAACCTGACGCAGTTGAACCCATACCCAGGAGACTGGACAACATTATGGCACCACCTTTAGATAAGGAGTTTTGGGTTAAAGGGGTGCCAGTTGATGCCATGATCATGGCAGTGGCCACCAAAAAGGAACTTGCTGAAGAGAGTTCCACTGCTCATCCCCCTAACAGGGAGTCTAGGGCGATGGGCAGGTTAGGAAGTGTGTCCATGCTTCAGCTCCCTTTGCCTTAAGGTTGCTGAATTGTTTGGCACATTTTACAAGGTTCCAGAGGGATGTGATTAAGAAATTGTCAAATACCCCTCTCAGGATCTGTTTCTGCAGAGGTCCAATTATCTGTGACTTCTCATTTGGCAACTCTGCAATCTATTTCGAATTCCTCCATGAGGCTGATTTTGCATGTAGCCGAAGGAACCTTAAGGGCAGCCTGTTCAGCCATCTCCATCAGGAGACATGCCTGGATGCGCTTATGTGATTTTGCGGAATCCTCCAAGTCTTCGTTCATCGGTGCTTCTTTTGACGTCACATCTTTGGACCCAAAGTGAAGAACACATTATCCAGGTGTGAGAAGGATGGAAAGTCCCTGTCTATAGTAGGCGTATGTTTTTCGAACCCACAGAGATCATTTCAAGGAATCAATGAGGTGGTCGAAAGGTGTGGTTCAAGAAGTCCCAGGGTTCTTTCCAGGACAAGCATGGAGGAATTTCCCCAAGGGGCAGAGGGGAGAACTCCGCTGCCCCCATGGCAGAGGAGTCCCGCAAAATCAGGGGTCCAGAGATTTTCTTGGGCAGACCCTACCAGCGCTCCTGAAAGGCCTGCTTGCCCGCCTCTGGAGGCAATTTGGGGGTCATTATCCCTGCACCAGAGAGCCTGGCTAGACATAAAAGGTACTTGGGTACAGAGGATTATTTCCAGAGGCTATATAATACCCCTTTCCCTTCCATCTCCAATCTTAAGAAAAATCTCCCATGTTCCACTCAGAGGGAAGAAGCAGCAATTTTAATACAAAAGCTGCTAGAAAAAAGTCATCCAAGAGGTACCACCAGACC
>NC_056735.1:325276077-325286077 GCF_019279795.1 Protopterus annectens
TTGAGTTTTCACACTTTGAGATCATTGGTCAACTTTGCTGCTCATTATGCAGCCATATATGAAGTCTGTCAAGAACAGTCCTCTGTCAGCTTTTTGTAAAAGAGGAATCACTATTTCCTTGAAACTGTTTCTTCTGAGGAATATGACTGAAGGAAGTCATGATAGGGGTGAGCCCTTTGTTTCCTGTTGAGAATCCCCACGTAACTTGGTGCCTGAAGAGTTGCGATAATGGGTTCACTAATATTTAAACTCACATCAGTGATGATGATGTAATGATGATAAACTCCCACTTATGTGGATAAATTGCCCCTGCATCAGTATGGGCAGGAAGACATATTTTGATCTCAACCGTTTAACTGCTGGCATCTCAGTGATCCTTAAGTACAGAAGGTGACTTCCTGAATTCTCAGCTCAATGTACTACATACCCAGTTCAGAAGGCCTTTAGGGGGAGGGGGTCATGGAGGAGTGTTTGCAGAGGTGGAAGTGTCCTTTGTCACTTTGACTCTGGGTGCCTCTGTAGTATTATCCAAGTCCTCCTTTGTTTCAGAGGCATAGTTCTTGGAGCTTACCAGAACCCTTACCAGTTTAACGGAAAAGATGGTATCCTGGCTGTGACTATTCCACTCCTTCTCAGAGCAGGGTAACCAATTAGATCACTATCCCGAGCACTTCATAAAAGCACTCTCTGAAATCAACAAATCCTATGAATCTTCAGAGCCAGAAGAAGTGGAGGAGCAGGACTTAGCCAAAGTCTTTTTTTTTTTTTTGGATTCCCATTGAGTTAGAATATTTGTTCATTCCTTCAGCAGTTGACATTCATAATTTTTATGACGGTCAAAAATTAATGAGATATCAGAGCACATTTGTTGAAAAGTGGTCATGGGAGGCTTAGTGCTTTCACCTTCTGTATCCTTGCTTAGATCTGATTGCTCATCAACTACATGAGGTGGAGTCAGTGTTGAAGATGCTGTAATTATCACAGATAAGTTCTTCACTGTGACACGTAGGTTGTATAAGAAGCATCCATTATTCACTTTTGGACCAACACTTAACATTATTTACAAGGACTTCAGCTGCTTTTGCTATGTCCAGTCACATTTTTACCTGCCTAATGACCTGCCCCAGTAAGAAACCCGTGTCTGGATTTATACGATAAAAAGTTGGATGATTCCTCAGCTTCAGGTTTTGCTTTGCCAAACCCAATGCACACCTCAACAAGGACTGAGACCATCTCAAGAAGAACCAGGTAATCTTCATTAAAAGTGTCTTCCTGATTTTAAAGATTAAAAAGTTGCTTCGGAACTGGGATGACTGTAAAGAAGTATTTGATTAGATTCTAAGGTCATGGCTTCACATAGCAAATTGCTGGACCACAGGTCTGTGACATCATGTTGAGTAGCCATGCATGTTTGCATTTTTCTGGGCTTCCAAATGTGCAGCAGGAGTTACATACTGTTCCCCTCACTGGTAACAGCTTACTTGTCAAACATAAAGTGGACCTGTGTGTTGAGAGACAGCCTTACAAGACTATCTGCAAATATATAGAGCTGAGTATATTTTTCTGTATTATTCCGTATTATAGAGCTAAATTGTTGCTTAGATATCTGTTGCCTTAGTGTTATGCAAATATACAGAGATCAGTATATATTTTTTTGGTTTTATAATTTGCACTCTGATTCCTCACATCTCTGTTGAAACTCCCCCCCCCCCCCATTTTGGTTTCTATTGCTTGTGTGTTGTTAACTCAAGGTTCCCTTAATTTGAACTGTTAATAGCAGCAGTCTGCATTTAAAGTGGACCACCTGTGTGTTGAGAGACAGCCTTACAAGACTATCTGCAAATATATAGAGCTGTATATTTTTCTGTATTATTCTGTATTATAGAGCTAAATTGTTGCTTAGATATCTGTTGTCTTAGTGTTCTGCAAATATACAGAGATCAGTATATATTTTTTTGGTTTTATAATTTGCACTCTGATTCTGTTGAAACTTTTCCCCACACCCCCCTCCCTGTTCTTGGTTGTAGTTTAAATTTGGTGGCTTTTGCAGTGCCCACCCCACTGTCGATTTGATCTAGGACACTCCCCCAGTCCCATCTCTTTACCGCATTCTACCTAATAAACCCTTTCTGCACTTGCTTTTAGTCCGTTTTAATTTAATTACATTTTTTCAAACTGTGTGTGGACTAATATTGCTACATACTCAAGTGTGCCAGCTTGCACTGCATGTGAATTGTTTTTACTACTGTTTTTGCTACTTTTCTGGAAAAAAAAAATTGTAAGCCTGTTTCCTACCTTTCCTGTAATTAGTGTTCCAGATACAGATTTGCTGTATCCAGGACTATTTGTAAGCTTCTGAGCCCCCAAGCCTTTTTGTGTTGGAGGGAAGCCTTCTAGCTTATCAGTGGGAGTGGTAAGCACTAGGTAACCTGTCTACCACATAAGGAGTGGCTCTGGCCCAGAATTTGTAGTTATTGGCCATTTGGGCGGTCTTCATCTCTCTCAACTTTCTGATTTGAAGGCCTGCATTTGCACTTGTTTCTGTCCTGTAACTCCTGGGCCCATCTCATTTGCTCACTCAATTTTTTTTTTTTTTATCTGCTTTTACTGTATTTGTGTTTCTTCCTATTTTATTTTGCTTTTGCATCATCTTAAAAGTACTCAATTGCATTTATTACTGCTTGCTGTAACTCATTCTAAGCCTTATAGTTTAAGCACTTGGGCTTCAGACCAATTATTTTACATTAGGAAGGTTTGTGGTCTGCACTGTAGTGGCAGGACAGGTAGCTTACATCCTTCTAAGTTGGGTACTGCTGATTGAGGGCTCGGTGTCTGTTATTCTAAAAGTGTATTAATTCTGTTTTAAGCACTTGGGCTTCAGGCCAGTTATTTTACATTAAAAGGGTTTGTGGACTGCACTCTTGTGGGAGGAGAGGCTGGACTCTGCCCTTCTAGCTGGGAATTTCTGGTTAAAGGCTTATAGTGCCTGCATATTTAAACTGCTTCTTACTGAAATTGGTACACCTTGTTTGCTGTAGCATAGACTAGATCCAGGCCTGCTGAATCTAGCTTTGTTTGTATAACTTGAGCACTAATCCAGGCATTCTTTAAAGTATTCAGTTGTATTTATTACTGCTTGGTAGTAACTTGATTAAAGTGTAGCTATCATTCTAAGTCTTTTGGATTAAGCACTTGGGCTTCAGACCAGTTGTTTTACATTAGGAAGGTTTGTGGCCTGCACTGTGGTGGCAGGACAGGTAGCTTACATCCTTCTAAGTTGGGAACTGCTGATTGATGGCTCAGTGTCTCTTATTCTAAAAGTGTATTAATTCTGGTTAACGCACTTGGGCTTCGGGCCAGTTGTTTTACAATAAGAAGGTTTGTGGTCTGCACTGTAGTGGCAGAACAGGTAGCTTACATCCTTCTAAGTTGGGAACTGCTGATTGAGGGCTCAGTGTGTTATTCTAAAAGTGTATTAGTCTGGTTTAAGCACTTGGGCTTCAGGCCAGTTATTTTACATTACGAAGGTTTGTGGTCTGCACTCTTGTGGGAGGAGAGGCTGGATTCTGCCCTTCAGAGCTGGGAATTTCTGGTTAAAGGCTTATAGTGCCTGCATATTTGAACTGTTTCTTACTGAAATTGGTACACCTTGTTTTTTGTAGCATAGACTAGATCCAGGCCTGCTGAATCTAGCTTTATTTGTATGCTTGTTGTTTGTTTGCTTGTTATTTTCTTGAAACACTAATTCCACCTAAAACACGGCTTTTCAGCGCTTCTGTGGATCCCTAGTGATATCTGCATTGCTTACTGTACTTATTTCCTTGTTTCACTTGAAAGGAAGTTACTGTTTGTCATTTTTGCATTTAAGTTACCTGTAACACATTGAATTTAAGTTACCTGGCACTTGCTCACTAAAGCAATTATATAAGTCAGCACTAAAATATTCAAAGCACTACACCCTCACAAACTCCCCTTGAGTACCTCGTTCCCCATTGGCTCTTTTTTTTTCAATTATAAAGGAATTCAGAATACTATTCTAGCATGTCCAAAGGTCAGTTGTCAATCTCCTCTCCGGTCCAGCTGGTGAATCTGGGAATCTTGAGGCAATGTTACAACTGCCTCATGTACACAGACAACTCTCTCCTCCTCCCAACAAATTCCAACACATGTGAGAGATGCAACCATATAGCCATACTGGAGGCTAAGCTCTCTCAACTCAGTACTGGTGAAAACAGTCAGGAGGAGAAGGAAACCACACTCAGTACAATTCCAGTCTCACATAGACCTACCATGACAGCAAACCAAACACAAAAACATACTCGGAGGCTCTAAATAAAAATCTGCCTAAGCAGCAGTGACCTCCAAAGCAGACACCCAAGCAACCGCTACCCCAAAACAAAACACGTGCAACACATAGCTCACAAAGCCAGTGTGCCAAACAGTCACAGCCCTTAAGGCTAAACAACACACCTGATACACTTGTAATAGGTGACTCTATCGTCAGGCACACTGACGTCCCGCTCACCAGGCTGAACAAGGAGAAGGTCACGGTGAGCTGCCTGTCGGGCGCTAGGATCCGCCACATAACACAAGCACTCAGGTCACTCCAAGGCAAGTACAAATATGACTCCGTCATTGTCCATGCTGGTGTGAATGACCTGAGGCGTACCTCCGTGGACTACATGAAAGAGACATAGAGGAGCTCTCTGAGCATGTAGCCCAGGCGGTATGACCCTGACCTGGGGCAGCATCTTAACCTCGCCAAGAATGATGCCACAATATGAAGACAAGATGATCAATTGCAACAATTGGCGTAAGTATTGGTGTCATTCAAAGGGGATCAATGCCTGTCAGCCTGGGATGACATGCTTGACAAGCCACGATGCTTCGCTAGGGCGGCTTGCACCTGTCACCCCTGGGCTTTGGATATTGGCAAAGGCTCTTGCTACCCCATAGTGCCTTTTTAGGCAAGGCTCAAAGACAAACCCACCTCCATAGGTATCACAAGGGATAAGAAACTAAGAGTAATGCTACTCAACGCCAGAAGTCTAAACCTCAAGATGCACACACTCGAAACTCTCCTTAGCATGGAGAACATCGATATCTGTGCAGTAACAGAAACCTGGTTCAAGGCTCCGAGAGCACCCCAGCACTGCCAGGTTATACCTCATACCATGCTTTTGGCCCCAAAACTTGGACCGAACCACAAAGGAGGGAGTATCAATATTCGTCAAAGATACCCACACCTCCAGGTTGGTGGCACAGCACGAAGCATCAGAGACTATCCATGTGCAACTAACAGTGGGTAAAACTGCCTTCCAGTTTATAGCCTGCTACAGACCACCCTCCCAAACCCAGGAACCCCACTCGGCCTTCCTGAGAACACCGGAAAATATGAAGGTCTCTCCAAACACCATTATATTGGGCGACTTCAACTACCCAAACATAGACTGGGAGCAGTACTCCAGCTCCAACACCCTAGCCCAAAGATTCCTAGAATTTGTAAACTCAAATGCTATGGAACAACTTGTTACCATTCCCACAAGAGGGGAAAACATACTGGACCTGATCATCACCAACATGGAGACTCTATGCTCCAGACCAGAAGTGTATCCCTCACTGGTAACATCAGACCATAAACTAATCTCACTGGATATTCACATCCCGACTCCACCCCTGCCCTGAAAACCACAGTGAAAAACTTCTCTAAAGCAAATTTTACACTCCTCAAAACCGAGGTGGAATCCTTCAAAGCCCCCAGGCCTGTGGAAAATACAGCCCAGACCGCAGAATCCTTTATAAACGCATTCTATGAACACCTTCAGGAATGCATGGATCATGCGATCCCAAATAAAACTAAGACCCAATCCTCCAAAGGCAGACGTCTTGTCTGGTGGACCCCAGCCATAAACAAACTATACAATAGAAGGAGGAAGCTACTACATGATAGAGCAACATCCGAAAAAGGGAAGGCATCTCTGATCAGTATTAGCAAAAAACTACGGGCACTCAAAATCGTCTAAGGCCAGCTTTGAGAGAAAAATTGCACAGGACACTAAGGATAATCACAAGGCTTTCTTTAGTTATGTTAGGAACCTGGGTGGGAATTCACAGATATGCTCAGAATTAGTCCAAAATGACAAAAAATACACAGAACCCACAGACATTGCCAACATCATAGCTGACAGGTTCAGCGCAAACTCCCCACCAAAAGGGCACATATCTATCCCAGCAGAGTGCTGCCCCCCTGACATCTCAGATGCTCAGGTAAGAGCTGCCCTCTCCAAAGCAAAAAACACAGCATCAATGGGACCAGACGGTGTCCCGGGCTGCGTCCTACATGAACTCCAAGAAGAGCTAAACCCAAACATAAAACTACTGTTCAGTCTCAGCCTCACTACAGGATATGTACCAAAAGAGTGGCGTACAGCAACAGTGGTCCCTCTCCACAAAGGTGGTGCCTCAACGGATCCTGGAAACTATCACCCCATAAGCCTGACTAGCTTGGTCTGCAAAGCTATGGAAAGGATCATCATGGACCTCATAAATAAAGATATTGGGGACCTACAGACACTGGATCCTACCCAGTTCGGCTTTGTTAAGGGCAGATGCTGCCTCTTAAACCTGGTTGATTTCTTTGAAACAGTCACCAAAGCCATTGACGAGGGGAAGGTGGTCCACACAGCCTACCTGGACCTCGCAAAGGCCTTCAATACAATACCCCACTCGGGCATTATAGATAAGCTCACCAGCTTAAATATAAACCCCTATGTCACTAGATGGGTTGCAAACTGGCTCAAGGACAGAACCCACATGGTTAGAATTGCTGGAGCCATGTCAGACTCCAAACCAGTTACAAGTGGCATCCCACAAGGCTCAGTCCTGGGACCTCTCTTGTTCGGTATATATTTCTCGGAGGTACAGGCCAACACGGAAGGACTGTGGCGGACCAAGTTCGCAGATGACTGCAAACTGGGCGCCATAATCAACTCTCCAGCCGACACAAGCATCCTACAAAAGGGCCTCATAGAAACAGACAGCTGGATCCAGAGCCATGGCCTCAAGCTAAATGCCAAAAAGTGTATAGTCATCCCCTTTGGCAAAAACAAAGTGCCCACAAATTACCACATAGATGGTAATCCATTAAGTACGGAAGAAGTAATTAGGGACCTGGGGACCCAAGTTGATAGCAATCTCTCATTTGACAACCACGTGGCCAAAGTGGTTAGAAAAACATTTTATATAGCCCACCTAATCATGAAGGGATTCACATCTAGATCAGGGGAGGTCATCGTGCCTCATTACTCATCCCTCATCAGGCCCATAATCGAGTACAATGCCCCTTTTGGGATGTACCTTACCAGACACCTGCAGCAACTGGAAAGACCCCAAAAGTACCTCACCAAGAGGATCAAAGGGCTCAAACAGATGCCATATGCTGCCCGGTTAAAGAAACTCCAGCTCTACTCAGTGGCATACCACCTGCTCAGAGGCGACCTGTGCCTGACGTATAAAGCCATGTCCAACCCAGAATTAAGGGACTTGCTGCACCTCAAAAAATCCAAATCCCATCGAGTTACACGCTCGAGAGACTTGAACCTCAGCACTGAAATAAATAGGACATGCTCGAGGGACAGATTCATAACCCAGAGGCTCCCTTCACTCTGGAATAAAATCCCAGTCCAGGTTAGGCAGAGTCCCTCATTGACTCTCTTCAAGAGGAATGTTGATGAGTGGATGGGAGATCGTAGGTTTACCCCGGGTATCACTTCTGTGTCACTGTTAGACAGAGGCACAGTATACTAACCTCGAAAAAGGGCATAGCAAAATTAATTTAAAATGGGTGGCGAAAGCCAAACACACTCTGGCTAGGCTTATAAATGCCCTAGGGCAGATAGCCTAGTATGAACCTATGAACCTATAAGGATATTTGAAAGATCTTGAGGAGCGAGAGAGAACCAGTCCCCTTTCACATCATTTGTTCAAAACTAGAAAAAGAAAGCATTGCAGGGTTCCAAAAGACCCTACACAGGAAGAATGTATGAAGTAGCCCTTTAAATCCTACAGACAGCCCTAAGCATCAGAGACCCAGGAGTCCTATACAGAAGCAGGATAATACCCAATGACTGTAAAGAGGTCTTTGATTAGATTCCGATGACTGTAAAGAGGTCTTTATTAGATTCTGAGGTCATGGCTTCGCATAGCAAATTGCTGGACCACATGTCTGTGACATCATGTTGAGTACCCATGCATGTTTGCATTTTTCCGGGCTTCTAAATGTGCAGCAGGAGTTACATAGTGTTCCCCTCACTGGTAACAACTTGCTTATCAAATATAAGGATAGTTGAAAAATCTTGAGGAGTGAGAGAGAGAGGACAGGTCCCCTTTCACATCATTTGTTCAAAACTAGAAAAAAAAAAAACATTGCAGGGTTCCAAAAGACCCTACACAGGAAGAATGTATGAAGTAGCCCTTTAAATCCTACAGACAACACTAAGCATCAGAGACCCAAGAGGCCTATACAGAAGCAGGATACTACCCAAAGCCAGTCAAAGTAGAGTATGGACATTTTCCCTAGCCAGCTTTTTAGTGCAGAGGAAGTGATCAAGGCAGTTTTCATATTAACACTATGTCATGAAGATCTGCTACACTTATAGCTGAATTATTCCTTCAGTAGTACAAAGCTATACATTGAAGTTTTGCCAACCTTACCCATGCCAGGTGACTTGTTGCACCCTTCCAGTCCATATGTGGAAAGGCCAGACTGTCTTAGAAAAACAAGTGATAAAAATCAATCCTGTTATTCCAGAAAAGAGCTTTCCATGTGGCAGCACTGTGATAAAGAAGATCTTTGTTTTTATGTGCAACATTAAAGAGGTAGCGCGCACGGCTTGTACTATAAGACTCTGAATTCAATTTTCACAGCGGGTGTTTGGATTAAGTTTTCTGGTGACCGCACTACAGTACAGCATAAGGGGATGCTACACTGCTGGCGTACCATCTGTTCAGATAAGATGTTATGCTGAGGTTCCATCTGCCTGAGTTAGTGGTAGTTCATATTGATGTAAAAGATCCCATAATGCAAAGAGTAGGGGAATTTTCCTGGTCTCTTTGCCAAAGTTTCCTGAAGTTAGTATAAATATCACTTCAGGTCTCCCCTGAAAATAGGATCCTAGCCTTGCGCGACTAACCTGGTCGTCAACAAAAACATAAGTAAGTTAAGTAAGTCTTTTGTTGTGCTACGGATAGAAAGATGGTGAAATATGCTTTCCCTGGTGTCGAAACTGCAGTATGGTACTAGTGAATAAATATCTGATGATTTTAAGCCACACATATTATTAAATTTCACTCTTGGCATTCCCCAAGTTGAGTATATGTTGACATTCTCATTTTAAGGGCATGTAAGTACTCCCTCTCTGTCAGTAGTGGAATTTTATAAGTATGTTAACAGCAAAGTTTAAGTTTTTCATTTGTTTGTGTATGTGCGTGTTTTATAGCCCTTTACTGCCTACTTGTCTGTAATTTAATGTATTTGGGTCTGATTTTTATCGTTCAGCTTGCAGTTCACTTTATCCCAGTCATAACTGAAAAATTTCTTTTGGATCTGTTTAAATGGGTGACATAAATGTAATTCAGTCTGTCATTGTGAGCTAAATATTAGCTTCTGTTGTCCATTTCTATTCCAGTGCCTTTCCTTAGCCTGTCAGCATTTCAGACATTTACTTCTGTTTAACCTTTTTCTGAATACTTGTTTTCTCCTTCAAAATGTACGTTAAGATGAAAGAATTGCATTCTTTTGGAAGCTGCATTAATGTCCTTACAAGTGGTCCGAGATGACACTTGGCCAAGCCATCAGTTTGGAATGTATAGCAGAAAATCAGAGTCCTCTATAGTCTTCTGTTCAGGTCTGTTCATGTACCCCGCCTGCCAAATATATACATGCAAGGTCTCACAGCTCCCAAAAAAGGGTGCAAAGTTTATCCACTTATGCATTTAGCCC
>NC_056735.1:325291077-325378577 GCF_019279795.1 Protopterus annectens
ACATTTTCCCAAGCGGTTATTGGCATATATACATACACACACACACACACTGTCCATCAACATCTTGTAAACCAGATATTGTTTTTATGACTCTGTATAGGCATGGCACATTCTAGAAGATAGCAAATTACTTGGTCAAGAAAGCTGGTTGTCACTGGATGAGATTCTGTTACTTTCTCCTGAGCATCATGTGTCGCACAGGAGTATTCAATACTTAATTCTGTCTCAGAATTCGACAGGTAACTTTTAGGAGGCATTTTTCTTTTTTGTAAGATGTTATATCATTAGAGTGGGCTGCCCACTGCAGAGATGAAAAAAGACTTGGATATAAGCTCCTTTCTCACCCTTTTTGGTTGCTTGCTGAGTATTCCATTTACCTGCTGTTCTCTTATTTGGTGATGTAGTTTAGGTCTTATTTTGGGGATATTTTTGTTCAGTAAATCTAGTGAATTTCTTAAGTGGACTACCACAGAAGCTGTTCTCAGCTGTCTGCCTTGTTCATCTTTGCCACTACCAGAACATGGATTTCAAGCACAACTGTATAGGCAAAGATGACTCCTTAACATTTGTTCATTTCTTTCATACTGCATAGTGTGCACTTGAGTTTTTATGTAACATTTTCATCCATTCTTCAGTATATATTAATTTCCCTTTGTAAGTTTTATGGCTATGACTTTTTTGCTGTCCGGCTTTCATTGTTGCCCAATGGCTATAACTTTTTTTGAGGTCTGACTTTCAGTTTTGCCAGTACTGCAAGAAAAACTTTGGGAGACAAGGTGCCTTCTTTTTTTGCTTGTGGTTGTCTAGTGACTTGAAGTTGGCAAAATCTTCTCTATTCTTAATGTGTGGTGTCAGTGTCTACATTTACAAAAAGTAGTAATATTCTTATGTGGTTGATTAAGAACTCTGGGTCACAAGTTATTAAACTGTGCAAATCCTTGCATCAGATGAATTTTTCATGGACTGTTTTTGCAAAATGAAAAACTTCTGTTGTGGGTGTCGTCGTCCCCCAAGCACATCCCCTCTAATTGGTATAAACAAATTAGTAATGAATTCAGTTCTAAAACAGCAGGTCTCAAAAGAAGAAAAAAAAAAATCACACAAAATGTCATCCATAAACACAGATATATTTGCAGTACTTACAGAAACGGTACGTTTTTCCAAATGTAGAAAGATCTGTCACAGAACCATCTGTCACATTTTAATCTTTGTCACTTATAGAAAAGCAAAACAGTAATGCCACCTTCTAATAGGACTTGTAAGAAATTCACATAAAATTAGTATCAGACAGCGTGTCCCCCGTCAAAAAAATCTGAATCAGAGAGCCAAGTGATGATTTCCAGTTTTCTGCACTGATATAAACTCAGTCAGCCATATGTACACATTTTCTAGAATCATTATAGAAATCGCACTTCACTGAACCCAACTGTCAGTCTGGAACCATTATGCCACAAACTGGGCACAGCACAAGTGCACTGTGATACCAGAAAAACAATAACAACAAACGGCCTCCTCTGTGCTGCCAATGGATATTAAAGATTAAAATATTCATTTTACTTTTGCTATGATCACTAAGTACTGCAGCCCATATTGTAAACAACAACCAGCCAGTTCATCACCTGTAAGCTACATAACCTACAGTAGTTTTACATTTTTGACAGTAGTATGCCAGCCACAGACAGCTGAGATATACCCATGTATATAATCCATATGGATTAGCTGCATGCAGAAGAGTAGTTAGGCCATATGGAGCCCAGTATGAGACACTCGTATGGCACCCCCCCCAACTGAAGGCCATACCCCCAACAAAATGTTGCTCTCCCCATCCACACTAAGCAAATATACATAAAAATACTAATCATTTCATGAAATAGCAAAACCAAAGTAGACTTTTTAGTGCAAATGTACAGCTGTCTTAGGTAAAAAAAGCAGGTAAGTACCTCTCCATGTACATTATCCTAGACTTTACCCTAGATGAGTTGTATCCACAAGGCAAGTGCCTTTTATTGCAGATTGCAGTATGTCACAGATCCACATTTTTTTTGCATGTATTTTGCTCCATGTCTGCTGACAATTAGGCCACTCCAACTCTGGAGAGGCTGACATCCAGGCAGCCATAGGAGGTGATTATGCCCACATCAACATCACAATAATGAGAGTGTTAAGTCCCAGCCCCTCCACTTTTTGTGTGAACCACATAATCAAAGGGGCCACTACACCTCCTAATATCCTAATACATATTCATACTTCTGTGCAGCAGCTAATAAAGTCTTCCATATTTCCAGCTTGGTGAGCCAAATGCACATCTAAAGACTGCACCAAAAGTCACCATCCCTCCACACTGATGCTAGCTTCATCATGTGCTCATGACACTAAAGGGATCACCTGAGTCAGAATCATGGCTTCATCCCTCTGTAGCTGAGCTGGCACAGTCCCCACATAACTAACTAACATGGGTTGAAAAATGTATCACCAAATTAGAAATAAGAGGAATACTCCCTCAATTTTGTACCGGTTTAGTCAGATTTCAACACATAGTTAGAAAAGCTTTTATTTCACTAGGCTATACTGCACGTGTTCTAGCAAAAAGGAGGGGGTGCGCGCCCCTGCTCCAAAGCTTAAATCCGCCACTGGGTTTTAGTAAGAGTTTTCAAGTAGAGAGCAGGAAACCTTAACAATCCAGCTAACCATGGGAGTACTTGAAGTTCCTGGTCCCTGTGAGGTACGCTGTATCTGTGGCCCAGGTTAATTTATTTTACTATTTTATTTATTAAATATTTGTTAACTGAGTAGATGGACTGGTCTGAGGACCCTTTGAAGCCAAGACTAAGGCAAAATGGGCAAAACAAGATACAAATCAGTCAAATGCCAAATACATTGAAAATACAGATGAAGTGCAATAAAGCAAGTAATTTAAAAATACATTTAGTAGTACATGATTGCCTGAAAAAGAAAACATTCAGAAGCATAGACATATACTAATCATAATGCAAAATGTAATGCATAGTGATATGGGTAAGAAAATGTGATTTTCCTTTACATAGGCATATGCTAAGCACACAAACATAATAAAATAACCATATACATAAGTATGAAATTCTTTGCATTTATATACTTTTTCAGAGCCCTCACCACCCCCCCATGCTCAGTTCCAAGTTTTCATCTCCTAAGCAGATAATTTAGGGAACAAACTTTTTCAGTTCCTCTCTTTAGCTCAGTGTCATAACATTGTATTGTTTTATTTAATTTATTTATTTTGCTAGTTCATTACATGATCACTGTTGGTCAGGGCTGCATTGGTGTATGGCTGTGCAGACACCTTCAGTCCATTCAAGCAGTTGCCTATGACAGTGCGATGAGTTCCATTTACATGTTGCATCCAGTGTAAACTCTGAAGTGCATTAAAAAGTGTGACTTTGTAGTAGCAAAAAAATGTAATATTGCCACACTGTACAAAAAGTTTATTTTGCATTGTATTTATCTTGTTAGTGTTGAGATTCTGCCTGGTACTGTACTTCTAGCTACTATGCTATGATGATTATCAAACTGATGTAAATGGTGGAAAGGCAGCTATGATTGTGAACTCATATTACTACTTGAAGTATAACTGTATACACTGGTATTTAATTATGCATTGTTTTAAGTGTTTTTATTGTTTATTACTGAATAAGTCTTGGCCATGGCTGGAAAAAGTCAGTTGACCAGCTCACCTAACCAGTCATCAAATAGAAATAAATAATAAATCCTATGGTTTTATTCAATGTATTCCTGTCAAGCAGGACTGAATTAATACATTTTTTTTTCAGTATCCGGACAAAGCCTTATACACCCAGCTGTGCTATTATCGATTCATATTTGACTGGGACTATGCAAGGAAGAATGTACTTTCTGAAGGAGACAGAGGTATGATTTCTGATGGAGGCTGTCATAGCAAACTTTAGCTGAGATGTTTGCATCGCTGGCATAGTTTCTGGAATTATGAGGTCTCTCCACACACTTGTATAGCATGTCATTAATTCAAAATATTCTTGAGTACTGTAATTCATAATGTACAAGCTGACACTTATAAATGAGCTAATGTATTTTTTGCCTTAAACATTCTTAATTTAAATGATATCTAGAAATATTGGGATGCAAAGCTATGACAGATCAGGGTATACTGGTTTGAAAAGGAACAAAGCTCCACATGATGCAACAAATCCAGTTTACCGCTAGTAGACATGAAAACTAATCTGATAATATGTTGAAATAAAGATTATTTTAATAAAGCTATGGCAGCAGAAGTTGCTGATTTGCTTAATGAGAGTACTGTTTTGGATGGTATAGGTTCATGGGGAAAGATGTTGGTAGCAAGGTTGGAAGAGTGCCCATTTTATCATGTACAAACGAAGATTTCAGCTTGTAGCCACCACAGCTGCTAAAGGTCATTATGAATGCCGTGGTAGTGTGTTTGGAAGTGTGGAGGGGCCTGCAAAACATTGAGCAATTAATGTATGTTATGACTGCTGTGTAGCCCCCATAGTTAAGTGGAAGGTCCGTGAAGATGAGAGAAAGAGGAGTTGGACTCTAGAACCTTGCTGGCCTCTGTCAGTAGTATTGTGTGTGAGGCTACTCACTCAATGCACATGATTGAGGACATCAATTAAGAACAGACTTTAATCCATTGGTGTCACATGTGACTGAGAAGTATGCTGTCCTGTTTGGCAAAGAGGAGTTGTGATCTGAAGAAGATCATTGTGAAGCTAACATCAATGGCTTAGGATAATTAATCATGGGGACAGCTAATATCAGTGGCAACCTGCACAAGTGCATGTTCTTTACCCTATACAAAATAATTCTGACAATGAAATTAATGGATAGCAGGAAATCTTGCACTCTGTTGAAAGACAGACTTTTGCAGATGAGGCGAACACAAAGATTGCCTGATACTTAAGTTGCTCATTTTGAAACTCATGGATTTCAGTATGAAGGAGCATCCGGCCATTGCTAGAATGGCCACAATCTACAGTAGAAGGTTTTTGGTACCTCATGATCAGAGCTTAATATGATGATGATGAGCATTATCCTCAGATCCGACTTGGCTGTTACTTTAGCCCATGGCCACCAAAAAGCTTTCAAGTTTCTCCCTTACCCATAATGCACCAACCCCTAACATACCCCAGATCTCATTTGCAGCTTTTTGTGAAAAACCGTGGTCAGCCTGAGCTGTTGAGTCCTCTAACGATAAGTGTTTTTTCTATTCATAGTCTGTAGCAGATAGAATAAATTGATATTAAAAGGATTACTTCCTTCAGCCTTTGGGAAGCCATTTCTGGGGCTCAGTCCCCCAAGATAAATCTAAGGAGTCTTTGACTAAGTTTCAGAGATCACCTGCTTCATCTACTCCATCTTTGGAGCTGCCTAGAAAAAATTCAAAGCCAGTTCTGATCCACTTTCTTTCAGATCCAACCAAAAAATCTACAAATCCACTCTGTTTGGATCCTAAGATCCTACCTTGACAAGGCACTCACTGTAATTGGACTTGGTACCTTCCAGGTTCCCCCTCCTTTTTTAGAGAGACGCCATTCCAAGTAACCTTCGCTGGTCTCACCTTGTTCTTCCAGTAATTTGACCAAAGAAGATGTGGACAGAATGATGACCAGCTTCCTCTCGGTACAGGTGGGTATTCTTCCGGCTCCAGCCCCCCTTGGGTCAAGAAACCTGTCCAACTACCACACCACCTTTAGCTGTTTCTTCTCTGATCCAACTAGCTGTTTCAGAGTCCCTGGATCTGAACGTTCCTGGTCCGTCTGGCTCAGATCTGAAGATACAGTGCAGTGAAAAAGTATTTACCACCTTCCTGATTTCATATTTTTTTGCATGTTTGTTGCACTTAATGTTTCAGATCATCAAACAAATTTAAATTAGACAAATATTAGACAAAGATAACCCAAGTAAACACAAAATGCAGTTTTTAAGTGATGATTTTATTTATTAAGGAAAAAAAATATCCAAACCTAGATGGCCCTATGTGAAAAAGTAATTGCTCCCCTTGTTAAATCATGAAGTAACTGTGATTAATCACATTTTTGGGAAAGAGGAGTTCAGTTTCACTAGCCACACTCAGGCCTGATTACTGCCAGACCTGTTGAATCAAGAGGTCACTTAAATGGAACCAGTCAGACATATTGAAGTAGGCCAAAAGATCCCAAAAAGGAAGACATTATGCCACAATCTAAAGAAATTCCAGAACAGATGAGAAACAAAGTAATTGACATATATCAGTCTGGAAAAGGTTACAAAGCCATTTCTAAAGCTTTGGAACTCCAATGAGCCACGGTGAGAGCCATTATCCACAAGTGGAGAAAACATGGAGCAGTGGTGAACCTTTCCAGGAGTGGTACAGCGACAACTCATCCAAGAGGTCACAAAAGAACCCAGAACAACATCTAAAGAACTGCAGGCCTCACTTGCCTCAGTTAAGATCAGTGTTCATGACCCAACCATAAGAAAGAGACTGGGCAAAAATGGCATGCATGGCAGAGTTCCAAGGCGAAAACCACTGCTGACCAAAAGGAACATAAAGGCTCATCTCACTTTTGCCAAAAAACCTTTTGATGATCCCAAAGACTTTTGTGAAAATATTCTGTGGACTGACGAAACAAAAGTTTAACTTTTTGGGAGGTGTGCATCCTGTTACATCTGGCGTAAAAGTAACACAGCATTTCAGAAAAATAACATCATGCCAACAGTCAAACATGGTGGTGGTAGTGTGATGGTCTGGGGCTGCTTTGCTGCTTCTGGACCTGGATGACTTGCTGTAATTGATGGAACCATGAATTCTGCTCTGTACCAAAAAATCCTGAAGGAGAGTGTCTGGCCATCAGTTTGTGACCTCAAGCTGAAGTGCGTTTGGGTTCTGCAGCAGGACAATGATCCAAAACGCACCAGCAAGTCCACCTCTGAATGACTTAAAAAAAAAAAAATGAAGGTTTTAGAGTAGCCTAGACAAAGTCGGGAATTGAATCCAATTGAGATGCTGTGGCATGAACTTAAAAAGGTGGTTCATGCTCGGAAACTCTCCAATATGGCTGACTTAAAACAATTCTGCAAAGAAGAGTGGGCCAAAATTCCTCAACAGCAGTGTGAAAGGCTCCTTACCAGTTATCACAAATGCTTGATTGCAATTGTTGCTAGTAAGGGTGGCACAACCAGTTGTTAGGTTTAGGGGGCAATTACTTTTTCACATAGGGCCATGTAGGTTTGTATAGTTTTTTTTCCTTAATCAATAAAATTATCACTTAAAAACTGCATTTTGTGTTTACTTGGGTTATCTTTGTCTAATATTTACATTTGGTGATCTGAAACATTTAAGTGTGACAAACGTGCAAAAAAATAAGAAATCAGGAAGGGGGCAAATACTTTTTCATTGCACTGTACTTTGGATACATAGCTTTCTCTGAGTGTACCAACTCCAACATCTTCTGATCCAGATGACTCTAGGAACCAAAGCAGACTTGTCCGATCTGAGGCATTGGAGTCATCTCTGAAGTTTCCTGAGCCATTTCTGCCCCTTGGAACCTCAGCATTGGACACCTCAGCTCTGACTTCTGCCTCGGGGAGATTGCTCTTGTGGCAGAAGAAAGCAACGGTCCAGAAGCCTGCCTTCTCAGATCCGTTATCGTCCTTCTCCCCGGAGTGACCTACCTTTGAGGTAACGAGAGTTTTCTTTGCTGTAGTGAGACAAACAGATTCAACTCTCCCAGATCTCCCATATGGTTCCCAGATGTGTCTGCACTTAGATCCACATCATTTTACTCCATAGGAACAGCCAGCTCAAGGCTTCCAGATCGCCCAACAGGGTTTTACAGTATACTTCACCGGAACATTCTACCAAGGAAGTTTCTCTGAACCGAAAGTGCAAGAGGAGGCATTTGGACTCCCTACAAGAATCCGTCACTGCGGATACTGGTTTCAATGAAGAAGGGTCCCCATGATCACCTCTGGAAGACGTCTCATTTGGAGACATTCTTGAGATCCTTAAACAGAGAGGTTGTTGGTCCTCCAGCAACCCTTCACCAGAGGAATCAGTATTTCAGAAGCTTTGGAGCTGGCCTGTCTACCTCCTGGGCTACTCGACCCGCTGATGAGCTTATTGATTTGGTCTGTAGGTGGGCATGGAAGGAACCTGATTCAGTTGGGCCAGTCCCTAAGAGGCTAGAATGGATTCTGGCTCCACCTGTCAGGAAGGAATTCTGGAGTTAAGGGGTTCCCGTGGATGCTATGGTCATGGTGGCGGCTACCAAGAAGGAACTTGCTGAGCAAAGTTCCTTTGTTCTTCCCCCTAACAGGGAGTCTAGCATGATGGACAGATTTGGAAAGCATGTATATGCTTCAGCAACCTTTGCCCTTGGGTCGCCAAACTATTTGGCAGACATTACCAGACAAAGGGACTTGATCAAAGAATTTTCAAAATCCCTTTCAGGGACAACTACTGTTGAGGCTCAGTCATCTATGGCCTCTCAGTTAGCTACCCTTTAACCTATTTCAAATTCATCCATGAAACTTATCTCGCATGCACCCAAAGTTGCCTCAAGGGCAGTGGGTTCAGGCGTTTCCATTAAGAGGCATGCCTGGATGTGCTTATGTGGTTTTGTGCAGCCTTTCAGGTCCTCGTTCGTCAATGCACCCTCTGACGGCAGTTCGTTGTTTGGCCCAAAAGTGAAGGACACACACTCCAGGTGTGAAAAAGATGGAAAGACCCTCTCTGTGGATGGAAAGACCCTCTCTGCGGTGGGGGTACATTTTTGACCCCCTCAAAGATACTTTTCTAGGAATCAATGAGGAGGACAAAAAATGTGGTTCAGAAAATCCCGGGGTCCTTTCCAGGGTACACATGGAGATGGTTCCCCTCAGGGCAGAGGTGAAACTCAGACGACAACACCCATGAGGCAGAGGAGGCCCACAGAACCAAGGGTCCAGAGATTTTTTCTCTGATAAGACCCTATCAGCTTTTCTGAAAGGAAGCCCAATTGTTCCCCTCTGAAGGCATTCTGGGGTCGACTATCCCTGCACCAGAGAGCCTGGCTAGATCTAACAAAATATACTTGGGTGCAGAGGGTTATTTCCAGAGGTTATATAATTCCATTTTCCCCTTCCACCTCCATCTGTGAACAAATTCCCTGATGTTCCCACCCAGACAGAGGAAACCAGCAGAATTAGTAATGCAAAAGCTGCTAGAAAGAGTCATCCAAGAAGTTCCATCAGACTAGATAATGTCGGGAACTTACTCAGGATTATTTTTGGTGCCAAAGAAAACAGGGGACTGGAGACCAATTTTGGATTTCAGCAACATAAGCAAGTCATTTTGACGCAAAGTTTCAGATGGTCACTGGTTCAGTCCATTCTGCCCTTTTTGGGCAAGGATGACTGGATGTGCTCGATAGACCTTCAGGATGCATACTATCACATAAAAATGAACAGACAATTCAGAAGATATTTACGCTTCTGGCAGGGAGCTTGTTATTATCAGTTCAGAGCACTGCCCTTTAGCCTCACCACAGCCCCCAGGGTGTCCACCAACAGCATGGCAGTGGTAGCAGCTCACTTGAGACTGCAGGGATTCCAAGTGTTTCCATACTTGGACAACTGGCTCATTACTACCCTGACCAGGCATCTACTAATAAGAGCAAAAGATTACATACTCCACACTTGTTTGCTTCAGTGGATATCCATCGGTTACAACAAATCTTAGTTGCAACAGACTTAAACATTGAAATTGGAGATGTTCAACATGGTATCAGTGATAGCTTCTCTTCCTCTAGCAAGAGTGCAAACTATCAGATTCTAAGTCAGGAAAATAGCTCACAATACGAAAGTTTCAACCCGGCTGACTATTCAAACCATGGGGTCAATGTCAGTTGCCATAGTTTTAGTTCCCCCTAGCAAGATTTCATGAGAGAATTCTTCAATGAATGCTAGTGACACAATGGTCGATTATCATCAAATGTCAGCCCAAATAAGAATCACTCAGGCATGCAAGAAATACCTTTGGTGGTGGATTCAATTAGATCATGTTCTACAAGGCCATCCTTTCATTTTCCCTTAACCTAAAGCCATAGTGACCACAGACGCATCCCAGGTTGGGTGAGGGGGCACTTCCTGGGGAAAACACTCCAGAGCACTTGGTTCCTCGAGTAGGCCAGCACGTATATCAATTTCCTGGAAATGAGAACAGTGCTGTTAGCATTGCAGGCCTTCCAAGACTCACCCTGTTTTGAGAAAGTTGTGACTCAAACCAGTAGTTTGGTACATCAACAAACAAGGAGAAACCAGGTCTTTACCCCTTGTGTCAAGAAGCGCCCTTAGAGTGTGGTAATGGATGATCTAATCCAGCTGCTTTATTTATTTATTTTATTTAACATTTGTTTACCGTTAAAGTCCGACTAAGAACAAAGCCAGTTTTCAGTGGAAGCCCAGGGAGAAATGCTCCAGACGCATGTCTTTGTAATATGGGAGGAAACTGGAGCACCTGGAGGAAACCCACACGATAGCAGGGAAGACATGCAGACTTTGCACAAAAGACACCCCAGCCGAGAATCGAACCAGAGAACCTCTTGCTGTGAGGTGACAACACTATTGCTGCACCACGCCACCGTCGTCCTTTCTGATAGCAATGCACATTCTGGGGAAGTCCAACATGATAGCAGACAATTTGAGCAGGTCCACAATCTCTCAACATGAATGTGACAGAAATGATTTTCTATCGATGGGGCCAGCCTTGCTGCAGTCTTTTTTGCTTCTCCCCTAAACAACAAGTGCAGCAGCTTCTTTGCCATAATCTCTTCTCTGGGGGAGTCACCAAGGGGCACTGTACTCCATGATTGGCCCCCAGTCTCCTCAATGCTTATTCTCTGATTCCCTTGATCCCCAAATTTCTGCAGAAAGCTGCCAAGTTGAAGAGCACAGTCATACTCATTGGACCTTACTGGCCTCAACAGATTTGGTTCCCCTCCCTGTGGCCTTGCCTAATTTACCCACCTTGAATTCTGCATCCGATTCTAGATCTCCTGTCTCACCCAACAGGCATGATTCATCCAGATAACTTAAACCTCAGGCTAACAGCATGGCTTCTCCAATTCCATTAATATCCAGTCAATGCTCTCTTTCCCTGTCCATCCCATACTTTTGTCTTCCCATAAGGCTTCTACAAGAAAACTTTACAGAAATAAATAAATTTTTGGGTGCAGCAGAAATGCACTGACCCCTTCTCAGCTCCTGTACAAAGTGTTCTCGAATTTTTGGCGACAGTCTTTAATGAGGGAGCTCTAATTTTTATATTGGATTTTAGGATTCCTCTTTGACTTCATCTAAATTTTGTAAAGCCTTTTTGTGAGGCAGCCTCCCTCTGAGACCTCTGTATAAAGATCCTACTCCACCATGGGATTTAAATCTGGTGCTGCAGGCCTTAATTCATTCCCTGTTTGAACCAGCAGCTAAATGTGATCTTAAATTTCTGACCTGGAAGATTATCCTTTAGTGGTCATTATCTCTGCTAGAAGAATTTCAGAACGTCAGGTATTGTCCTTTAAACTTCCCTACTTGATTTTTTCATAAAAATAGAGTAACATTACGTACCAACGCTTTTTCCTTCCGAAGGTGGTGTCAGAATCCAGTATTAGCCAGTCCATTAATCTGCCAGTTTTTTCCTAAATTTGCAAACAAAGGTGAATATAGGTTACATTTATTGGATGTTCACAATTACATTTTTACCTACAAAGAATGAAAGAAATTAGAAAGACAGACAAATTATTTGTGTCCTTTGCAAATTCTAAACTGGGAAAATCAGTTGCAAAGGTAACTTTAGGCAGATGGCTAATGGATTGCATATCATTCCATATACAAGAAATTGAGTTTATCCTTACCGAAACCTCTAAGAGCTCATTCAGTTATGTCCATGGCAACTTCTTCAGTGTTCCTATCTAGGGCTTCCATGGATGGCATATGTGCAGCTGTTACTTGGGCCAGTCCTCACGTCTTTATTAATCATTACTAACTAGACCTGGTCTCGAGGGGAAGAGCAGCCTTTGGCTCAACTGTGCTGAGGAATATCCTTCCTTAGAATCCCCCCAAGAATATAGGTATCTGGAGACTCTGTCCAAACATTTAAGGCTAGAATGAAAATTGACAACATCAGATAAAAAAAGCTATGTACTCACCATAACATTCCATCTGTGTTGTCCATTTTCATTCTTCTTCAACTCCTCACCCACTAGCCCCCAACTTTTTTCACAATTGATTTCTAGAACGAGAGCAACTACTGGCCTTCATGTTGAGCTCCAGATGTAGCTGCTTCTGTTAAGAATGTTATAGTAGTACTTCCTACTTTATCAAACAGCAAACAAGATCTAAGGAATAAAAAGTAAAAAATAAAAAGTAAAAAATAATCTAAGGAATGTTAGGGGTTGATACATTATCGGTAAGGGAGAAGCTCAAGAGCTTTTCAGTGGCCATGAGTTAAAGTAACAGCTGAGTCAGATCTGAGGACTGCATCCAAATCCAACAGTTGAAGAATGAAAATGGACAACACAGATGGCACATTATGGTGAGTACGTGACTTCCTTTTTATCTCCACATCTTTGCACACATTACATTTGTTTGAGGGCAAAAGGAGACTAAAAGTATGACTAGTCTGATCTCCTCTCTGTCCCTACCTCCCCTTCCTACGCAAGTTTCATCCTCCTATATCATGCCTTCTTGAATACCTGTGTGGATTCCCTCATCAGTACTCATTCCAGTAGCCCGTTATGTAGATGTTCTTTGTGTTTCACTGTTGCAGTCATCACATTTGGGTTATCTGCTTGCAGTAGCCTTCAGTTGGCCTGATTATCAAAGTCTTGGGCCCTGCGTCAGTTGCTGTCTCATCTTCCGTGACGTCAGGGAGTCAGGGGTATAAAGCATGTAGCCGATGCTATTACACCAGTCTTTCTTGCCATGCGGTGCCCGAAGCAGAAGCAGTTTGCAAGTGCCGGTCGGCCGACTCCTGAAATTTTCATTTTCGAGTTTCAGAACTGAAGTCTTCAACTAAAGCCAAGTACCCCGTTGGGGAAGCTTTTTTTCTTGCTCTAATCTGATGTCAGTAAAAGTCAATAATTGTATTTCTTGTTGAAAGCAAATATCTTATAAAGATTTTCATTCGTACTGTATTCCTTGCCTAGGCCCTGACCATGACGTACCTCACTGTTGGATTTGTGCCTTATTTAATCCACAAACTATTCGTCGTCGGTACATTTTCGCTTCTAAATATTTTGGTACTCAGTTTAATTATCCAGATATGTCTTCGGTAAGCCACCCGACTACCAACATTCTGAAAAAACACAAAGATAAAGACAGAGACAGCCCACCTAGGTCCAAAGCTGCCGACGACGCTTCTCCTAAGCTAGTCGCCAGTTCGCCGGTACTCAGTGAGGTGTTTTCGCAGCCCCTGATACCCGCTACTTCAGATTCACAGGCCTCTACTGAGACCCATTCGGAGTCCAGTATGCCGCGAGATGCTTCAACTATGGAACCTGTGGATGTCTCTACCTTGGATGGGTCCAGAGCCACTGTGCAGGCACCGGCTCCTGAGGGTGTATTCAGGCCTACTGACTTGCATATTAAACCAACGCCATCTTCTTCTTGTAGGCCTAAAACTCGAACCATATCTAGGAAACGATGCCCAGACCGCATGCTCAGGCCTCTATGCCTAAAAAAACAAATAATGGCTGAAGACCTTATTACTTTAATCAGGGGAAGCCAAACTTCCCCCTCTAAGAGACCTAGGACTGAATTTGCTTACGATACTTCTGACCAGTATTCTGAAATTTCTGTCTCCTCTGATGACTAGGATTTACCCTTATCTACCTATGAGGATTCTGATGCAGAGGACTCCATTCCCTCTGCTTCTCCCACAGAGGATTTTTCTTTTGGTGAAACCTTGCATACTGTCAGGGAGCATTTTCACTGGGAAAGCCAGGATTACTCTGATTCTAAAAAGAGGCTTAGAGACTTCTTACTCCTGCCCCAACACAGGCCTTTAGCTATCCCTCCTGTGCTGGACATTGTTGATGATGCCTTTTTGGAATCTAGCTTGGCCCCTGACTCTTTACCTCCTGCTCCCAGATAGATATTACAGGGTTCCTGATTCTCACAAGTTCCTTTTTAAAAATCCTACTGTGGATCCTGAGACCATTTCACAGGGACCGAAGGGCATTAAGGCTACTACTTCCAAAATTCTACCTCCTCTGATAGAGATTCCAGGGTCCAGGATTGATGGGGTAAGAAGGTATACACCTCTGCAATCTTGGCCATCAGGGCCTTAAATTGCCAGTTTCATATGTTAAAGTATCAGCAGCATATTATTGGATTGCTTAAACAGAAAATGATGTTGATTCCTGATTGTGCTGAAAATAAGGATTTACAGGATTTAATGCATTCTGTTGAACATGTTGGAAAACATACTTTGCAATGTGGTTTTGATTCACTAGAGGCATCTTGCAGGGCTGCTATCACCGGGTCTGTACTTAGAAGGCATGCTTGGCTTAAGGCTTAAGGAACCATTTTTGCCAGATCATGTTAAAACTAAATTGCTGGATGCTCCTTTAAATCAGGACCGCCTGTTTGGCAACAAAGCAGAAGTAGTTCTTAAAAAGATGGAGGAAAAAGCTAAATCTATGCAAGCTATTAAAGATTTCTTACAAGTGCAGCCTCCTAGATTTAGTAGGCATTGGCCCTCAAAACATTGGTCCTTTCCTGCCTCTTCCAGGCCTTCTCAGTTCAAACCCAAAACCTGCAGAACACCCAGGCTTCAGTCCCAGGGTACGCACAGGACTAAGCAGTGGGGGGCTCCCACTTGCAAATCAGGGAGTAGTAAGACTCCCCCCTATGGTAAGCTGCCTCAATGACTTAACTTTAAACCTTCCAAGCACTTCTCAGCTGACTGCTCCTTTAGGGGGAAAGATTGCTCTGCAAGCAAAAAACTAGGAATTCATTAACCAGGACAAATGGGTTTTAAACATAGTTTCCCAAGAATACAGATTTCACTTCCACACGTTACAAACCCCAAACGGTTGGCCAGATCTACCCTCAAATCAGTGGGCAGAGGCTCAAAAGCAAGTACTCTCTCTCTTAAGATTAAAGGCTATTCAAACTGTACCAAAAGAGGAAAAGGGACAAGATTTCTACTCAAGACTTTTCCTGGTACCCAAAAAAGACAACTCATGGCATCCTATCCTGGACCTGTCTACCCTAAACACCTTTTTGGTGATTCCAAAATTCAAGATGCTAACTCTTCACCAGTTGCTTCCCATTATAGGCAAAGATGCCTGGTTGGCAACACTGGATTTAAAGGAAGCCTACCTGCATATCCCAATCAGGGAATCTTGCAGAAAATACCTACCCTTCAAAGCAGGCTGCACTGCCCTTTGACTTATCTACTGCGCCCAGGGTATTCACAAAGTGCCTAGCTCCAGTCATTGTATTTTTTAGGCAAAGAAATATTCAAATATACCCATACCTGGATGATTGTCTAATTCAGACAGAAAGCCAGGATATACTTCTGAATCATCTGGCATTTGTACAAAAGGTTTTAACTTGTCTGGGGTGCACCATAAACTAAAAGAAATCACATCTGGTACCTCGTCAACAAATTATATTCCTGGGAGCAAGCTTGAACACAACTTCCTAGATGGCTTTCCTCATGCCAGAGAAACAATAACTTACTTCAAACAAGTGGCCACAAAAACCCTGCTATCTGCAAGGCAAATACTGCAAGCCTTGGGGTTCATAGCCTCGTGCATTCTACTGATTCCATATGCAAGACTGCATATGAGGAAACTACAGTGGTATCTAAAAAGCCTATGGTGTCAACATTCTCAGGATCTAGAAGCAATGATTCCTATCATACCTTGCCTACGGTTAGAATTCCTTTGGTTGGCAGAGGCCTGCCACCAAAACAAGGGAACTACCATTCACTCTACCCCCTGCTGCCCAAACCCTAACAACAGACGCATCAGACTATGCATGGGGGGCTCACCTGGCAGGGAAGTGCATTCAGGGCAAATGGAACCCAAGTCAAATGCACCTGCATATCAATCAAAAAGAAATGCTAGCTGTACAGAATGCTCTGACAGCCTTCAAGGACCATGTGGTACATAAACAAGCAGGGGGGTACCTATTGTTACCCCCTCTGCAGACTAGCCATGGCTCTGTGGAACACACCCTTGAGCTACCAAGTGCCTCTACAGGCTCAATTCCTGCCAGGAAAACTAAATACACTGGCAGACGAACTAAGCAGAAATCGTATGGACCCACACGAGTGGAAACTGGAACCAAAGATTTTCAACATGTTGATCAACAAATGGGGGAACTCAGATATAGACCTGTTTGCCTCCTCCCAGAACTACCAATTGGACAATTTCTGCACAAGGACTCCCCACAAACAAGCTTGGAAAGTAGATGCTCTGTCTTTCAGCTGGAAAAATCTATCAGTTTATACCTTTCCTCCTCTGCCTCTCCTCTCCAAAGTACTACTAAAGATCAAACAGGACACACCAAGAATGATATTGATTGCACCAGACTGGCCACGCCAACACTGGTACCCCCTCTTGTGCAGTGTGTCACAGCTGGCCCCATGGCACCTACCTCAGACCCCTACCCTGCTGTCTCAGCAGGAGAGCCAGATTCTGCACCCCCAACTTCAAATCCTGAACTTGGCAGCCTGGCTAATTACAAAATCTCTCCTTTACCATCCCTCAGTAAACAAGTGTTGGATGTCATTTTGGAGACAAGGAGGCCTAGTACTAAAAAATCTTATGCTGAAAAATGGAAACGATTCTGTGCCCGAAACCAAACTCAAGGGATGGCCACAGCAGTACCCAATTTACCTAAGATTCTTCAATACTTAACTGAGATGCTTCACAAGGGCCTTTCCTTTTCCTCCATCAAAATTCACGCCTCAGCCATTTCAGCTCATTACAACACAGAATCCACCCCTCTTTTCTCACCCACTGCTCAAGCAGTTCCACAGAGGGGCCAAAAACTTAAGACCACCCAGGAGAGCCCCAACTCCAGCCTGGGACCTTAATTTTATATTGGAAAAACTCACTCTTCCTCCTTTTGAGCCAGCTGCAACTGCAGTGTTAAAATTCCTTTCTTGGAAAACAGCTTTCCTTTTAGCAATCACTTCAGCAAGAAGGGTATCTGAATTAGAGGCACTTATGGCAGTGGAGCCTTTCATCATCTTTCATGCGGATAGGGTGTCCCTCAGGACCAATCCCTCTTTCATGCCCAAGGTGGTATCCAGTGTGGCTCTTAATCAGTCCATTCATTTGCCAACCTTCTTTTCTAATCCACAGAACAAAAGGGAACGGATACTGCACTCCTTAGATGTGCACAGACAACTTAGATTTTACTTGGACAGGACTAAACCTCAAAGGAAGTCTGAACAAGTGCTGGTGGCATTTGCTGCAGGGGCAGAGGGGAAGGCTATTCCAAAGCAAACCATTTCTAAATGGATAGGCCATTGCATTCATTTCTGTTATAAGCACCATGGAAAACCTATCCCACAGGGGATTAGACCCCATTCAACCAGGGCTGCATCTATCTCTACAGCCTTTCTCAGTGGTGTCCCTACCAGAGACATCCTAGAAGCTGCTACCTGGAGTTCTGTACATACTTTCACCAAGCATTACCATTTGCCAATTTTCTCTAAATCCAGAGCTGGCTTTGCCACTGCAGTCTTGCAGGGCCTTATAGCTGGTCCTAATGCTATCTAAATTCCTCCTCCCATCCTTAGCTTTGGGAATCTACCCAAATGTGATGATTGCAACAGTGAAACACAAAGAACATAGTACAGTTGTGTACACTTACCATAAATGTAGATGTTTGAGTGTATTCACTGTTGCAGTCCTGCTTACCCTCCCTCCAGCCCCCTGACTTCTTTTGGCTATACCTCTATTCTCCTTTACTATACTTTAAAGCTTTCTGGTATAATTGCTTTTTTGTTGGAGGTATAACCTTGTATATATTTAATTGCTTCCCATTAAGAGGGCACCTGACATCTGGGGCAAGAAAAACTGATGTAATGACGTCGGCTGCATGCTTTATAGTCCTCACTACCTGACGTCATGAAAGATGAGGCAGCAACTGACGCAGGACCCAAGACTTTGACAATCAGGCCAACTGAGGGGCTACTGCAAGCAGATAACCCAAATGTGATGACTGCAGCAGTGAATACACTCGAACATCTACATTTATGGTAAGTGTACACAACTGTGCTTTCTGCAACCATCCGTGTGAGAGAGAACTTTTGGTGATTGTGAGTAGTAGTTGTAGTGAAATTCTGTACTTTCCCACAAGTCTTCAGTGTATTATTAGAAATAACTGGATAATTTTATTGTTGCCCATCCAAGTGAAAAATGTTTTGCTGAGGGTACATTGTTTTTCCTTTAATAAAAATAAGCAGAATTGGAGCTCAACCTTTAAATTTATTATGTTAGAATAAACAGTTTTGTTTCTGGAAGAGGATACACTTATGATATTCAGTACCTTGGAGGCAAGGCTAGTATGAAGTATGATACAATTACTCCTGAGGACTTAAGTTTAGATGCTCCCTGGCAATATTTAATCTAATGACATATTATTGTTATTATCTAGTAGTATGGGAAGTAGAACTCTGTAACATGACATTGTAGTCTGTATTCAGTGTTTATAAGTAATGTTCACGTTATTCAGATACAAACCATGTATCATTTTGGTATTGCAGTTTGCATTTTAGAAGGTGCTGTTTTTATAAGAATAGTGGGATGATGGCAGAATGGTTAAGGTGTTTACCTTGCAGACACAAGGTGCAGGGTTTGATTCTCACATGGGGTAATTGGCTAGGCTTAAAAATGGCCCACAAGGGCTATTAGTCTAGTGCTAATCTATGAATCTATAATACTAATAATAAAAGATATACTTGATAGTATTCAGACAGAATTATTTATACTTAAATCTTGACTGGTTGCAAATAAGTACTGTACATGCAGTGTTATGCTTATGTCATTTTAAACTTTATTCTATCTACATATATTTTACTGTTATTGATGTTTGTTCATCGTGGCTGTGCCTGATGATGGTCAGTTTTTACTAGAGTGCTGTCATGGAAAACAGATATAAATAAAGTAAAAACAATGTGTATAACATGTATGCAGTTCACATCTAGTCTTCTACCCAGGTTTAAAATAATCTAGCTTTGAAAATGTAATAAGATGCTTAATTCATGATTCATTAGCAGAATGAGCTCTGTTTAAGAAATGTAGTAGAGTGAAAATTGTTTTCGTCCTTAAAAGGCATTAACCAGTAGACTTGAGGAATAAAGTTTTATTTTCCCTCTCAGTACAGAGTTGCATGTTTGCATTTAAAGTTGATTTTGTTAAGGTGTGAGTTCTAAAACAGGTCAAAGAATTTAGATTAGGTGAGGAAAGAAAAAACTTAGCAGATTTATCACTTTGTAAATTGTTAGACTAAATATCTATGATATGCAGCACTTTGTACATGTGGTTTTTACTGTTCAGAAGAACTGCAATAGAAATTAAGAAATGAATTACAGAATATCTGACTGTGTGAAGTAAGAAATCACAGGCAAAGTAAGGCACTGTAAAATGCTTTGTTGTAGGGAAACTGGAGAGCAGCTTATTCTAAGGAGTGGAGTGGGTTTGAGAGTGATTTTAGCAAATGTGAAAACAAATGGAATACCAGACTGAAAGAGCCGGTATCCCCTGGCTCTGATGGGGGACTGCAGGAAGCAACTGGATGAGTGGGGCTCTATCATCATAGGTCAATACCCATTACCTGTGATGAAACAGATGGATTAGTACTGTTCATCTATTAACTGCCTCAGCACCCACTCATTATAGCCATTTCATGGACTATTTACAAGTCGTCCTTTAAACACACCCTAACTGGCCAAGACTCCAATAGAAATATTTGGAGAAAGAATCTGAATTTAACCTCAGGGCCTGGGGGGTTGCTAGATTTCTCGAAATGCTCTGAGGTGCATCTTAACAGCTTTTTTTATAACCTTTTCAGCCAATGATTGAACAAAAATCATAACTAAGAAAATAAATATTTTTTATTTTTCTTCTTTCAAGGAAAAGTAAGTTGTCTTAAGCTTAATGTTCAAAGATAACAAAATAGTAGGTCAGATGTCTCTTCCTTCTGTTCCTCAGTAGATGGGTCTTCAGATCTGACTTTGGCCACTCTAAACTTTAGGATCCTTGGCTCAGGCTCCTCTCCTTACCCATATCCCCCTGCAATTCCCCTCATTACCTTAGATCTTGTTTGCCACTCATCGATAACAAATGTGATTCCTTCACTCAGGCTCAACTAAATTGTATAACTTTCGTATACATTTAGGTACATCTTTTTATTTCTTGGAAAATATAGCCTTTCTGTTATTGTATAATTTTTTTTTTTTTTTACTCCTTGCGTAGCTCCCTTAATTAGGGGAAAAAAAACTTTTTTCTTCTCCTCACACATTTGGTGCCTTTTCCTTGGTTGTGTAGATTTGTTACCTTCAGAATAGTTTTGTGTTGCTAGTATTATTCATGTAACTTCATTATTATTGTTGTGCACATATATATATATATATATATATATATATATATATATATATATATATATATATATATATATATATATATATCCCCCCCCGATGGCCAACAAGCCATCGGGGATTAAGAAATGCATGCCCTGGGTCACAAGGATCCCCAATTTAGATGCCCACCTGAAGTGTGTATATTGTTTGGGTGTTGTCCATCTGGATGAAGATTGTAGTATTTGTACTGCTTTTGGCCAATGGGCCATCCTGAAATGGCGTAATAAACTTGTGCTGAAGGGACTTCTTCCAGCCCCTGCGAGAGAACCTTCCAAAGCTATGTCGTCTACTTCTGGAGCCTCCCCATTTGCTAGAAAGTCATCAGACAGACACAAGTGGGGGAAGAGTGGTGACAAGCCCAAGGAAAAGGGAAAGACTCAAGGAAGCATTCCCCTGCGTACTTGTCATTGTCCTTGGCTTCTTTGGCTCCATGCCTGAAACTCTCGAAGCCTCAACTCTGACGCCTCCTTCAGATCCAGTAGTTATAGGATCTCAAACTCCTACCATGCCAGTGCCAGTCTCCCCTAGACTACTGCACTCCCCTTTTTGGCAGGCAAGACCAGTGCATAAATCTTCAAGGCCTCCCTTTACTTTATTCCCCATCAGATCATTCCTGCCTACTGGAAGCCTGGCAGAAGCAGATATGGATAGGATAAGGACCAAAATTAATTTGTTGGTTCTCCCTGCTCTGATCCCTGTCAGACCTGTGAGCTTTAGCGTGTCACGCCTGTCTATAGTTGCTCCTTCCCCAGTCTGCTTTCCAGTTCCAGGGGTTTTGGATCCAAGCATCTCATATGAATTGTCCTCATCTGTTCTGAAGTCTTGGTCTGCTTCGACTCCAGTGACATCTCTGATGCAGCCAGTTCCGGGTTCCCCTAATCCATAAGGATCGTTTGAGCGGAAGTATCGGCACCAGTTCTGGGAGTCGGAGATTGACTCTAAAGTTATTGGAGTATTCCCTTACTCTTGGAGCTTCGATGCTAGATAGCTCGACTCTGATGTCCATCTCATAGCAGAGTCAGCTTGGTTCCCAGAATCAGCCTAGTTTGGATGCTTCGGCTCCTACTGGGGTGGTGGTGTATTCCCCACTGGCTTCTGTCTTCAAGGCGGTCAAGAGAGTTCTTAACATTTCTGATGAGTGGACTTCCTGTAGTTTCTGGGTTCTGCAAATCTCCTAGCGAAGGGCCTTTGGTCTCGGTTATCCCATTGGGACAGTCCACATTCAGGATTCCTCCAAGTTTTCTGAGTACTCTCAAGAGCATCCCACTGCAGAGGCCCCTTGGATACATACATGCAAGAGGAGGCACGTCGACTCCCCATAGTAGTCATTCAGTGAAGACACAGATTTCATTGAAGGGAAAGGGTCTCCCAGATCACCAATTGAGGATGTCTCATTTAGGAAGGTCCTCGAACTTTTGAGACAGAAGGGCAGTTGGTCATCCAAAGCCCCCCCCCCCCCCAAGAGGAATCAGTGTTACTTGAGGCCTTTGTATCCAGCTTGGGTGGTTCCTCTTGCTGATGTGATGGTGTATCCAGCTTGGGTGGTTCCTCTTGCTGATGTGATGGTGAATCTAATCTCTTGGTGGGCATGGACATAGCTGGATGTGGCAGAACTTATTCCATATAAACCTATTAAATTTCTTGTTACACTGAAGGATCGCCAACATTGGAGCAAGGGCCCAGCGGTGGACACTTTGGTAGTAATGACAACCACCAAAAAGGAGCTGGGTGAAGAGAGCTTATCTGTCCATCACCCTAACAGGGAGTCTAGGGCATTGGATAGGTTTGGGAAGCAAGTTTGCGCTTCAGGTAGCTCTGCCTAATTATCTGGCACATGTGGTAAGATTTCAGAGAGATCTGATTAAGGAGCTCATGACATTTCTCTTAGGGTAGAGTGCAAGAAAACCGTGAACTCACAGCTGACATCTCTAAAGTCTCTGTCAGACATCTCCATGCATCTGATCTCCAGTGCAACTGAAGCGGTCTCAAGATCTTTGGTACAAGCACAACTGTAATAAGACTTGCTTGGATGCTCTTGTGTGACTTTGTAGATCCTTTCATGGTGTCCTTTGCAAATGCCACTTTTGATGGTTCAATTCTCTAAAGAGCAAAAGTCAAGGACATGCTCTCTAGAAGTGAGCAAAACTAGAGAAGCCATTTTGTCATAGGGATACAGTTTTCTACCCCTCAGAGGTCCTTCTCTAGAAATAAGAGAAGTAAGAAACTGTGGTTCTGGAAGTCTGTGGTTCTCCAGGGCAGTCCTGGAAGAGGGACACCAACCCCCACTGACAAAGATTGGATTTCTAATGGTAGACATCACCCACGTGGCAGAGGAGGCCTACAGAATTAAGGCTTCAGGCGTTCATTCCTTGACAGGCCTTGTCAGCATTCCTGAACAGTTGCTCGACTGCTGTGTTTTGGAGACGGTGGGGGTGGTGCTTGTCTCTGCACTCAGAAGCATGGACATCCATCACTGAAAATGTCTGGGTGCGGAGGATTATAACTAGAGGGTACTCCATTCCATTTTTTTTACTTTCCTCCATCACCAAATTAATTCCCCAGTGCTCCACCCTCTCAAAGAAAAGCAGCCACTATAGAAATAAAAACCTGTTAACCAAGCGAGTCATCCAGGAGGTCCCACCAGACCAACACAGATCCAGAACTTAGGATTTTTTGGTGCCAAAAAAGAATGGTGGCCTCAGACCAATTTTGGATATTAGTCATCTCAGTCAGTATGTCAAAGTTTCCAGATGGTCAGAGTATAGTCCATCCTTCCTCTGAGGAAAAACAACTGGATGTGCTTGATAGATGTTCAGGATGCATACCACCACATTATGATGAGCAGGTAATCCTGAAGGTTTCTCCAGTTCCTGCAGTAAGCCAGTCATTTTCAGTTCAGAGCCTTGCCTTTGGCATCACCAAAGCCCTAGGTGTTCAAGGGTGTGGCAGTATTTGCACTCCTACCAGGCCTCTTCTCATTCATTCCAGGGACTACCTGTTCCATCTTTACTCCCAGTTTGGTATCACAGTAAATCTGGACAAATCTCAGATTCTTCTGGTACAGACATTGGAAATTCATAGGTGCCCATTTAAGTACCAGAATCCAGATAGCAAGGCTGCCAGAGAACAGATTGACCACTCTGCGCAACCAGACACTAAAGGTTCTATCCTGTCAAAAGTCACCAGCTGGACTAGTTCTCCAGCTTCTGGTATCAGTGGTGGCATCCACCCTTGTTCCTTTAGCAGTATATTACATGAGAGTTCTGCAGTGGACACTTGCAGTGCAATGGTCTGTCAGGCACCAACCCAGGAGTTTTTAGATTTGTTTGACAAACATTGGTGGTGGATTCAGTCACCCAAGGTATCTCAAGGCTGTCAATTTGTATCCCCCACCAAAACTACAGTGACCAGGAATGCTTTCCAGCTAGGGTGGGGCGGCATTGCATGGGAAAGGCTTATGGTCTCCTCCTAAGGCCAGTCATCACATCAGTGTTCTAGAGATGAGGGCAGTTCACCTAATGTTGCAAGCCTTTCAGGATGTCCTTCCTCTAGGGATTATTTTTATCCAGATGGACAACATGCGAGTAGTCTAGTATAAAAAGAAACAATGGGTAATGTGTTCCTGCCCATTATGTCGAGAAGCAGTGAGCATGTGGCAGTGGGTAATATCTTCCATTCACTTTCTGGTAGCAAGATATCTATACTGGGGAAGTCCAGTTCTGGCAGACAGGTTTAGCACCTGTATCCTTGTTCATTACGAGTGGTTCCCTCAACACAACAGTAGCGGAACAGATTTTTTGTCAATGTGGTCAGCCTTGTTGCTATTTTTTTTGCCTCTCCACATAACACCAAGTGCAGAAGATTCTTTGTCCTGATCCCCACTAACTTGACCTTAATCGTAGCCCCCCACCCCTGGTCTTCCCTGTGCCTTTCCCACTATTCCTCTGATTCCAAAGTTCCTGCAGAAAGCATCAGAGAAGATAATCTTGGTCATCTTCATTGCCTCTTTTTAGTCTTAAGTGTGGTTTCCCTTTCTCTGGCCTCATTTGGTTCACCCTTTCTGGGTGCTGGATCCCAATCCAGACCTTCTCTCTAACCTTTTCAGAATGCCTTGCCCAGATATTCAGGCCTAACCACTTGCTTTTGCAAAGAGAGATAGCCATCAGTGGAAGTAAAGAAAACAAGGCCAAATGAGGACATCTATGCTCCTACATATTCCAGCATATTTAGTAAATGTATGCACACCAACACGTGACCATCAACTCCAGGCACTGTCATGACTGACTGTATAACACAGAACTTTGGGATTAAATGAATCTGCTGTCAGAATACAATGTCCAACTCCCCCACCACCCCAACCTCTTAGCTCAAAAATCAAGGAGAAAGCCAAATAAATGAAGGACAAAGGACCAAAATCAAGGACAATTATTGCCTTGATGCATTTAGAAATTTGTTCTTTGCCAGAATAATAGACTTTGCATTGCCATGGTTTTTCAGAATGTTAAGTCAAACACTCAAATGACTGTGATGTGACACAAAAAAAATCACAGAAATCAAGGGCAGTGGAGGAGATCCATCCCCCAACACATACATACAAGCATGCCCTATACCACACACACACTTATAATAAAAATGCTTACCTGTTTCCTAAGTGGCTAGTAAAATAAGTGTGCGTATGCATTTGTCTCTCTCTCTCTCATTATGTGTGTGTATTTATACATTTATATTTAGTTAGTTAAACGTCTGTCTTTCTTTCACTTTCAGTCAGGTTTCCTCAGTCACCTGAGGCAGACTGAGCCAATGGAGTAGCTCCTTGCTGCTTCACACAGAAGCCAGGTAAGCTACATTTTAAGCATCACTTCTGCCTTCTGGAAAAGCCACGAAGAATCTTGCAGTGTATATCTCTGTTGTTAATCAGCCCAGCAAATGGAGTAAAAAGAAATGTTCATCATACAGATCACTGCTACAGTAGCCTTAGCTATATGGGTTATGTCCTGCCAAGGATATAACAGCCGGATAGCTCAAAAAGCTTCAGGGCACCTTCCACACACCCAAACTGTAAACTTGAGATGAGCTGACTAAAAAGATAGGTTTGGATGCCAAGTCCTTCAGAGCTTTCTGCTGTTCAAGAGAGAGCTCCTCTGCGGGCTTTCAAGGATTGATGATTGACTTGTACTGCTCATCTGCTGGGCAGATACGTTTTCTTTAGGGAAAATTCTTCCACAGTGAAAAAAAAAGTTTTATTGTACTTTTCGGTTTAGAAAAGTTATTTTGAAGCTAGGGGATTGTGTTTTAATGGGCTGGCATGAGACTTAACTGTACTTTTAACTGGCTGTGCACTTTTTCCTGCCACTTTAAAAGTTGTTTAAAGTAACTGAAAGCCACTTTTGTCCTGTGGAAAACTCATGTTTATTTTACTTTTTACAAAAGTAACTTTTAAAGATTTTAAATTTTTACTGGCTTTTGTAGCTTATTTTCCCTTGGAAAGAGGCACCATTTTCAACTTGGCCATGGAACACTGCTGTGGCCATAGCTTGCTCCTTAGACCACTCATCTTTTACCCTGGATCCGTCTGGTGTAGCACCTGCAGCCAGTATGGACTCGCGGTTAGCTATATCCACTGCAGCTGTTGGGGTCCTCTCAGTGGGCAAGCAAGAGACTTTGGTCAGTCCTTGGAGAGGAACAGGGCAGCCTTCCCTATTTAGTCATAATGTTGTAATCATCCCTGGGGAAGCTACTGTAGCCATTAGTAATAGTGCTGGTTCTATTTTTCACATTAAAAAGTAACTGAACTAAACATATATTTAGTCCTCGGGTTGCCTTAGGATTAGTTTACTTGGTCTGCCTCAAGGTTTAATTCAGGCTGTTGATCCTTCTTATCAGGTGGCTTCTAATAAAAGAAAGAGATATACCTCTTCTGAAGAGATTCGAGAGTCTAAATCTGGACAGGAAGACAAAGGGACTAGTGTGGGGTTTTCTCTCATCAGTTTTCTCATTCATACTTCGAGGAGAACTCAGTTTCTGATTTCCCTGTGGGGGGTTCTTTTTCTCTGAGACCATTTCCAGAATATGCCAGTGTTTTCAGTGGGAGAGCACTGAGGGTTCTCAGTTCATCAGAAAGTACTATGAACAGTTACAGAAGGAATTTTCAGAACCTTCACTCATTACCCCAGTTCTGTCAGCTCTAGAGCATGTTGCTCACTGCCTACAATCTTTCTGATAGGCCTGCTGCCCCCAAAATCCCTATAAAATACTGAGGAACTTTATATATTCTAAATTTTTATACACACTTCCCAAACCCGACCCAGCAGCTATAGCTTTGTTACAATAGTTCTATCAGCTCTAAAGGATGTGTCACTGCCTGTAATTTTCTTAAGTCAGCCTGCTGCCCATAAAAAAGGTGGACAGAACATAGAAAGTTTGTCAGTCTTAAGTTTTTATACATTTTTTCCAAACCTGATCCAGCAAGAATTGCTTTAGTTAATCCTACAGCTGCTAAACATGTAGTCAGTTGCAATCTTATCATTTCTGACAAAGATAGGAAGAGTACTGATAATTATGAGGAAGAAAGTGTGTGCTTTTGCAAATTTGATTTTCAGAGTTTTGAATTGTCAGGGCTATGTGTTCAAGTTTATTTTCACTAATTGCAAAAGTATGAGGAATAGTTCATCTGCCATTTCTTCTTGTGAGGAAAATCTGCTTTAAATAATTTAGTTTCTTACATTGTACAAGTCACAACTACTTGTTTACAGTTTGTGTATGACTCAGTTGATACTACTTTCCGGGCTGTGGCTACTTGTTTTGAGAAGGTTTGCCTGACTGTGTTCTCAGACCCCCCCCCCCCAATGATGTGAAAAATTAGATTTTAAATTCTCCTTTGGATAACTGTTAAGTCTTTGGTTCCTCTGCTACAGAGGGTATCCAGAGGTATGACGAAAGGAGTATGTTGATAGGGATGCTCTCTTTAAGATTTTCAGTCCTTTTCCAAATTTCCTAAGGGATTCTCTAAGCCCTCATCCAGTTTTGGCAAAAACAAAATAACCCATCTCAACCAAATGCAGGTAGACAGAAATTTAAGAAGAAATGGCAGGGGGCCTGTAAAGAATTCAGGCCCCCTCCCCAAACAAAGCCAATCCAACAAGTCAGAAAGATTATTTAAGGGATCTTGTACACCCCACCCCCACTGGCAGTACCTTTTTAATTCCAAAAAGTCTAAATCTCCACTTTTCTCCTTGGTAACAGCTTCAGACAAATTGGTTCTGAAGATCATTCATCAAGGTTACAGATAAACTTTTGCTGTTTTATTGTTCTTAATGACTCCAATATTATCAAATAAAATAATTGGGGGGAAAAAAAGGTTGCACATGGCAGTAGAAGGAAATCCCTCATGTTCAGGGGGTAATTCCTAATCTACCAGACCAGATTCTTCTTTCCCCCAACCTTCAACACATGCTGTTCCAGGGAGCGATAGAATCAGTTCCTCTTTTCCAGACTGGGAAGTCTTTTTATTCAAGGATGTTTTTAGTGCCAAAGAAGGAAAATGATTGAATATTAACCTGTTACCTCCTCTTCCTCATCCAAGTTTCCTGGTAACAGTAGATTTAAAAGATGCTTATCACATCTGTATCCATCCAGACTTCAGGCATTTCTTAATGTTTCATGTGTCTGGATCATATTCGGTTCCTCTGGCTTACCGTTTGGATTATCCACTACACCAAAAGTTTTCACAAAGTGCCTAGCTTCAGTTATAGCTCATCGGAGGATACACGGTATCCACTTTTTTTTGTATTTATGCAACTTTGCAGAGTCTTTTTCAAAGCATCAACAATTTCTCACTTGGGTGAGAGATCTCTTACACAAGCCTGATTTCAAAAGAACATTCACAAGTCTTTTTTGACTACTTCACACAGGATTGTGTTCCTGGGCTGTTTGACACCTCAGTTCAAATAGCTTTTCTCCCAGAGGAAAAAATAAATAAATCTATATCTAAGATTTTCCACTCAGACTTCATCACTGTGAGGGAATACTTCAGGATTTTGCATCTCCTGGCATCTGATTCTCATGAAACTTGTGATTCTCATGGAAATCCACAGGAGAAAGATGCATTGGTATCTGAGGTCTCTTTGGTCCCAGCACCAACATCCTTTATCAGTTCAAATCCCAGTGTCGGCGTGTGTCAGAAGAGAAAATACTTGGTGGAGACAGCTAATTTCCCTAAATCCAGGTCTTTCTTCTCACTTCCTGCTCCAAAGCAGTCTGTCACCAAAGATGTCTCAGACTTTGCCTGGGGAGCAGTTTCATGAGAAATGAAAGTGCAAAGTGTGTGGGACACCAAGGACAGACTCAGTTGTATAAATGTAAAGGAGATGCTTGCCCTAATCACTCTCAGCTCTCTAAATCAGCTTTGGTCCCCGTGGACCTTTTCAGATTGTTAGGCAATACCACAGTCATATGGTACATCAGCAAGGGGGTATGACAGGGTTCCCCCTTGCTGATGTACCATATGACAAGGTTCCCCCTTGCTGATGTACCACAGTCATATGATACATCAGCAAGGGAGAACCCTGTCATACCCACTTGGCAAACCAGCCATGTTAGCTTGGGATATAGCTTTGTAGCACAGTCTCACTCTACAGGCATTCTGTCACAGCAAAATTGTGTGGCAGATAAGCTCAACAAGACAAGGGCAAGCCCTCATAAATTAAACCTAGATCAGGGGACTTCAAAGATTTTTATCTCTCTGCAAGAAGTTCCTCAAGTTAAACCTATTTGCCTGCTCTCTGAACAATCAGCTGGCAAAATTCTGCTCCAGTACTCCATGCAGGAAGGCCTGGAAGACAGATGCCTTTTCCGTTCCCTGGACAGGAATATTCTGTATGCTTTTCCACCCTTTCCACTGATATCCAGGGTACTTGTGAAGATTCTGGAGGAGTCCCTCAAGATAATTGTGGTGACACTCTTCTGACCCAGGCAGCAGTGTTTCTCAACCTCTTTTGGAAATGGCCAGGGGTAATCAGCACAAGCTTATTCACAAAAATGGATCTACTCAGACAAGATCTAGAGTATTTTGATATACCTGAACCAGAGTCAACATCAATTTCAACTGACTGCCTGGATGATAGGGTCTTAATTCCCTTTAGGCTCCTGTTTACTAATGACTTGCAACAGGTAGTAGTGGAGATGAGAAAGCCTGCTAATAAAAAATTATTAAATGGAAAAGGTTTTCTAGTTGGTGCCAACAACATAACCAGAACCAATACAGGGCTAGTTGTTTTCTGGTTTTACAGTATTTGTGTGAGTCACTTTCCTATGGCCTTCAAGGTTCATTTATCTGCCATTGCAACATGTCTTTCCATTGATCCTCCTCTTTTAATGCTTTATCATGTCAAAATGTTTTTGAAAGGGGCTTTGCATAAGAAGCTTCCAAGAAAACGGTGGCCCCTCCTTAGGATCTTAATTGTGTTGGAGAATCTAATAACACTTATTTTATTTGAACCAGCTGATCTGGCTGACTTGAAAAGTTTTACTTATTGCTCTGATCTCTGCAAGAAGAGTATATATGGTGAGTCAACCTTATCCCATTTTCTACAAAGACGGGGCTTTTTTGTGAACTATCCTTTTATGCATTAAATGGTATTCGATTTTATTTTAAGCAAAACTATCCGTCTCCCTGTTTTATTTCCTGAACTAAAAATAAGGAAGAAAGGATACTCCATACCTTGGATGTTCACAGACTATTCTGGTATTATCTCGGCAGATATTAATCTTTCAGATATTCAGATCAGTTATTCATTTTTTGTAAAGTTAAGAAAAAGGGAGAACCTGTGTCAAAACTGGCCATTTTCAAAAGGTTGTCTCAGGCTATTAATTTTTGTTATACTCACCGCACTAGAACTATTCCAGGCAGGGTCAACGCCCACTTTTTCAGGGTCTTGGCTTCATCTGTGGCTTTTTGGAAAGGGTTGGAGTCTAGAAACAGCAGCTTAGTCCTCTATACATATATTTACAAGGCGTTGCAAGCTTGATTCCTTCAATAGGTCTAGATTAGGCTTTGTTAGGCTCATTCTCCAGGGGCTCCTGTACCCTTCCCCTTCCACCTCCCAAATATAGTAAGCTAGGGTAATCTGGTCATGTAGTTAAGGCTAGTTCAGCAGTGATATACAAGTAAACTTACAATAACAGTTTATGTTCAAAAGATCACTGCTGCAGTAGCTGCTCCCTCCAGCTATTCCCCTTATTTTTTAGTATGCTGTTAATTCTAGGGTATAAATGCTTATTTTTTTCTTCCTAGCATTTCCCTTTCAGGGACCATCCTCCGTTTCCCTGCTGGCATGAAAGCTCTGAAGGCCTTAGCACCCAAACCTGTCTTTTTAGTTAGCTCAGCTCAAGATGACTGAGAGTTTGGGTATATTGAAGGTGCCTTAAAGGTTTGCAAGCTCTCTTGCTGTTGTATACTTGGCAGGATATAACTTGTATAGCCACTGTTATGGTAAGTTTGCTTACACAACTGTATTTTGTTTTGTTGATTTTCTATACTTTTGGTTTTTTTTTTTTTTCCTATGCTCAGGTTATCTTGACCTTGCAAAGGGATTCACGTGCACATGAAAGTTTGTACATTTACTGTCAATTCATACCAGAGTAAGAACAAGACAGGAGAAGTCAAGGTTGGGGGTAAGGGGTAACCTCTCTGTCCCAAGAGGAATTATCAGTGGTGCAATATAAGGCTGTGTGTTAAAGCTACTACTGTTTGGGCTGTTTTTGTTTTCTAAAATATGTAAAATTTATCTCTGTGAAACCTGCTGAAGTTCTCCAAGGTTGTTCACAAAAATACACATTGTATATTAGTAATCACCTCACCTTTAATGTCATTAAATGTGGTATTGAAATTTTGCAAAAAATACATACATTATGATTACAGAAGAATTGTCTGATCATAAAAAATGGCACATCATTAAATATCTTGAGACAGTGGTAGACAAAAATGTAAACACCATAGTAAGAAAGCATATTCTATAGCCCAATGAATTCTGAAGAGCCTGTTTGTCACTCCAGCAAAATAATGGTTTTGCTTTATACCAAATTTGTCCAACCCAATGACTGAATATGGTTCTGTGTTTTGCAGCCTTTCAGATAATCCACCTGAAAGAACTTGAAATGGCATCATTCCCTCCTAAAAAAATAAATATACCATTGAAACATTTAACTATTCAGTAGAGCTTTTTCATATTCTGTTTTATAGGTTGCTTTTGAGTGACCCCTGATGGTCTATAAGGCAATGAGTAATCCATTTCTGTTTGAAAGTGTAACCTTGGGGCACACTTGAGAGCTGACACCAAATAGGGAAACCTAATACTAAAAATAGATATGAATAATACATAAAAGTGACAGATGCTCTGCACAGCACCTTTTATTATTATGGAATGAACTTTACCTTACCATATCAGCATCCATCAGAAATGTTTAGTGTATTATATGGACAGAAGAAAATATCAACAGAGGGTTTCACCAGTCAGGCTTCTTGAACGCTTGTAGGCTGTAGGCTTGTATAACTGGTTTATATGAATGTGTAACAGCATGAAGTCCCAAGTAACCACTTGTATCATATATTGCTAGCTGTTATTTGAGAGAACTCTGGAAATAAATTTAGCTGTTAGTTTCACCTCATTGCTCTGTAAGTCTTTGTGAGCAGAAGTACAAATTTCCATTTTTCATCAGCCCATCTTATCACCCATATTGTGTAAGTAAATGGTTTTATGTTTTTTTTTTCTTATGTGAACAATTTTATTTTTAATTGGGCTCAGTTCATTCAGAACATCATAGAAAGCAGTTTATGCAGAAGCTGAGGAAACCCATAATGTTATGTGGTCCTATCTCGCCTACATTCCTTACTCACGGGTTCGGAGCCGAGAATCGGCACCGACTCGGCCAAATTTCTCTAGCATGAAGTCTCTAATTGGCTGGGCTAACCTGGTATCCCAGGATGCACCTCGCCCTAGCCCCAGATCTCGTTTACCGCTCGTAGAGTTAGGACGTGGTCTCGCTTGGCTGTGGCTATGTACCCTTTTAAAATACTTTTAGTATTTTAGCAGTCTTCCTTTTGACAAAAGCTATTTTGATAGCTAACCTTGTACCTGTATAGTTGTTGCGTGAGCTTTTGAGAGTTTAGTGTTTTGTGGTATCCCTACTGTTTTCGCGGGCTAGGCCCGTTTAAGTTAGAGGACCTAGTCCTCTCCAGTGTGTTCCCTTGTTGTGTTGTGCTGTTGTGTTAGTGGTTAACTCCCTTTTAGGAAGCGTTTAAGTTAGAGTTTCCTTGTCCATTTAAGTGCTTGTTGGTTTTCCCGCCCTCCCTTTGTGTTTGACTCTGTCGGTTGTGTGTGGCGCGGTTGCTTGCCACGTCGAAAAAACTAAAGGAACATAAACCCTCTGGGTTTAAGAAGTGTACAAAATGTGGCTATAAAATGTCCATTACAGATGGGCACTCTATCTGTGTTTATTGTCTTGGTGCTATTCACTTGCAAGAGTCCTGCAGTTTCTGTCATGTTTTTAGCCCTAGGGTACTGCAGGAACGTAAAAATAAACTGATTTTGAAGGGTCTGATCAAGCCCTCCTTTGAGGAGGCCTTGGAGTCGTCTCTGCCTTCTAGTACCAAGTCTAAGCCTCCTAAGGCCAAGAAATGATCTCCGGCTCGGTCTGCTTCTTCGGAGCCATCAGAGAAGGTTTGTAAATTGGATACTTCCTCCTCGGCTCCACTGTCCTCGGGGCCGAAGGAGAAGGTCTCTGAAATGGATACTACATCCTCGGCTCCACTGTCCTCGGGGCCAAAGGAGAAAGACTCGGAAATGGATACTACCTCTTCGGCTCCATTGTCCTCGGGGCCGCGGGAGGTATCTGTTGTACTGGAGTCGACCTCGGCTCTGATACTTTTCGAACCTCTTCAGAGCAGATCACCCAGTGTCAGGCATAAGTCTCCAGTCGGGAGATCTAGATCTCCTTCTATTTCTTCCAAATCCTCTAGGCTGTCTGATTTGGATGTGGATAGGGTGGTCCAGAGGCTCCTACAGTCGCCGGTGTTAGCAAAACTGTTTTCGGCTCCGACCCAGTCGGCTCCAGAGCCGGTTCCCATTCTTGTACCGATGATTCCTCTTCTGAATACCCATGTGTCATCGGAGCAGGAGTGCTCCGCGCCGAGTGATGTTCTGGTGTCGGCTCTGATACCCCAGGTGAGTCTATCGGAGCCGGCTTCAGCTCCAACCAGCTCAGCTCTGTCCTCTGGTTTCGGCACTTGGGTTTCCTCAGTCGGACCCGAGGGGTTCTGAGCCTCCCTCTCGGTGCTTTGGCTTAGGGAATCTCGACTCCAGTCGTGGTCTCGTAGACTGGTCGGTCCTCGGACTCGGGGGGGGGGGGCGGGGGTGGCCTTCTAGGCCATGAGGAGCGCCCTGGCCAGGTCATCAGGTACATCACCTGGATCGGTCACTCCATCCCCTTACACCCCGGCTAGAGCCTCTGATGCCACCCTTTCCATGGACGGCAGAGCCCGAAGGTCTGGGGATACCCCATTGAGGGGTCCCCTACTTTCTGAGGGCCCCTCAGAGTTGATGTCTGAGGAGGCTCCCAGTAAGAAGTCGTGCAAGAGGAAGCACATCGACTTCCAGGACGAGTCACTCACTTCCAATACCGACCTCGAGGAATCAGAGGGGTCCCCCAAGTCATCCTCCGATGATGTCTCTTTTTCCGACATCCTGGAGATTTTGAGACAGAGAGGCGACAGCCCTCCAAGACCCCCTCTGAGGAGGAGTCTGTATTCCTCAAGGCCTTCGGAGCTCAACCCTCCGCCTCCTGGGTGTCTCCACCCTTCGACGAACTCCTGGACTTGATTTGTTGAAGGGTGTGGGAAAACCCTGATTCCGTGGAACCAGACGTCCAAACAAGTTCCTGTCTGCTCCCCCGGGCAAAGAGTTCCTTACCAAAGGGGTTTCGGTAGATGCCTTGGTGGTGGCGGCAGCCACTCAGCAGGAAGTTGCAGAGGCTTCTTCTTCAGTCCACCCTCCTAACAAGGAGTCCAGGAGTAGGGACCGGTATGGGAAGCGTACCCTGTCTTCGGCGACCTTTACCTTACCGTCGTTGAATTACCTCTGTCATTTCACTCGGCTCCAAAGAGATCTCCTGAAGGAGGTAGGAGATACTCTGACGGGTAGCGCAGACTGTTAATGCCCAGTTGTCTACCCTAGGGTCCATTGTCAACTCGTCTATGAGGCTCATATCTTATGCAGCCGAAGGGGCGAGTAGGGCAGCTAGCTCAGGTGTAGCTCTCAGAAGGCAAGTCTGGATGCACCTGTGTCATTTCACGGAGGCCTTTACGTCTTCCTTCACGCCCTCTTTGATGGGTCCTCTCTCTTCGGACCCAAAGTGAAAGACACCCTCACCTGATGCGAACAGGAGGGAAAGACCCTATCTGCCGTAGGGGCCCGTTTTTCTCTCCCTTCTAGGCCTTATCCCAAGGCTCAGAGAGGAGGGAAGATGTGGTTCAAAAAGTCTTAGAGGTCCTTTCCCGCAGCTGAAGGTGAGTCCCCCTCCAGAGGCAGGGGGGGGGTTAGTTCATTTAATTTTTCTAATCTCCTGAATGAGCGTGATAGGAAGTATTTACATCTTGACCCCTGGAATATTGGAGGTAACAATGCAGCTGTGGATGAGCGTTTCAATGAATTATCTAAATTGATGTCTAAGGAAGTAGCAGTTTACTTTGATACCCGACTATTGGAGAAGTATGTTAGCCTTGACATCACGCCGCGGGGTTTGCGGGTGGATAAACTGCCAGCTACCCCCTTTTCGGAAGAAGAAACTGATCTCCTAAATGAATGGAAGCAAGTGTCATTATCGTGCACTATTGGTTGGCTTAAGATACTTATTAAGCGCAACCAACGTAACCATGAGAAAATTAAAAATGACATTTTGACTTTACAAAACAGCCTGGTAACGGAAATTAATTATGACATTCAAATGTCAGCATTAAGTGACAAAATCAATAAACTAGAAATTGACATTGTGCAGCGCAAAAGAAATAAGCTAGTCCGTGATATTAAAGACTATGAAACCGGCACCTTGTTCAACTGGCAACGTGAACCTACGCAAAGGACCCGTAATAGGTCAAGGGGCAGGACTTGGAGTAGCAGTTCCAAACGCAGAGGAGTATCAGCGTCGTCGGCTTCATCAGCGGAGGGTACTTCTTCAAAAAATGTTTCTTTTGCTGAGACGACAACAGCGGTGAGCAGAACCTTAAATCGTGAGGTTACTATAGGTTCTGGTAACAACGGCAGTGACAATTCTTACTTTCAAACTGAGGAATACAACAAGGGAAGAAATGGGAGGAATGGAAGGAAGGGAAGAAACAAACTTAAATGAAGGTTTGTTAGCGGCATTTTCTAACGAACTTTCTTTACATTGTGTGAACTTGTCTGAATTAGTTTTGAGTTTAGAAATGCAAAATGTTTTACACAAGGGAAGTAAGTTCGTTCCCACCTTCTTCCCATCCCTTGCAGACATTTATTTTGATATCAAACGGTTTATTAGAAAATTGTTACTGAGAGTTCATTTTTCTAAAATGGAGAGATCTGTTGCATATAATGCTATTTCTAATGAATCTAGTGAATCAGAATTAGAAATGGATGATGACTTATGTAATTTGTCAATTTATAACTATGAGTTAGAATCTGATGTATTGGATGTTAGGAATGAACTATTTAGTGATGAAAATGTTGATTTCTGTATTGGATATGGTAGGTTAGTATTACCTGAATTTAAGAGAGAAAATACTTTCATGCCACACATTTCTGTACCAGCTATTTCATTATTTCAAAAAGTTCTTTTGAGGGAAATTGAAACTTTGTTTAGTGAATTTTGTAAAAAACAGAAATGTTTTAATCTAAGTAAAAATGAATGGCAAGCTTTGAAAGTTTTGAAATCAGTTAAACATGAATACATTTTCAAACCTGCTGACAAGGGTGGAAATTGGGTCATAATGGATAGAACCAAATATTTACATATGGTGAACAAATTGTTGGAGAACCCCAACGAATATAGGAGATTGGACAGTGACCCAATAGTGTCATATAATGATGAGTTGCTATTTTTACTGGAAAGGGGTGAACGTTTGGGTTTTTTCATGCATACTGATGTCAAGAAACTGTATGTTCAAAAACCAGTTACACCGATTATGTATGCATTACCCAAAATTCATAAAAATTGGAAGAACCTCCTGGGAGACCTATTATCTCTGGAATAGGTTCTTTCTTGGAGAATGTTAATTTATTTTTAGATTCACAATTCAAACCCTATCTATGCAAGGTAGCAGCTCATATAATAAACACACAAGATCTGATCAACAATCTGATAAATGTGAAATGGGACTGTGATTATTATTGGGTCACTGTGGATATTAAATCTCTATATACCAACATTAATATTAAATGGGGTTTAGAATCGCTACTAAATATGATGGGTGAAGGACCAAAAACTAACTTTCTTATCACCCTTTTGGAATTCTGTTTAACTCATAGTTATTTTTGTTTCAATAACAAATATTACCTACAAATAAAGGGTACAGCAATGGGTGCAGCTTATGCACCCAGCTATGCCATCATTTATATGGATTACTTTGAAAAGAAATATATTTATCCCACTAACTTCTTTAAGAACAAAGTAATATTATACAAACGTTTTATAGATGATTTAATTTTCATATGGAGAGGAGATATTTGTGATTTCATGGATTTTTTTGAAGTGCTTAATTTAAATGAACATAAGTTACAATTCTCTTATGAAACCAATAGAAACAAGATTAATTTTCTAGATCTAGTTTTGTTTGAAAAGGATATGAATATTGAGTTTAAACCATTTAGGAAGGAAACTTCAGTTAAAGAAGAAGTGGGATTGTCAAAGAGATGAAGAAAGTAGACATGAGTATAAGGAGATGAGGCGCATGGCAAAGAGAGAGGTGGCGAAAGCTAAGGATAGGGCATATGGAGAGTTGTACGAGAGATTGGACACTAAAGAGGGAGAAAAGGACCTGTACCGATTAGCTAGACAGAGGGACAGAGCTGGGAAAGATGTGCAGCATGTAAGGGTGATAAAGGATAGTGAGGGAAAGGTACTCACAAGAGAGGAGAGTGTGTTGAGTAGATGGAAAGAGTATTTTGAGAGGCTGATGAATGAAGAGAATGAGAGAGAGAGAAGGTTGGATGATGTGGGGATAGTGAATCAGGAAGTGAAACAGATTAGCAAGGAGGAAGTAAGGGCAGCTATGAAGAGGATGAAGAATGGAAAGGCTGTTGGCCCAGATGACATACCAATGGAAGCATGGAGGTGCTTAGGAGAAATGGCAGTGGAATTTCTAACTAGAATGTTTAATGAAATTTTGGAAAGTCAGAGGATGCCTGAGGAGTGGAGAAAAAGTGTTTTGGTACCTATCTTTAAGAATAAGGGTGATGTGCAGAGCTGCAGTAACTACAGAGGGATAAAACTGATTAGTCACAGCTTGAAGTTATGGGAAAGAGTAGTGGAAGCAAGGTTAAGAAGGGAGGTGATGATTAGTGATCAGCAGTATGGTTTCATGCCAGGAAAGAGCACTACAGATGCAATGTTTGCTCTGAGAGTGTTGATGGAGAAATACAGAGAAGGTCAGAAGGAGTTGCATTGTGTCTTTGTAGACTTGGAGAAAGCATATGACAGGGTGCCTAGAGAAGAGTTGTGGTATTGTATGAGGAAGTCGGGAGTGGCAGAGAAGTACGTAAGAGTGGTACAGGATATGTACGAGGGTAGTGTGACAGTGGTGAGGACTGCAGTGGGAGTGACAGATCCGTTTAAGGTGGAGGTGGGATTACATCAAGGATCAGCTCTGAGTCCTTTCTTATTTGCAGTGGTGATGGACAGGTTGACAGATGAGATCAGACAGGAGGCCCGTGGACTATGATGTTTGCAGATGACATTGTGATCTGTAGTGAGAGTAGGAATCAGGTTGAGGAGACTCTGGAGAGGTGGAGATATGCTCTAGAGAGCAGAGGAATGAGGGTCAGCAGGGCTAAGACAGAATATATGTGTGTAAATGAGAGGGAGGGTAGAGGAATGGTGAGGATGCAGGGAGTAGAGTTGGTAAAGGTGGACGAGTTTAAGTACTTGGGATCAACAGTTCAGAGTAATGGTGAATGTGGAAGAGAGGTGAAGAAGAGAGTACAGGCAGGGTGGAATGGGTGGAGAAGAGTGTCAGGAGTGATTTGTGACAGACGGGTATCCGTAAGAGTGAAAGGGAAGGTCTACAAGAGTGTAGTGAGACCAGCTATGTTATATGGGTTGGAGACAGTGGCATTGACAAAAGGCAGGAGTCAGAGCTGGATGTGGCAGAGTTAAAGATGTTAAGATTTGCAATCGGTGTGACTAGGATGGATAGGATTAGGAATCGGTATATTAGAGGGTCAGCTCATGTTGGACAGTTTGGAGACAAAGCAAGAGAGACGAGATTGCGTTGGTTTGGACATGTGCTGAGGAGGGATGATGGGTATATTGAGAAAAAGATGCTAAGGATGGAGCTGCCAGGTAAGAGGAATAGAGGAAGGCCTAAGATAAGGTTTATGGACGTGGTGAGAGAGGACATGCAGGCGGTTGGTGTGACAGAGCAAGATGCAGAGGATAGGAAGAAATGGAAAGAGATGATCCGCTGTGGCGACCCCTAATGGGAAAAGCCGAAAGAGAATGATGATGATGCCACTAGCATGCATCCTGAGCATCTAATAAAAGCCCTACCTTTTGGGGAATTTAAAAGAATTCGGGACCACACCAGTATTAAGGAGGATATAGATGCAGAATTAGATATAGTATTGCATAGATTATTAGATAGAGGATATGAAAAACATTAATTTACCTCATAGAAGGGATAATAGTGTGATATACTCTGATAGAAGGATAACTAGTATAAAGGATAATGTTGAGAAAATATTTTTTATAACTAAATTTTCCCCTTTTTCTAAAACATTAGTCTCCTTAGTCAGAAAATTCTGGTATCTTATCAGTGATGATGATAATATTGGTGAATTATTCCCGAATCAAGTGAATTTCTCCTTGAGACGGGGAAAGAATTTAAGAGAAATCCTGAATAATAATTTTGTACAACCTACTACTCCTATTCCTGTGAGGGTGGGTACTTTTGCTTGTGGCTCATGTAGTATATGTAATAGAGTTATTAATGTTGACAATATTAATAACACTATCCATATTTCTAAACATTTCTTTAATTGTAAGTCTACTAGCATAGTATATATAATAGGGTGTTCTTGCAAGGATATTTGGTATGTGGGACAAACTAAAAGAATGTTAAAAACTAGAATTCTAGAACATCTTAAGGACATTAGAAATTTGAACGTTGCCAGTCCTGTTGCTAAGCATTTTTTGGATGTGCATGATGGTTGCAATAATAGCTTAAGAGTTAGTGTATTGGGGAAACCCTCTATTCGTAAGGGAGATGACATAATAGCTAAACTCTTGGAATTAGAAACTAGGATGATAATAAAATATAAAACTTTAAAACCATTTGGTCTTAATCAAGAGCTGGGTCTATAGTTAATATACAGAAGAGCAATTTATGCACATTATTTATATTGTCATTTTTCTTATATGTACTTTGTGTGTATATATATATATATTGGGTATATTTTTATACATATATAAGTATATATTAAATAATTTGTAAGTGCTTTTGATCTACTGAGAGCGAACTATATAATTGTTGAATTAATCATATATTTGATAAATTATGCATTATAAATAGTTAATAATATGCTTCTTTTTTATTTTTGATATAAAAGTTATTTAAATTTATTTTCAATTGATTATTAATGAAAGTAATATCATTATTAAATATATGCATAGAATTTAATCTTGACAACAGTTAAGATATATTATCATAGGTAAATGTCTGTATTGTATTTAACATTGAAGCAAAGATCACTTTAAATTTTGATGTCTAAACTAATTGTCAATTTAACAATTAGTGAGTGATATAAATAGAGCTTATTTTCAAAGCTGTAATGTGATCCTTTGAAGGCGAATGGCCGAGGTACCAGATCGTTAATAAAGAACGTTGGTGGAATCTGACTGTTTGGTTTGTTGCTGAATAGCTTTGCTGGAATTTGTATGTGGTTTGCAGGGGGGGGGTTATTCTGGAAGACGCTATCCTAGAGGCAGAGGAGGCCCCCGCAACTCGGGAGACCACGATTCCTTTCGCTGTTCTTCCTTCCAGTGTTCCTGAGGTGTTGCCCGACTGTGCTATTCCGGAGCCAGTCAGGGGCCGAATTTCATTGTATCCGGAAGCCTGGGAAAGCATCACCCAGGATCGTTGGGTGCTTTGAATAGTTACCGGAGGTTACACTATTCCCTTTGCGTCGACACCCCCTCCAGTCAGAAGGATCCCGGACGTCCCACCCAGTCAATGGAATCAAGCAGCACTAGAAGTTGCAAAGCTGCTAGAAAAAGGAGTCATCCAACCAGTCCCCTCAGACCATGTCGGATCAGGAACTTACTCACAACTCTTTTTGGTGCCGAAAAGGACAGGGGACCTGAGACCCATTCTGGATCTCAGTCGATTGAATCGCTACGTTCTGAAGTCCAAGTTCCGAATGGTCACACTTCAGTCCATTTTTCCACTGCTGGAGAAAGGAGTATGGATGTGCTCCATCGATCTCAAGGATGCCTACTACCACATCAAAATGGAGAAGGCATCCAGGAGTCATTTACGCTTCCAGCTAGGAGCCAGTCACTTCCAGTTTCGTGCCCTGCCCTTTGGTCTCACCACAGCCCCAGGGTGTTTACCAAGTGTTTGGCAGTGGTGACAGCTCACCTGAGACGTCTAGGATTCCAGGTGTTTCTGTATCTGGACGACTGGCTTCTCGCCACCCCCACCAGGCATCTGCTCGTTCAAGCCAGAGAGATGACCATCTCACTTTGCCAATGTGTAGGAATTACTTTGAACTGGGAAAAGGCTGCCTTGCAGCCCTCACAGCATGTTGTTTTTATAGGAGCAGAGCTAGACTCTATTCAAATGCGTGCCTTTCTGCCACAGGACAGGATAAGAGTGTTGCAGTCTCTGATCCACGCACTGTTTCCCCTCAGAAAAGTTCAGGCCAGGTTAGTTCTACAGCTCTTGGGATCCATGGCCTCCACCATCATGCTGGTACCTCTGGCCAGGTTACACATGCGGATCCTACAGTGGTTCCTGTCGGTTCAGTGGTCCTTTCAAAAGCTTCCTCTTTCCCACTTGATACTTCTCACGGAGCGATGCAATCAGGACCTCCTCTGGTGGCTACCCTCCTCCAATCTGGACAGAGGAAGGAGCTTGGTTCCTATGTCTCCAGTGGCCACGGTGACTACGGACGCCTCCCAGATGGGGGGGGGCATTATCTAGGCAGGACTGTCCAAGGCACCTGGCAAGATCACGAGGTACACTTGCACATCAATGTTCTGGAGATGAGAGCGGTGTTTCTGGCGTTACGAGCACTCCAGGACTCTCTACCTCTGGGAACAATTGCAATTCACTCGAACAACATGTCCGTAGTGTGGTACCTGAACAAGCAGGGGGGAACCAAATCTTATCCCCACTGCAGAGAGGCCATGCGAGTGTGGCAGTGGGCAATGTCTTCCCAACGGTTTCTAGTGGCAACGCACATTCCGGGAAGTCCAACGTGATAGCGGACAGGCTAAGCAGAGCTATTCTGATGCCTCACGAGTGGTCCCTGAACAACTGAGTGGTGGTTCAGATCGTCAAAAGGTGGGGTCAGCCTTGCTGCGATCTCTTCGCCAGCCCCCTCAATGCCAAATGCAGCAAGTACTTCACTCTGATCCCCCCACAGGGGGACTCACCCAGGGACGCTCTAGCTCATGATTGGCCCCCCGGTCTGGTCTACACTTTCCCTCCATTTCCTCTGTTACCAAGAGTGATACAGAAAGCCATATCCTTGGGAAGCAGGATGATCCTTATTTCTCCACACTGGCCTCGACAAGTATGGTTCCCTTTTCTTCAACGGTACGCACTGGACGGTCCGTGGACTCTGGACCCAGTGCCGGACCTCTTGATTCACATGTCAGGACAACTTCATCCATCCCTGCGAACTCTCAGGTTGACAGCCTGGCTGCTCCACTTCCGTCGCTAGTCAGGCGACATTCCTTTTCACCTGAAGTGGTGCACATCTTGTCGTCTTCTCATAAGTCTTCCACCAAGAAGATTTATTCCAGCAAATGGAGGAGATTCTCCATTTGGGCTCAGGCCCATGATTTGGACCCCTTCACAGCCCCTATTCCGTCGGTCTTAGATTTTTTAGCCATGTTGTTCCGTCAGGGCTCTGCGCTCGCTACCATTAAAATACAGTTGGCTACAATTTCCAATTTTCACACATCTTATGAGCCCTCTCTTATGGGCAACAAACTCTGTAAAGCCTTTCTAAAAGGCGCTTGGTTACTTCGTCCCCCAGTTTCTGAACCTGTACTGCCATGGGACTTGAACCTTGTGCTACAAGCTATTACATCACCACCCTTTGAACCGGCTGCCACTTGCGACTTAAAATTCTTATCTTGGAAGATGGCTTTTCTGATAGTTATTACATCGGCCAGGAGGGTATCAGAACTTCAAGCCTTGTCCATTAAACCTCCGTATTTGATCTTTCATAAGGACAGTTTCCCTGAGGCTTAACCCGTCCTTCCTTCTGAAGGTGTCATCCACTGTCAATCTCCATCAATCTGTTGAGCTACCAGTGTTTTTTCCGAACTTTTCCAATAAAGCAGAGTTCAGGTTTCATCAGCTGGATGTGCACAGACAACTGAGATTTTATTTACATAGGACTAAGCATGTTAGGAAATCTGATCGACTTTTTGTGTCCTTTTCAGAGAACAGAGCAGGTTGTCTTATTTCCAAGTGCACAATTTCTAAATGATCAAAGATTGTATTTCATTCATCTACTCATCAGCAGACAGAACTTTACCCTTTCCCGTCAAGGCTCATTCTACCAGGGCTATGTCTACATCAGTAGCTTTCCATGCTAGGCTTTCCTTGGATGATATTTGTGCTGCGGCCACTTGGGCTTCTCCCAACACTTTTATTACTCATTACAAGCTGGACATGGCTTCTAGGGGCCGGGCTTCCTTTGGTTCCACGGTTCTCAGGAGTATCTTCTTATGAGCCTCCCAGGATAGAGGTGCTGGGGACACTGTCCCGTGAGTAAGGAATGTAGGCGAGATAGGACCACATAACATCAGTTAGTTATGTACTCACCATAACGATCGATGTATGTGGTCCATCTCGCCTACATTCCTACGTACCCTCCCACCTGCCCCCTTCCTAGAGGATTTGGAAGAATATTGGCACTGTGGACCCTTCAAGGTCAGTGATTTGGTTTCCTTATTTGGCTGGAATTTCGGTGTTTATTGAGTATGGGTTATGAGTGTTATGATTGCAAACAAGATCTGGGGCTAGGGCGAGGTGCATCCTGGGATACCGGGTTAGCCCCAGCCAATTAGAGACTTCGTGCTAGAGAAATTTGGCCGAGTCGGAGCCGATTCTCGGCTCCAAACCCGTGAGTAAGGAATGTAGGCGAGATGGACCACATACATCGATCGTTATGGTGAGTACATAACTAACTGTTTTGCTTGTATGTATTGTTTTTGTATACATCTATGCCTCCCTCCAAGAGACTACTGATTAACATTCTGGTAAACTGTAATACTGAAGAGGGTTTTGGAATCAAATAGATGAAATGATAAATGCAAACTGCAAATTCCTTTCCAAATGAAAGAACAAGATGGCGCATCTCAGCTGATCAGATATACGCTTTTAATATACCTTATATCTTACTGAAATCACTAGAGTGATAACCTACTAGTGTCCTGCTAACTGTGTTTTCTGCTGTTATTCCTCTCTTCTTTCATTGAAGCTTTACCCCAACTGCTGACCATAAACACTCTCACCTCAGTATTTTTGAGGCACACACAGAACCAGAGTATAATCAGGAATTCTCATAAGTGAGGTGATAAGCAACAAATTAAAAAAAAGGCATTGAGTAGTTGTTTTATACCAAGAAAACACTGAAGTAAATTTTGCATGAAATAATTTGAAATATTAATGACTGAGGGCTAAATAATGCATATACATATTAACTCCCAATCCTGCTTCCTTGATTTTACAGTGCTACTTTCATTCTCATTTAATTTAACAATCTCCAGATGAAAGGGATAAGCTAAGTGAAGAGACATTTAACTTGCCTGCCTACATGGGAGACATGCCAGGTGCATAATGGCCAGGGTAGTATTTTTACAACTCAGGTTTCCCACAGAAGCTGTCTTCTCTAAAAGTAGGTGTAGGATTTGTTGCCTAAATTCAGTATGGCATGGAAAATGCATTACAGTTGTGAAGTTGGCACAACTGTGCCAGCAGTTCACAACGTACTTCTGGCCAAGCTCTGTATTTTTTACAGTCCATTGTCATAAGTCCAGTGACAAGACTGTGACAAGGAATTGGGGAAGACTTTGGATAGTGATGTTTAAGACTAATTAAGTTCCCTCAGCAAGGACCCAAGCTTCAGTGCCCCTTTCAGTCCAGAGGCCCAGAAGAGAAGCAGAAGTACTCTGCAAGGTTATCAGCTGCTGTTGAACTCACCAGGTGTGATTGAGAGAGATCATTCTGAAAATCTTATGTAAATGTGACATAAACTGAGAAATCTGAATAAAGGTAGTCCTTCATAGCTGCCACAGTTTCTTTTTCCAGTCCTAAGATATATGCAATACATTTTCCTTTTCTGCGTTGTGCCAGCAGTAGCCATCTCCATTTTTTACTTCATTTCAACTTGAAATTATGATGCCAGATTTATTCTGTTAATGAGTTAATATTTTATAACAGACTTTCAGCAGTTACTGGAATATATATCCACACTGAAGCTCATTTTCCTATGCATTCATTACATGTAGAAATAGTACATATGTGGAGGAAGGCATATTGCATACTGATGTGCACTGGCCTGCCTGTATGTTGGACAAGGCATTTAACTTCCTATAGTGTCTAGTAAGTACCCAAGTGTCTCTGCTCTGTTCTCCATCCTCATAGGAAGACACTTGCTTTTTTGACCCAGTCACCTCTGACTGAGCTGTGAGCAGTCTAAATTTATCGCTTAACCCAGTTTTGCAGCCTAGCCAGTATTAATTCTACAAGTTCTATAAACAAGTCTTTTTTTTAACATTTTACATACATTCAGTTGGTCGTCTTGGTACCTATAGTGCCTCAGTGATAAGCCAGCTCTTCGGAAGTCGCCACTGTCACCAAATCTGCCTCCTTCCCACTTATAACAAATCTGTAGATGCATTCTGATTAGAAAAGTCACCCTGTATAACTTTTCACACCTTGTCTACAATACGGTTAAGCTACATGAGTAGGAACTAAGTCAAGATTCCTAATATCCTGAGACCTAGTCAGTAATCACCTGCTTGACGCTTTTGTCATCTGAGTATATAACTCTTCCCTCATTTTCTAGGAGTAAAAGCATAATTCAAGATGCTTGCCCTTAGTTATCTTGTCTGCCTTTTTACCTCCTATCTTTCAGTCATGGATGATAATTTTTGACTGGTGTGAAATAAAATGCCAGGAAGTTGAAATGGTTTGGTTTTGAGTGGCCTTAGTGTATGATCTGACAAATATCTTCCCATATTTTGTTTTTGTTTCAATAACTGGACAGTTTATCCGCTTCTGACAGTTTTGCTTGTATTAGTTTTGTTTTTGTGAACGACTGATCAAATTAGATTCGTCACTCATGAGTTGTAGTGATTTGAAATGGAATATATTAAAGCAACCAAGCACACTGATTGCATTGCAAGCCTCATTTAACATTGTACACTTGCACATTAGAGAGGAAAGCAGCTTCCAAATGCATGATTGTGACTGTACTTTGAGTAGCTCCAAAGGTCGTGTGTAATCGAGTGTGCATTTTGTAAGCATCGTACCTCATTTATGGAAGCAGATTCCTTGGTCTCTACTGAAAAATCTAGTGCAATGTTCAGATATTTTATGTAGGCACTGTAGTCTGTTCTCATATTTTCTGCTGGATTTAAGAACCTGCAGTACACGTGCTAACATTTGTTTTAAATGGCATTATAACATTTCTGCAATGGTCATATTTCCCAGTAAGTGCTTATGATTGCTTTGTGTTTTCCTTCAGTGTTAATTTTATAATGTACAAAGTATTTGGAATAGTAATACAGTTACATTAGTATAAATACAGTTATTAAATTAAAATGAGACTCCACTGTGGGAGAAAACAAAAAAAAGAAAAGAAGCTGTTGCATTGATCTCTTCACCTGACTGAATTTTAATGTAACCTGTAACCGTTAGTTGGTGTTGTTGCATGGCTGATCTGCAAAATAAAGGAAGGCTAACCCTGTTTTGAACCTATTTAAACTGCACTAGTAGTACCACTGCTTGAATTTTTGTGCTTGATAATAAAATCATATTAGATAATGCAGAATCTTATGTCCTTTTCATTCTTCCTCAACCCATGGGTCTATATCCGTTCCTCAGATCAGACTCTGCCGCATACTCCAGACTTCGGATCCAGCTCTCAAGCTCCTCCCTCTACCCGTAATGCCTTAGTCCAGCCCCATTACCTCAGATCTTGTTTGCTGCCATTGCGAACAGGCACATGTTCCTCTCTCGAACATTAAGAGTTCTTTTGTGAGGTAAATCAGCTTTTTTCTCCTTAGAAGTTTATCTTTAACTGAATTTTTACTATTCATCTTTATCTTCCTTTTAGTCTATCACAGGTGTTAGGGATTCCTACTCTTTTCTTAATATTTTTCTAGATAGTACTCTATTATTACCATAGTTTGTATTTCTGCTTACCTTTTTTTATGGGGTATCTCTTTTAAATTACCATTGTTGGTAATCAAACCTTTCTTCTCCTTTCTCTGTCCAGAAAAAAAAAACTCCTTCCTTAATTTTTATTTTTGTTCTTTTAGCTGTTTCCTACCATGTCAGATAAACTGACATGATTTAAGAAATGAACTTCTTGTGGGCATAGAATCCCCAGTTGTCTTAGAGACGGCCACTTGGACACCAGTTGTACTATATGTTCAACTTTCAGTCCAAGGACTTTGGCTGATCAGAGCAATAAGTTAACTTTGAAAGTCCTTCTTCCTGCTACATCTACTTTGGGGGCTCAACCCCCCTCCAAATCTACCAAAGCTGTTTCATTGGCACACAGAAAACACTCCCCACCAAGTCACCAGGTCTTCGTTGGAGCCACCTTCCAAGAGCCGAAAAACATCACATCCAGCACTGTCAGATCCAAAAACCCAATCCTCAGATCCAAAGGCTTCAAATCTGATTTAATTCAGTCCTACGCCAATGTCCTTGAATCTTAGGTCTTCCAATCCAAAGCCTGGCACCATGCCACAGAAGTGTTAATCCAGAGAATGTAACCAAACCCATATTACCTACTCTGCATTTTCCATTGCTTCAGAGGCCACAACCCACTACTTCTTCCAGGTCCTCCAGAAGCTTATCGGAAGTGGATGTGGATAGAATGATGCGAAAATTTCTCAAAGAATTCAAATCCAGGTGGAGGTCTTATCAGCTCCGTCTCCTGTTGGATCCGTGAGTCTGTGACATCCAAAACTATTTTATCTCCTTCTCCAATTCATCCAGTTGTTTCAGAGTCCCAGGATCCAAAATCTCTGAGAGGTCTGGAGTCTGATCCAAGGACAAAGTCTTCTTCAACTCTGACAGTATCCCTGACTAGTTCTGCTTTGATACCTTTGGATCAGAATGAGTCCTGGAGCGGAAGTCTCGGTGTCAAGTCCATGGGGCCAGGATTGACTCCGATGTTGTCTGATCCATCCCTGCCCCTTGGAGCCTTGACCCTGGATAGTCCGGCTCCAGTTCCATCCATGAGTCATGGATTCGAGACTGGTTGAAACCAACCTTTGCTTAGAGCTCCTGCTCCACCTCAGCTAGTCCCAAATAAAAAAATGCCAGCACCTTGGAGAGTCAAACAATTAGGTTTATTTTAACTTCAAAAAGCTGATAACTAGACCGGTTTCAGCTCAAAGCTTTCCTCAGTAGTACTACTGAGGAAAGCTTTGAGCTGAAACCGGTCTAGTTATCAGCTTTTTGAAGTTAAAATAAACCTAATTGTTTGACTCTCCAAGGTGCTGGCATTTTTTTATTTGGGACTATCATACTTGCTTGCCTGGCACAAGCCTAACTTGCTAGCTACATCCTTACACTCCACCTCAGCTACTCAAGGCCTCTCTGGGTCCATCTACCTTTGAGATTGTGCTTTTTATGTCCCTAGAGAACTGCCTTCTCATTTTTCAGATCCAGACCCTTTTTCCTCATTGGCTTCAGCTGTAGGTCAATCAGACCTACTCCACAGGGATAGCCAGTTCCAACAAGTGTCTATTCAATTCCGGTAGAGAAACTTCCCCTCTCCTTTGACACCTCTCCTGAACATCCCACAGAGGAGGTCCTTTGGAAGAGAACATGCAAGAGGAGGCACATTTGACTCCTTGATGGGAGGCACATTTGACTCCTTGATGGAGTCTGTCGCAGAGGATACCGATTTTGATGAAGGAGAAGGGGTCCCCCAGATCACCACTGAACGGCATCTCCTTTGGAGACCGTTTAGAGATCCTCAGACAAAAAGGTACCTGGCTTTCTAAAAACCTCTCTCCAGAAGAATCTGCATGTTTAGAATCTTTTGGTTCTGGCCTGTGTCTTGGGTTAACCCCAGCAGATGAACTCATTGATTGTTTCCCTCTGGGCCTGGAAGGAGCCAGATACCATTAAACCAGTCCCAAAGAGACCTGACAGATTCTTAGCCCCTCCAAAAGACGGACTCCGCTGGTACAAAGGACTCCCAGTTGATGCTGTGGTAGTGGTGGTAGCCACCAAGAAAGAGCTAACAGAACAGAGCTCTTCTGTGCATAAGATGTTGGACAGATTTGGAAAGCGATCCTTTACCTCTGCAACCTTTGCCTTGAGGTCTCTGTTACCTGGAGCACTTTGTGAGATTTCAGAGAGATTTGACCAAAGAGTTTTCAAATTCTCTTATCTGCCACTCTTTTGTTTACCTCAACAGCATCAAAAAATTTGATTTCTCACACAGCTGAAGGCACCTTATGAGCAGCTGGTTCAGATAATGCCCTAAGGAGGACATGTCTGTGTGCGGCTATGTGATTTTGTGCAACCCTTTAAGCCCTCCTTCATCAACGTCCCATTCAATGGCACATCCTTATTTGGGATGTCATTAAAAGAGACACCCACAGCGAACAAGAAGAAAAGACTCTGCCATGGGAATACAATTTTCTACCTCTCAACAGACGTTTTCCAGGAATCAGAGAAGTAGTAAGAAAATTTGGTTCCGAAAATGTCAAGGACCTTTCCAAGATCCATGCGGGAATAATTCCTCCAGAGGCACAGGAGGAAATTCTAATGGAAGACATCATTCTAGAGGCAGAGGTGGCCCTCAGAACCAAGGGTTTCTGGGACGGCTTTCTGGACAGACCCTTCCAGCTCTCCTGAAGTGCTGCCCAGCTATCAACTCTGGAGTCAGGAGATGGTTATCGCAGCACCCAGAAGCCTGGGCAAGCATAACAAACGATACATGGGTGCTAAAAATCATATCCCGATTTTATTTTGTTCCATTTTTACAACTTCCTGCTCGCAGTCAGAGGAAAGTTTCAGTACAAGAAGTTCAAATGCTGCTAGAAAAGAGTTATCCAAAAGAACCAACTAGACCAAATAAGATTCTGAACTTGCTCACGCTTCTTTTTAGTGCACAAGAAGACAGGAGACCTCAGACCAATTTTGGATCTAAGCAAATTGAATCAGTATGTGAAGAACTCAAAGTTCCGAGTGGTCACAGTACAGTCCATCCTACCATTTCTTCACAAGGACAAATGAATGTGCTCAATAGATCTTCAGGATGCATAGTATCACATCAAAATAGACAGGCACTCCTGAAGCCACTTACACTTTCGGCTGGGAGCCAGTCACTACCAATTCAGAGCCCTGCCCTTTGGACTCACCACAGCCCCCCAAAGTGTTTACCAAATACATGGTAGGTAGTGGCTGTTCATCTGCGACTCAAAGGTTTCCGAGTGTTTCCATATCTGGACAACTGGCTCCTCACTTGCCCCCTCCAAGCCTCATCTTCTAAAGTCCTGGGACAGTTTGCTCCAGCTTTGTCAATCACTGGGGATCTCAATAAATCATGCCAAATCAAACTTGACACCAGTCCAGAACCTGGAGTTAATTGGTAAAATTCTGAATGCAGCAGCACAGGTAGCATCACTACCACCTCATCGCATATCCACTATCAGGAATCGGGTTTATCTGCTTATTTCCCATCCATCTCTACCAGTGAGACCAGTCCTTCGAGCACTAGGATCCATGGCAGCGGCCTTTGTATTGCTTCCCTTGACATGTTTCCTTATGCATGTTCTTCAGTGGACTCTAGTTATTCACTGGTCCATTCTTTGCCAACCCCTGTCCTTTCCAGTCAAACTTACTCCAGTTTGCAAACAACACATTTACTGGTGGATTAATTCGGACGACATTCATCTAGGACAACCCTTTGTTTTTACTGCCTCCAGTGGCCACAATGACTATGGATGCTTCTCAACTGGGGTGGGGAGGTATTTCCTGGGAAGGACAGTCCAAGGCATGTGGTCCCCCAAGAGACCAATCTGCATATCAGTATTCTAGAGATGAGAGCATTCTTACTTGTGTTGCAGGCATTTCAAGATGCTCTTCCTCTAGGGGCTATTGCAGTTCAGACCGACAGCACGTCTGTGGTCTGGCACATCAACAAACAAGGAGGAAACCGATCTTATCCCCTGTGCAGTGAGGCCATGAGAGTGCAGGAATGGGCAATTTCCTCAGACCACTTTCTAGGTGCAGTGCATATCCCAGGGAAAACCAACAAGTTAGTGGACAAATTAAGCAGATCCATCCTGATGCCTCATGAGTAATGTCTCAATCAGTCTGTGGCGGAAATGATTTTCCGTCATTGGGGCCAATCTTGCTTTGACATCTTTGCATCTCCCCACAACAAGTGTAGAAGGTATTTTTCTCTTACTGCCCCTCGGGGAGTCACCAAGAGATGCTGTGGTCCATATCTGGCCATCCAATTATGCTTATCCCCCTCTTCCTTTGATTCCCAAATTTCTGCATTAAGCAAGTTGACTAAAGAGCTCAGTCATCATCATTGCCCCCTTCTGGCCTCGACAGGAATGGTTCCCCTTCCCTATCCCCCATGGATACTGCAGCCATCTCTGGATCTCCTCTCACACCCATCAGGAAACCAACATCCATGCCCTCAAACTAACTGCATGGTTTCACAACTTGAAGTAATGGTTAAACAGCCCAGGCTTTCGTCTCCTGTATGTACCATTATTTTGGCTTCACAAAAAGACTCTACTAAGAATGTTTACAGCCGCAAGTGGAAAAGATTCTCCCTCTGCGCTTTGAATAATGAACTTGACCCCTTCCCTGCTCCAGTTTCTACAGTACTATAATTTTTAGCAATCCTCTTTAAAGAACAAGCTAGTTTCTCTACAGTTGGGCTACAATTAGCAGCTATCTCTAATTTTCACACATGGGATAGAACATTTTCCTTGGCATCATCCAAATTATGCAAAACATTTCTAAAAGGCTTTTTTCTTCTCAGACCACCAGTAAAAGATCCTTCGACTCCCAGAGGTCTGACAATTTTCTTTACAAGGTCTAACTCTGAAGCCTTTTAAACCTTCAGCTAAAACTGACCTTAAAATTCCTTTCATAGAAAACTTTCTTATTAGTAGCCATTACTTCTGCAAAGAGGATATCTGAACTCCAGGCCGTTTGTTCAAAGACTCCCTTACATTATTTCCCATAAAGATAGAGTTACTGTACAGACAACACTTCCTTTTTACCTAAAGTAGCTTCTCAAAATGACATTAATCAATCTATTCATTTACCCATTGTTTTCCAAATTTTTGAATAAAGGAGAGTACATGCTTCATCTCCTTGATATACACGGCCAATTACACTTTTATTTTCAGTGGACAAAACAAATGAGAAAATTAGATCAACTATTTGTCTCTATTTCACCAAAACTACTGAGGTACCCAGTTTCGAAAGTCACTTTAGCCAAATGGATTACAGACTGTTTCTTGGATCTGTTTTCAACAAGGCATGACCTTAATCAAACCACCCAAAGCTCATTTAACCAGATCCATGGCTGCTTCATCTGCTTTTTGGTCAAGAACATCTATTGGTGATATTTGCGCTGCAGCCACATGGTCCAGTGCTCATACCTTTGTTACTTATTACAAATTGGATATTATTTCTAGAAACAGAGCCACCTTTGGTTTGGTAGTAGCCTGTCCCATGGGTTGAGGAAAAATGAATAGGACAACATCAGATTTAAATGTTTTGTACTCACCAAAACTAGGCATTTATGCTGTCCATTTTCATTCTTCCTCAACTTCCCTCCCATCCATTCCCCAGCCTTCTGTTTCTGGGGAAACCTCTTGGACTATGTTTTGGAACCTACAGTTACTGGTTTGAGCCTTCTTTTCTCTGTCAGCCTTTCCTGATTCTGTCTAGCTATATGGGATATGATGTCCTCACTCTGGGCCAGTAATCAAAGAGCCTGAATCCTCACCATTGACACTGGAGAGGAGCTTGCACTTGGAATACAAATGGATACACTCAGTAATTCCAGATGCAGACCTCTCTGCATCAAGCACAGTTTTCCTTAAGAGCACACAGGCCACACACTCAGCCCGGGGACTGGGTGTCTCTGTCTCCCCTCAGGTCCCCAATAAGACTCTCCACTGGCACAGCTGTAGGGTTAGGTCCTCAGCTGAGTGTCCAAACCAGATCCTCCAGCACCCTCTCTGTGAAACTAGTGCTTCGTGTCCCTACTCCAAGTAGCTGACACGCACACACATGAGATTTAATTTTCACACACACCTGGGAAAGTCTGGTACAGATTTACTAGCTATGCCACCTTCTGTCCAGACTATAAGGTAGTTTCACCGCCACCAGTCAGTTACTTTAAGGCTCTTAAAAGGGTATCCAGTTATACTGAGTAAACTTAATATTAATACAAATTGTAATGTTGACCAAACAGCCAGGCTTCTGGATTGGCCTCATTTATCACCAAATAAATATATGCAAATACTTTCAAAGTTTACATATTTTCTAAAAAAAAAAAAGACTAGCCACGATGAAAAATTTAATTATATTTAAGAACAAGAAAATACTAGATATCTATTTACAATAAACACCAGAGTTTTAGTCACAGGGTATATTAAAAATAACACAGATGGAAAGTTTCACAGTATTATAGAACAGTATTTAGCTTACCCAATCTTACTATCTATTCTTGATTGACTAAAATAATTATTGTTCCTACTTACTGATTAGAGCAAGGCAAGATGGGTGAGTGGTCCTTGTTGTCAGATCCAAGACAGAGTACAGAATGCTGTCTCCTCTGGTATTAAAACATTGTTTCTGTACATAATGACATGACGTACATCTGGTTTATCTGACTGTGTTTCCTGCATTTTCCCCATCACTAAAAGCTACTGGGCTTTAGCACCTATGTACTACAATACACACAGGTAGAGCATTGCTCAGATGTGGTGCAGTTGCTGGAAGTCATAAAACCATTCCACTCTTCCTAAAGAAGCTGCAACCTTATCTCTAGCACAGACATTGCATCATTGGCTCCATTCAAAACTGTGGGATAACATCTTTATGGCTTAACCCAAATGCTCTTACAATGTATACATTTAAACAGTTACAATAATGCATATACATTCCTTTTTCTTCTAGAAGGGCACACTGTTGATACATTTAACACAAACCTCACAAGTACGTTTTCTGCACAAGCATCTGTACAAATCCATTTGATATAAAAATTAAATATTATTTACAAAATTCCAGCTAGCTGTGCTGGCATATGTTACAGATCCACTGCCCTGTTTCTCCTGGCATGGTGGGCAGTACCTCCTCTTGTCACATGGGACTAATAACATCAAACTTGATCTGAGGTAATGGGGAATGGACTAAGGCATTATGAGTACAGGGAACAGCTTGAGAGTTGGATCCAAAGTCTGGAGTATGTGGCTGAGTCAGATCTGAGGATCAGATCCAAAGCCATGGGTTGAGGAAGAATGAAAATGGACAGCACAGATGCCTAGTTATGGTGAGTACATAACTTTTACATTTGTTTGCTGCACATTGTCTCTTACTGACCATTGAAAGTCAGCTTTGAAAACAAATATGAATACTTCAGTCAAGCCTAACCACAGGTCTTAAGGCTATGTCTTCATCCACTAAACCAATTAGCATGTGTGCTTTGCTTTAGGCTAATAACAGCAAAGAATTACCACACACAATAAATGTTTATTTTGTAGCTTTATGTTACTAAAATGTGTAATCCTTTATTAAATTAATCAAATAAGGCATTATGTAGATATTTCACAGAAAAACATCTAAAAATCATTAGAGAAGCACTGTAGAACGTGTACGACAGGTGCAAAAACTTTTTTTTTGCTGGAAAAAGATGGTAAAAAGGTACTGACTAGAGAAAAAACCTGTCAGGGTTGCAAAGCCTGTTTGGGTTGAGAAACATAAGAGGTTGTAGAAGAATAGTGTAAAAAGTGGAGATCTTCCACAAGTTCTCAAACAAGGTACATTAGTGATGGCTTCTGAAAACAGAAATCTTAATCTAGTTGTAAATATTCTCTTGCAGGAGCCATCACCATGGTGCTTTGTTTAGTTCTTGCATTGGAGCCTGCAAGAATTATTATCCAAGTAAATGAGGCTGTGTGTCAGGAAAATATGCTGCTAGAGAAGCCAAAACACTCACATTACATAACTCCTATTCCTACTACTCTTTGATTACACATTATTTGCCAGAAAGTGCTTCAGTAAGGGCATGCTTATACAGCAGCTAGATCCTGCAGCATTTTGGTGCTGGTCCCACAGAGATCTGTATATTGAACAGAAACCCATTTGTTCTTGGAAGTGATAAAAGTTGTAGATGGGGTAAAATAGCCCATCTCTAAAATCCTCCTCTGAGGAGGAAAAAAATGAACCAGAAAACTGCCTGTTTATCTAGAATCTGATTACAAGAGCACAGAGTCTTAGTCATCTGGTTCTCCTTCAGAAGGCATTACTTTTTCAGTGTATGTTAATTACATAATAGTACCTCAGCTCTACTACTTGAAACACTTCTTTCTGTAAAAGAAGGTATTTAAGGTTATAAGGTTGCCAGACTCAAAAATGGATTGTACCTCCTTTAATGAAAACCTTCAAGGATGTGGTTAATGCCCACAGTCAACATACTTAACACCAAGCCTCTGGCTATCAAAAGAGGTGGTAAATTATGAAGAGCTCCCAGAGGTGGACATGATCATTAAGTCCAAAAGGTGATTGCTCAGGTCATCCAAGATGGCTGCACACTGATCAACCGCTTCATTTCAACTTTCCCAGTGTGAAAGCAAAAACTGAGAAATAGTAAAATTGCTATTTTCAGTAAAATTCAGTTACTAGCTAGAAAGTACACTGCCTGCATGGCAGCAAAGAAGAAATTTAGAGAACCAGAAAGAAAACCAACCAGAAATGGTGAAAAGGAAACACTGTCTGGAAAGAATCCTGCAGCTGTTCAGCAAAAAAGCAGTTTAAGTTTCAGGTTTGGCACAAGAGATTGCTTCCAGTATTCTAGAGGAGAAAAATATATCAAATGTACTCAAAGGTGATTAAAATAAATGAAACATTGAAGGAATGTATCACCTCAAATAAAAGGCTGGAAAAACAGAAGAAGCTTTAACTAGTTATTCATATGAACTGATAAAACTACAAAATTCAGAGGCTGAAATGAAGAAAAGACTAGCCGGCTATGAGGCTTCTCAACAAGAGCAGTTTCAAAAAATGGCAGAGTTCGAAGACAGCTCAGAGAGAAAACCTGAGATTTTCTGCTCAGAGAATTTGGAAGGAAATGGCTGTATCAATTTTGTGAAAACAAAATAAGCAACTGGATTGGTATTCCACAGCAAGATTTGTTAAGTTAAGTGAGATGGGAACATTGACTGTTTGCTCCAAACATGGCTATAAGAAAGCAGCCAAGACCTTATTTAGCAAAGTTGGAATGATACCAGAAGAAACAGTTGATCCTGACAATGTGGCAGAATGCAAAAGTATTAAAAGTTGGAGACAGCAGAGTATTTTTAGAAAATACAACTGCAAACAAGCCTCACTTTCGACACAGGAACCAACTGTGAAAACGTAGTAAATGTCAGAAACAGCAAAGGTTCCAAGCGCGACTTCAAAATAGTTAGTGGGTACAAAAATTACACAGGGTAAGCGCTTTCACGGACCAAAGCTCCGCTTCATCAGACTATAATAAAGCATGTCAGCAGGTACTCAACATTTAAACCTGTTTCATCCAATACAAATCAAGTTTGAGAGTGATGTAATAATTGGCATTAATTAATACAAATGTACAAAACAAAATATATATAAAACTTGTAGTTACTGATATTAACATACACTTGGACTGATAGACGAGAATAAATATAATCATCTCATTGATAAAAAAGCATGCTTACATATTTGGTTAAAAACTCAAACATCCTAATAAAAAACCTTAATAAAAAGTGTTTGACTGCAAAACATCTGATTCAACTTATTTAAAACCTACTAATGCTTCAATGGTCTAGTTCTTAAAAATGGTTTAAGCGAAACTCTGCTGTTTAAACCAGGATACCTGTCAGCTTGTAGTTTTAGTATCCACTTCTGCTCAACAGATTCAGTTCTATTGTTGAGGTCTCCCCCTCTAACACTGACATGTAAAGTTTCTACAACAAAAAACTTAAACCAATGTTCACAGCCTTCCTTCATCAGATGCATAAGCTAGGAACTTTACAGGTATCCTGGTTTAAACAGCAGAGTTTCGCTTAAACCATTTTTAAGAGCTAGACCATTGAAGCATTAGTAGGTTTTAAGTACGCTGAATCAGATGTTTTGTAGTCAAACACTTTTTATTAAGGTTTTTTATTAGGATGTTTGAGTTTTTAACCAAATATGTAAGCGTGCTTTTTTATGAATGAGATGGTTATATTTATTCTCGTCTATCAGTCCAAGCATATCAGTAACTACAAGTTTTATATATATATATATATATATATATATATATATATATATATATATATATATATATATTTTTTTTTTTTGTACATTTGTATTAATTAATGCCAATTATTACATCACTCTCAAACTTGATTTGTATTGGATGAAACAGGTTTAAATGTTGAGTACCTGCGGACATGCTTTATTATGGTCTGATGAAACTGAGCTTTGGTCCGTGAAAGCGCTTACCCTGTGTATTTTTTGTACCCACTAAATATTTTGAACTAAGTCATGCTTGGAACCTTTGCTGTTTCTTTGATATTTTTAGAAAATCATTATTTACTGTACACTGGGCAGAAGAGAAACAAATTTATCCCAGCAATAAGGGAATGTAGAGTAGCTGGTGTGAGATTCCATTTACTATATTCATCTGTCTTCATAATATTTTTTCCTGGAGGATCAAAGACATTTTAGGATGCAGAACAAACTAGGAAATTAAAAAAAAAAAGATTATCCAGCATGAAGTGAGCCAGCAATTAGAAGGTGATATGATTCTCATTCTTCTGGCAATCAAGTCCATGCAGAGACTTTGGAATTTTGAAAAAGATTTCACTAGCAAAGAAAAATGCTTGAGAGGCAGAAAAAAAGCACAAGCGTTGACCAGAAGAATCGGGAATAAATTTGACTTGAACCAAAGTCTGGTGCTGGGAGAAGGAGATGAACAGGATGAAGACCAGCAACACTGACATTAGTGAATATATGGGAGACTATAAAGAAAGCATCAGTCACGTTTGTGAAATATGGCCTTGGAAGAAAAAAGTGATTGAGAAAGACTGGACTTTTACTTTGCTAAACTTCTGGGTGCACTGTAAAGCATACACCTCACTGTTATTAATGTTTAGAATGACACTAAAATAAGTAAAACAACTTTTGATCATATTAGTGTAGAACATTTCATGATATAAACTGCATGTTGTATACTAAAGCAGTTTTTATAGTGTGTATCAGGGTATGTTAAGTGCAGGAGGAGTCCTTTTAGTGATGATGTATGTGTTAAACATATTAAATTAAACAAGTACTTTTTTAGCTGTAAGAAATATATTTACAGTGTGATAGAAGGGCTGGACAGAAGCAAGATAAAGTTAATGTACTGTGATCTTAGGTGCTGGGATGAGGAGTGGGGTGCAAAAGTGCATTGATTATACTATATGTAGAATTAAGATTATTTTTCTTACTTTTAGAGTAATGTTTTTAGCTTAAGGTATAACCAAGTGTCTTTTGTAAGCAAGAAGGCTTGAAAAATAACACATAATGAAAACAATGAAAAATGATGAGCCACTTGCATCTGCAAAAATATTAGCTTTTTTTCCCATTAGCAAATGTTCTCAGTGGGAGTCAAAAAGCCTGCAGTTGAAGGCAGTTGCACATTCTGTTCTTAATGAAATTTACAAACATTCCTTCATGCATCATTCAGAGATAGTAGCTGTCTTTTTCTCATTGATGATTACTTTTACATGGAGAGAGCTGTCTGCTGGTGCAAGAAATTAATCTTGAGAGTTCTGCGCATTCTCTGATGAGGGAATTGCAAACTTTAAAGGTACAGTGGCAAGCAGTTCAGTGAATGAGAAAGTTGGAAATTATGGGAAGTGATTAAGAGAAAGCAGCCTCCCCAGCAGCCTAGTATTTTATCCTGCTGTTCTACTAAATGTATTAGTCAGTGTTCTTTTCCCCTTAGGGCTAGTAGTTAATGTTTTATGAAAGCCTACAAGCTGTTTGTCATATCTGGAGGGGAATAGAGATGCGAAAAGTACAGGTGACAATCATTGTAGTTGGGAACACCAGCTTGTAGCATACACTTTAGCATGGGTAGCCATAATTTGCCTGTGGGTGCAGCTGTCGATTTGGAGGAATTCCATTCTAGAGAGTTAAACTTCATTTCTTGAAAATGTACATAGTTGTGTGTATGTTATAAGTTAACATGGGATGGGGTAGTTCTGAAAATGTATTTAGTTTTTTTGTTTGAGGGTTTTGATTAAAACGAAGTGTTAAAATTTGACATCGGTTCAGATGGAGATGAGAAGAAATAACTGTATAAAAAATCAGCCTGACAAACAGTGTGTTCATGTATGACAAAGGTTGGAAATGCACATTCAAAAACTGTTGTGTATATTGGGTGGGAAAAATAGCTTATAATGGCTATGCAGTCCATATTATCATGGAATATAAATGGCCTTACAGGTGTAGACAAAAAGGAAAGAGTATTAAATTGTATTAAGAAATGGAGAGTGCAAATAGCAATGCTACAGGAAATGCACTTGGAAAGAAATGAGCATGTGACTTGACAAAGAAAGGATTTCAGGATAGATATTCTGTAGAATGTTATATTAGGGATACAGGAAAGGGGGAGTAATAATACTGATTACTAGAGAGGCTCCAATAATGGTAGAAGAGGGGGAAAGATAATGGTAGATTTGTGTTAGTAAGGGCTATTGACAAGGAAGGATTATGCTGGCATGTATTTATATTACACCAAAAACTGCTGTTACAGAGTTTAAGACATTTTGGGAGAAATAACAGGCTTTCAGCAGAAATATTACTTATAGGAGGTTGCTGGAACTTGATTTGCAATAGTGAGTGCAAGAGGGGAGCTAGAAGGAAAATATAACGAGGGTAGATTTATGAAGAAATTTATGAAAATATTTTGTATCAAAGATGTGAATTCAGTAGTAGGAACTGAACAGAATTTATTTTAACTCTAAGGTACAATAACTGGGCTAGACTGGATAGAAATTTGTGGTAGTAAGAGGATATTAGCAAGGGAGGAGGATTATGCTAGCAAGTATATATACTCGACTAAAAACTGCTGTTGTGGAGTTTAAGAAACATTTGGGAGAAATCACCTTTCAACAGGGAATATTAGTTATCGATGGGGACTAGAACTTGATTTGAAGTATTGAGGATATATCAGGGGGATCTAGAAGGGAAAATATAAAAAGAGGGTATATTTATGAATAAAGGAGGAACTAGAAGGAAAATATAACAAGAGGGTAGTTTTATGAAGAAAGTTATGAAAGTATTTGCTATGGAAGATGTTAATTCAGTAGTAGTAACTCTGACAGAATTTACATATTATTCCCAAGCTACAATAACTGGGCTAGACTATATAAAAATTATATCTCACATGTGCATTTCATTGAAAGCTTCAATACCCATCAAGTAATTGTTTTAGATCATGCACTATAAGAAAAAATGCATGGTAATAAAGTAAAAATTAGACAGTTGCTCTTTCCCTCCTACCTGTTAAAAAGAGTAGAATTTAATGAATGGGTAGTATAAATTATCCGAGATTTATTAGAAAAGATAGACATTTCTTCAGAGTTGATAGCTATTGAGTAGGCTAAAATGAAAATTAAGTTTATAGAGTAGAAATAAGAGATACAGTTAAGACGTTGTAGTAATATAGAGATTATGACAACTTTAGTATTACAGAATAAGGGGAAACCCCTCAGAACAATAAGAGGCACAACTGTAGAGTGCTAAAGAGAAAATGGAGAATTTTTGTAATCTGCATGAGTTTAGAAAAATTGCTGGTAAGCAACTATTTTTTGATAACTCCAGAGCACAAAAATGTTTAGCACAATGACTTAAGTCAACAGAAGGTAGAAAGGTTGTCACCAAACGTGGGAAACCTACAACAAAAATATAACTAGAGATCCTGTTGAGATATTAGAGATTTTTGGAAATTTTATGAAAATTTGTATAAAGCAGAGTAATGTGGAAATCAGGAAAGAGAACAAGTGCACATATTTATGGCAGACTGAATTATGCTAAGGTTAGAGGTAGATGAGGGAGCAATAGTAGGACATATGAATGGCACTCAAGTATGCAACAGTCCAGAAGGTTTATGATTTTTGTTTGGAAGAGTTTGCATAGGTATTTTTATACCCAAAGCAGACTTCAAAGAATTTTTCCTCAGGCAGCTAGCAGATGTTAGAGATGTGATTAGGAATCTGTTATACATGTCTTGTATGGAATCTGAATGGTGTTGTGACACCAGTAAAAAAAGCTAGGATTTTCGCATACTTAAAACAGATCAAAACTTGGCTGTATTCCAAAAAACTCATTTAATTGCCCAGAACATTTAAAATTTGAAGCATATGGGTTTAGTGTTTTGTTCTCAGCATACATGGGAGAGGCAAAAGAAGGGGAAGGGGAACAGAAGTACTCATAAGAAAGGGGCATTATTTGACACATTGTTTCAACCCCATTATTGAATCATCAATTGTGGCATAGGGAAATTTACAGTCATACAAAGGTAATCAAATTGTATTAAATGAACATCAACAAACATTCACATATATTGCTATATATCATATAACCTAAGAAGCATTACAAAAATTATTCAATTCCTGCCCCCTTTTTTAAACAATAAAACATATTTATTATTTGAACTGGTGGACCCTGAAGGCAAGTACATGGTTATGAAAGGAAGGCTGGAGGGTAAATTATTTCTGGCCAATAGTGTGTATATTCTCCCTAATGCAAGTCCTACTACTTTAATTGGATTGATGAGAGATTGGACCAACTTTCAAGAGGGAACAGTTATGTGGACTGTTGACTGGAATACAGTATGTGCTATGCAAAAAAAAATCTGTACAGCTCAGGTCCCCATTGTCATTATATACCTGCCGTAAGTAAAACACCTTAAGAAGTTTGTCAAGGGCATGTAGCATGATTGATGTACATAATCAGGGGGCTGTCCTTATGCCCTTGTATTTGTGTTATGGATTTTCACCTTATTCCAGGATAGATAAATGTTTCATAGCTAAGAGCACAAACATTTACCAGCAGGCATAGACTATGGGCTAGTTTCATTTTGTGATCACAAGCCACTGGTTATAAAAATACAATTTGACCATGATAGATATGATTCTCGCCGGAAGACCAAGTTATTTTATTGTAGAGACCAAGTGTTCAAGGATAGTCTTCATAAGTGGTTGGAGGGCGAACTAAGTTTGGATTTAACCTCAGAGTATCCCATCTCTCAGCAATAAGAAACATTTAAGGTTATGGTACATATCGTTTGGCAATGTATGTAGGTGCTAAGACATGCCAAGGAAATAGTCTGAACATAGTGTAAAAGACACTGTTAGATGATCAGAGATTATATAAAAGGGAGGGGCACAGTTGTAATACACAGAGGGTAAAAGAGACAAGAGAGAGAGAGAAAGAGGAGCTTGCAAGATTTGAAAATAGGTAAGACAAGGACTGTCTTGCATATAGAATACTTTCTCATTGAAAGCTCAAATTTTGTTGGTGATATGCCTTAGACAGCAAGTTAATGAAATGAAAGGTCACTGTAAGCTGCCTGTCGGGTGCCAGGATCTGCCACATAACGCAAGCACTCAGGTCACTCCACAGCAGGTACAAATATGACTCTGTCATTGTCCATGTTGGCGTGAATGACCTGAGACGTACCTCCCTGGACTACATGAAAAGAGACATAGAGGAGCTATCTGATCATGTAGCCCAGGCCAGTATGAACCTGACCCTGAGTAGCATCCTGCCGTCACCAAGAATGATGCCACAGTACAAAGACAAAATGATCAATTTTAACAATTGGCTAAGCTATTGGTGTCATTCAAAGGGGATCCAGTGTCTGTCAGCCTGGGATGACATGCTTGACAAGCCACGTTGCTTCACCAGGGACGGCTTGCACCTGTCACCCTTAGGTTTTCGAATACTGGCTAAGGCTCTTGCCGCCCCCATAGTGCCTTTTTTAGGCAAGGGTCAAAAGACAAAACCACCTCCATAGATAATACCAGAAACAAAAAACTAAGGGTAATGCTACTCAACGCCAGAAGTCTAAACCTCAAGATGCACGCACTCGAGGCACTCCTCAGTATGGAGAAAATCGATATCTGTGCAGTAACAGAAACCTGGTTCAAGGCTCCAGAAAGCACCCCAGCACTACCAGGATTCAACTCATACTATACTTTTCAGCCCCAGAACTTGGACTGAAATACTAAAGGTGGGGGAGTATCTATCTTCATCAAGGATACCCACATCTCCAGGTTAGTGGCACTGCATGAGGCATCGGAGACCCTCCAGGTGCAACTAACAGTGGGCAAAACTGCTTTTCAGTTTGTAGCCTGCTACAGATCACCCACCTTGTCTCTCGGCATTCCTGAGAACATTGGAGAAACACCATGATTTTGGGGGATTTCAACTACCCAAACATTGACTGGGAAAACTACTCAAGTCCCAACTCCTTTGCCCAGTGGTTCCTGGAGTTTATAAACTCAAACGCCATGGAACAACTGGTCACCACTCCCACAAGAGGGGACAACATATTGGACCTGGTCATCACCAACATGGGGGATCATTGTTCCACACCAGAGGTAAACCCCTCGTTGGTAAGATCAGACCACAAACTAATCACAATGGACATCCACATCCCGACCCCACCCCCTGTCAAGGAAACCACTGTGAAAAATCTCTCAAAAGCAAACTTCACACTTCTCAAGACCGAAGTGGAAAGTTTCAAATCCCTCGGGCAAATGGAAAATGCTATCCAAACCGCAGAATCCTTTACAAATGCACTGTATGAGCACCTACAGGAATGCATGGATTGTGTCATCCCAAGTAAAACCAAGACTCACTCCTCCAAATACAGGAGACCAGTCTGGTGGACCCCAGCCATAAATAAGCTATACAACAGAAGGAGTAAACTATTACATGATAGGGCAAAATCCCAAAAAGGAAGGCATCCCTGATCAGTATTAGCAAGAAACTTTGCTCAATCATAAAATCATTGAAGGCTAACTTCGAAAGAAAAATCGCCAAAAACTCTAAAGATAATCACAAGGCGTTCTTTAGCTACATCAAGAATCTGGGTGGCAACTCTCAGATCTGCTCTGAGCTGGTGCAAAATGACACAAAATACACTGAACCCACTGACGTTGCCAACATCCTGGCGGACAGGTTCAGTGCAAACTTTGCCCCCCCCCCCCAAAAGGGCCTGTGTCTGTCCCAGAAAAATGCAGTCCCCCAGTCATCAGAGACACACAGGTGAAAGCAGCCCTTTCCAAAGTAAAAAAACACAGCATCAATGGGACCGGATGGTATCCCGGGCTGTGTCTTACACGAGCTCCAAAAAGAACTAAACCCTCACATAAACTCACTGTTCCAACTCAGCCTTACCACAGGTTATGTACCCAAAGAACAGCGTACAGCAACAGTAATCCTGCTCCACAAACGTGGCGCCACAACGGATCCCGGGAACTATCGCCCCATAAGCCTGACTAGCCTGGTCTGCAAAGCTATGGAGCGCATCATCATGGATCTCATAAACCAAGACATTGGGACCCTTCAGACACTCGACCTTACCCAATTCGGCTTTGTTAAAGGCAGATCTTGCCTCCTAAATCTAGTTGACTTCTTTGAAATAGCTACCAAAACCATAGATGAGGGAAAGGTCGTCCACACAGCCTACCTGGACCTCGCAAAGGCCTTCGACACAATACCCCACTCTGGCATCATAAATAAGCTTACCAGCTTAAATATCAACCCATATGTCACAAGATGGGTTGCAAACTGGCTCAGGGATAGAACTCGCATGGTCAGAGTTGCGGGTGCCATATCCGACTCTAAACCAGTTACAAGTGGCGTCCCACAGGGCTCAGTCCTGGGACCCATCTTGTTTGGTATATACTTCTCTGAGGTACAGTCAAGCACGGGAGGACTGTGGCTGACCAAGTTAGCAGATGATTGCAAGCTGGGAGCCATAATCAACTCTCCAGCCGACACAAGCATCCTCCAGAAGGGTCTTACAGAGACTGATACCTGGTGTCAAAACCATGGCCTCAAGCTAAATGCCAAAAAGTGCATAGTCATCCCTTTTGGGAAAAACAAAGTGCCCACAAACTACCACATAGGAGGTAATCCACTAAGTACGGAAGAAGTAATTAGGGATCTGGGGACCCAAGTAGATAGTAACCTCTCCTTTGACAATCACATTGCCAAAGTGGTTAGAAAAACCTTCTATATAGCTCACCTAATCACAAAAGGGTTCACATCTAGATCAAGAGAGGTCATTGTGCCCCTCTACTCATCGCTCATCAGGCCCTTAATTGAGTACAATGCCCCATTTGGAATGTATCTTACCCGACACCTGCAACAGTTGGAGAGACCTCAAAAGTACCTCACCAAGAGGATCGTGGGCCTCAAACAGATGCCGTATGCTACTCGACTAAAGAAACTCCAGCTCTACTCAGTTGCTTACCACCTACTCAGAGGCGATCTCTGCCTGACATACAAGGCCATGTCTAACCCGGAAATGATGGACATGCTCCACCTCAAGAAAGCCAAATCCATTACAGCTACACGCTCCATGGATTTAAACCTCAGCACAACAATAAATAGGACATGCTGGAGGGATAGATTCATATCTCAGAGGCTTCCCTCGCTCTGGAATAGAATCCCGGTTCATGTTAGGCAGAGCCCCCTTGCTGACCCACTTCAAGAGAAATCTTGATGAGTGGGTGGGAAATCATAAATTTACTCCTGGGATCACTTCTATGGCCCTGCTGGAGGCTCGGGAATCTAGTCTAAAAGGGTGGCGAAAGCCAACACATTCTGGCTAGGCTTATAAATGCCCTAGGGTACCTACCTATGAAGAATAATTACTATGATAAACGATCCTCAGATAGGGAAGGTGATGGCACCCCCCCTACCAAGATATTGGACCAATTTGTGAGGTATTAACTCTAAATTGTATGCAGGAGTGGACATTGACCAGGCAACCCACCAAAGGGTAAGTTAGTACCTTGACACTACACCCCTGCCAACCCCTGCCTAGTTATCTAATGTATCCTGTTTTCATTTTCTGAGACAGAGCATGTTTTAGGGAAATTGCCCACTGGCAATACCGCAGGTCCAGACAGCATACCCACAAAGATTTATATATGGGTAGGTCATGAGTTTGTCAGGACCTTTACAAATTTCCTGATATTTTATTGCCAACAAAAACACATTGTAACATGCCACACAAATGATTAAAAAACAAAAAGTGTTCACCTGAAAGAGTCAAAAGATTTTAATAAAAAAATAAGCACAGACAACATTCCAAGTGAATTTAGGACCACAACAGTCATTCCTTTCCGCAAGAGTTGGACCATCAACTGATCAAGGGACCTGCAGACCCATCAGTCTAACAAGCCTAATAAGCAAAGCCATGTAACAGATTATCATGGAAATGATAAATAAGGGCATTGGCAACCTACAGACCCTGGACCCATCCCAGTTTGCTTTTTCTGAAGGTCATGCTTACTTAAGCTGGTAAACTTCTTTGAGAGGGTCATGAAGGCAATAGAAGAAGGTAACGAAGGCAATAGACAAGAGTAAAACAGAGCATACTGCGCATCTAGACTTTGCCTAGGCATTCAATACATTACCCCACTTGGGCATTGTTGAAAAGCTGTATGAGCTAGGCCTAAATCCCTATATAACTTGCTGGATTGCCAGCTGGCTGACGGACACGAACCACCCAGGAAGTCAGGATTAGTGAGGCCCACTCCTGTTTAGCATCTACTTTTCTGAAGTCGAGGCTAGCATTCACGACCTCTTGCTCACCAAGTTCGCAGATGACCATTAATAGGGAGCTATTGTAGATCTCACCCCACCCACATCTTGCAAGAGTTTAACACAGACAAATGCCTGGTGGCCAAAGCCATGGCCTAAAACTCAATGCCAAAAAAAGCATTATAATACCCTTTGAGAAACTGTCAACCCAAGTTAATTACTCCATTGGTGAAACACCCTTAACAGTTGACCCAGTAGTAAAGGATCTGGGAACAGACCAATGTGTAACTAAGATGGTAAAAAAATAATTCTGTGTTGCCCAACTTATAGATAAGGGTATGGCATCCAGGTCCAAGGAAGTAATGGTAACACACTACTATGCCCTTATTATACCTACTCATCCAGAACTTCAGCAGTGACGATCATCTGTCATCTAGAGTCAAGGTTCCCACCACTGGGCGGCTACCCCTGCCATGGCTGTTCTTCCATACCACACACTCACATGCACACTCATACCTATGGCCAATTTATAGTGCCCAATCCATCTTCAGCATGTCTTTGGAGTGTGAGGAAACCATAGCACCCAGAGGAAACCCATGCAAATGCAGGGAGGACATGCAGACTCCGCACAGAAGGCACCCCTCTCGATAATCAAACTGTAGAACCTCTTGCTGTGAAGTAACAATGCTATCCTCTGACCCACTTGAGTACAATGACCCCTATGTGATGTAGCTAACCTGATACTTGCAACAGTTGGAATGCCCACAAAAGGTTCTCACTAGGAGAATTCAGGGCATGAATGACCTGTCCATAACTGATTGCCTAAGGGTTCTGTCTCTGTATTCAGTTTCCTACAGGCTTTTGAGAAGGGGATCCTTGCCTGGCTTTCAGGGTTTTCTGAGACCCAGCCCTGATGGACCACTTGCACATGCGCAAAACAAACAACACAGAAGCACTAGATCCAGGAATCTGAACTTCTCCTGTGTCATAAACAGAATGTGCTGAAGAGACAGGTGTTCCAAAGGATCCCCATGCTTTAGATGTGCTTCACATTTGTGTAAAACAGAGTTCATCACTGCCCCTATGCAACGAGGACATTTGGATAGGAGATTTTAGATTTATTCCCAGTCTGGCCCCCATGTCCCTTATGGACAGAGGACATCAATAAGAAAAGTAGTATCCTTACTAACACCCCCTTTACAAATCCATTAGTTACCTCCCTACTAACATGCCCCACCCTCACCTCCACAACCCGCCCTGTATAGATGCACATGATCTGGACCCAAATGGGTTTGATGTGTCTGGCTAGGCTTGTCAGGGCCTTACTTGTCTTTAGCCTAGTAATGGGCTATGAACCTATGAACTGAATATTAAATTAGTTGCCGGAAGAAAATGTTAATTAGATCACACTAGGCATTTTATCTATAATTTATTTTAGTAGCCTGTGGATGCATGCAGATATATAAATGACGGAATCAGAAATTTATTAACAGAATAGCATTTTATTAAAAAAATAGGCAAGAGAAAAAACATAACTTGGACAGTATGACAAAACACATATTAAGTAGCATATCAGAAATAGGTCAAAAAATGACCGAGGGAAGCAACAAAGGTCAGTCCTTGCAGGCAGACTCTGACATGGGTTGCTGACACCTCTTTTATACTATTTGATTAAAAAGAAATAACAGACTTGTAATGTACATAATCCAGTCATCTGACACATTTTACAGTTTTATTATTTTTAGTAATTAACATTTTTAATACAGAACATCTTTGTGATCATCTCTCAGTTGTTTGTAAAATAGCTGGACATCTTATTGTGGAACTTTCCAATGATTAAGGCTTGACATGGACCACTTGATACTTGGGTGTACTGCAGAAGTTATCTTTAGGTTACTCACTTTTTTTGATGCACTTCTTGCCTGGTTTGATGGCCAGATTGTATTTAGCACAGTTCACAAAATGAGAATTATTTGAAAGAAAAGTGTTAATAAAATTCACCTTGTACTGCTCAGTACTGTGGAAGAAATTATTACAGTCTGGCATTAATGTTGATGTGTCCCAGATATGTGTCATGATTTGATTTGGTGGATTTATTTGAACTTGGATGGGTTTGATACAGTTTATGGCCTGAGATGATGATAGGTAAACTTGTTTTCTATTACTGGTGCATACTCATAAATTTTACGTGCATACATACAGATATTTCAGGCATGGGCAATAATGCCCTTCTAGCCTGCCAGTTATACCAAAATAGTCATTCCCAGAATGTGTTCAAGTTCTTAAATTTGTAGACTATTTCATGCATCACCTACTGTGTCAGAGAATCAATGGTACATCTCCCATTTGTATATCATCTCCTGCTTAGGTTGCCTGATGGTTCTTTACTACTCTCTTATAACCCCAAACATTCTCAGAGGTAGTTGTCCCTAAATGTTCTCTATAATAAACAGCTGAGAGATGATCGCAAAGATCTGTTGTATCAAAAATGTTCATTACTAAAAAGTGGGAAAAGGAGTCTGCTGCCCTGAATAACGTGTATTATTAAATATCTGTATGAAACAACTGTTATGGCACTTTCATAATGACTTACAATTTCACATCCATGGTTGTCCTTGGTATATTTCTGCTGTACTATTTCTAATTTATCCAGGTTTGTTTTCTTGTAAAGTTTCCATATTATTATTATTATTCCATACTGCAGTTTGTATCTTACGTAACTTAAAATTATGACCTCATACCTGATTTTCCTAGATTTTAAAAATCTTTTTATACAGCCTATAGTTTAATTCTCAATAACCAATTCATTCTCTGACGCAAAAAAAAAATGTATATTTATGTTCTAATATGATCAGCTTATACATGTATATATGTTTCTTTTCTTTCTAATTTTGTCTAAGTTTCTCGTATGTAACCTATGTGTACTTACATATTCAAGTAATTCTGTTTCCTCTTAGGTTATCTACTTAAATGGTATCTATGTTTAACTAGTTTTTAAATATTATCCTTTTATGTCATTTACTTTCAGATTTGTGTCAATTTGTATAATGCTGTAGTGGAGCTTTTCTCCCTGGACCTCTACTGAAAATGGACATATATCCAGTTAGACTAGCCCAGTCAACAAATGTAAAATAAAATAAAGTAAAAATTGATATGATCAGAAAAACTGAAAGCTGGATCTACCCATATATCTACTTCCTTAAATGAATCTACAGTTTCAGTAACCGTGTGCTGTATTAAATATTTAACATTCATTGTTGTAAATCTCATGTGCTTATTTTTTGTGTGTTTATCAGCATATTATTCTCCTGTGTCCAAATGGTCAGTTCAGTCAAGTTTTTTTGCAGTGATGCCCTGTCTGTAACGGATGTAATCAATCTACCCATTTTCAGTTCATCTGCATACAAAGTGTAGGAGACTTTAGATGAAGAAGATAGATCTGAAAGGTGTAACTTGAACAAATATGGGACTGTCTCAAGCTAAATGCCAAAAAATGCATAGTCATCCCATTTGGGAAAAACAAAACACCCATGAATTACCACATAGGTGGCAGCCCCCTTAATACAGAATAGGTAAGAGATCTGGGGACCCAGGTAGATAGCAATCTCTCCTTTGACAATCATATTGCCAAAGTAGTTAGGAAATCCCTCTGTGTAACCCATCTGATTACTAAAGGGTTTGCATCTAGAAATAAAGAGGTTATAGTGCCCCTCCACTCGTTACTCATCAGACCCGTCATAGAGTACAATGCCCCATTTGGGATGTACCTCACAAGATACTTCCAACAGCTGGAAAAGACCACAAAAGTACCTCACCAAGAGGATTACTGGCCTCATACATATGTCCTATGCAGCCTGACTGGAAAAACTCCGGTTGTACTCAGTGGCATAGTGCTTACTCAGAGGTGATCTCTGCCTGACTTACAAAGCCATATCCAACTCAGAATTGAAGGACATGCTCCACCTAAAGAAATCCAAGTCACTGCGAGCCACTCGCTCTAGTGAGCTAAACCTCGCCAAAACAATAAATAGAACATGCTGGATGGATGGATTCCTGTCAGAGACTCCCCATGCTTTGGAACAAAATTCCTAACCACATTAGGCAGAGCCCCCCACTAACACTCTTCAAGAGAAACCGTGGCGAGTGGATGGGTAACAGAAAATACACCCCTGGGATCACTTCATTGGCTCTTCTTGACAGAGGCTCAGTTAATCAGTGGGGCGCCGAAAGCTGACACAGTCTGGCTAGGCTTATAAATGCCCTCGGGCAGATAGCCTAGTATCTACCTATGAACCTATGGATAGAGCCCAGTGGGACACCTCAAGAGTAATACAGAATTTCTCACTTTCTAGGTGAATTTCTTGGCATCCATTTCTCAGACACATAACATTCTGGTTATGATCAGTGACCCAATCATAATACTACATATGAAGCATAAATCTAAATAATTGTAATATGTTTTACAGCTTAGGCTGAAAGCAGTTATTTTACATTTAATAATGAATGAAATGTCACTGCTAATTGCAGGAGAGATAAAGACCTTTGTGAACTGGTACTTCACAAAAGTGGTAACAGAACAGTTATATTTTGTAGCGCATTGTGAGTTATAGAGGTGTAGCTAGCATTGGGGGAAAGGGAAAGCTGCTTGGGTGCCAAGTGTTAGGGGGAGCAATTGATAGGAAACGGTTGTTTTTCAGTGCATCGATATTACATTTGCATTCAGATTGCAGCAGTTTAGCACTCCGTGTGTGACATAAACTGTGCCAGCTGCTTACTACAGGTTTTTTGTCCCTAACCTTAAATTAAACTGAGTGATAGATTGGAAGGTGGCACTGGATACTAGAACAGCTAGCTATATCTCTGGTGAGCCACTTAGTTCTCATAAACAGAAAAAGTGTCTCACTCCTCTGTGTGTTTTTATCCCTCTGGTGTAGCTGTTGTGCTTTGTTTTTCAGTTTTCCTCCAGTAGATGCACATTGAGAAGGAATCACTCGAGTCAACAGTCCTATCTGTAGGTTCAGTAAGATATGTTGGTTTGATCTCAAGATTAAAGGTGAAATTTGAATGCCATTGCATCAGAATGTTGCATTGAGCATGTTTGGCAGTTGGTCATGCTGCACAAGTACAGACACACAATATAAGACTTAAGAGTTGCATTTTCCATGTACTTCACTATGGCACCGATTTCCATCTACTTCACAGCAACATCCAGGGGATGTTATTGCAGTACCCATGTTGTAACCACTGTAGTGAAATGATTCAGGTAACAATAATGCTTTCTAACTTTCAGCTGTTGCAGAAAACTGTCTTTGCTGTTTCTCATGATTTTTTGTAGGGCATAACCTATCCATATTGAGCTGTCCTGCAAAAATTAGCAACAGATATTAACCCTAGTAATACACAATTTCTTCTTTCTTAATTTACCTCTCTCTCCCCTTTTCTCATGCAAGATGTATGCTTTTCCAACATCCTTTCTTGCTTCCATCTGTTTAATTGGTATTGTTTTCATCCCATCCTGTATTTCCTTATGTTTTCTATGAGCTCATTTTTCACCTTCTGTTCATCACTTCTTGAATTTCCACACCAAAGACAGAGCTCTTGATCTAGACTTGTAAAGCAGTCTTTTTTTTAAACCATGTGCTTTTTATTTATTTGGGGGGGCTGATTTCTACATTGTCAGAAGACATGTAGGGAGGTTCTGTTTTCTAACCGTTCTTTTCCTACTTGCATGTAGGACCAAAATTGCTGTGTATCATGAAACTGTTTCATTTGAGCTTAGACATGTTCCCATCAGTCTGTGAAGCAGTTTACACAGATCGAGCCTTCTTTTATTTCTGCATCAGTGAATGCATGAAAGCCCGTCAAGATTAACCTTCCAAGTGTTGTGGCATGTTTAATGCCTGACTTTGATGTAGGAGCTGCATTTGCCAAGGAGGTGAAATTGAGAAGCATCCATGGCTCAGAGTGCCAGGCTTTTAGGAAGAACTTCTGTGTCACTGTTAGACAGAGGCACAGTATACTAACCTTGAAAAAGGGCATAGCAAAATTAATTTAAAATGGGTGGCAAAAGCCAAACACACTCTGGCTAGGCTTATAAATGCCCTAGGGCAGATAGCCTAGTATGAACCTATGAACTGCAACTGTGCTTTTAATGTTTGCTTTACTATGGCTAACCTGCTTAGACAAGAGATTGGCTGTCTGAGCTTCAAGACCACCAGTCAGAATTTGATGTCTCATGAATTGTACCATTCTAGAAAAGCTCAATTCTATGCCAAGTTAGCCCAGCATAAAAGGACCGAAATGTACCTTTCCTCATTCTTTGCCTTTTCAGGGTTTCTTCCTTGCTTCCCAGATAAGTCCACCACAGCTCTAGGTGCTACCCCTCAGAATATTTTTAGCTGTAAGCAGGACCATCTGCTGGCTTCTGTGCTCAAGGTAGTCAACATACCTCTCAAAATCTGGGCATTAAAAATTGTAGCAGAGGGTTAGAAAGTAGAGAACTTTCTTCATTTTCAAAAGAAATTACCTTCTAATACTGCACCCATACTGTTAGTGACCATCTTCATATAGGCTTATATACCCTTAAAATGGTGTAACTGTATTATAAAGGTAAATATAGGAGGAGCAACATGAAATCTGATGGCAAAAATCCCACCGTTGATAGTTGAGGTGGTCAAGGACCATCCACCACCCATATCAATAATATGAAAACCATTACCAAAAACTGTTGCATCCTTTTTTTTTTTTTTTTTTTTTAGTTTCAATGATTGCCATTTAGTTAATGCTTAGAGTTTGTATGGTCTTTAATCTCTGTTGGAACAGCCATTTTGCTCCTCTCCTCAGTTTTCTCAGGATCACAGTATTCCTGAAATCATCACAAATGCCTTCAGTATAGACCAGCTTGTCAAATGTAACTAATTGAATTCACTCTTGTGTGAGCAATACAATAATCAGAGTACTGATTTTAAAGTTGTAGTATGTTAGGGGGTGATAATGCAAAATACATTACCAAGACTGTTTTTGCAGGGGAGAAGCCCTAACAGTTTTCTAAGGATCGGTGTTAGCATAATGAAAGTACTGCTTAAAAGTTATATTATGTTAGAGGATGGTAATGGAAAGTACATTACTAAGAATGTTTTTTTTTTTTTTTTTGCATGGGAGAAGCCCCAACATACATTTTACTTAACTCTGAGAGCATTAAGCATTGGATAGTAGGAGTCATGTATCACTGTTTCCTAGGATTGTACCTGTGATTTAAAAGAATGAAATCAGTCAAAGAGGATTCTGAGAAAGATGAGGATTATTGCAGGCCAGTGGTAGAATCCACAATCTATTATTTTAGAGAGGATGAAAATACTTCCTGTTTATCTGGCTCACCCCTTAAGGGCATCTTTTTCACTGAAGCTAATAATGTTATGAAAGAAAGTTTTGAATTTAATGTAGAAGATAAAAAGATAATCCAGTGTCTGTTCTCATTTGGTTCAATGTTTGGGTTGTTGGATCTGATCTGATATGAACTTGACACCTTCTTCCAGAGCTTTGGATCCAAGGCGTTGACTCTCCCTTTACCCATAATTCCCTCCTAACTAATATACCTCAGATCTTGTTTGTTGCCTGTTCCATCCAGATGTGTTTCTGATAGCTCTTGCAAATTGTTCACGATAAGTGAAAGATCTGCAGTGTTTTCTTTTTTGTGACTCCTCCCTTTAAGTTTTTAGCATAAGATGATATAGTGTAGCTGTTAGGGTTAGATTCCTGTAGTATTTAAGGATTTAATATTTCTTTTCTTATAGTTAACTTTAGTGTGTTCTGCTGTATTTCTAGATTGTTCCCTAGTTGTGTAATTAATATAATTAGGATAGTGTAGTACTAGTGTGAGTTATTTGTAATAGGCTTTTTTTTATGTTTTTTCTTAGAAGTGTTTTTGAATTGTTGTGTAGTTTATATAATGTCAAACTATACCGAAAATAAAAACTGTATAACTGTTTAAAAAATAAAAATAATTATCAGTAAACGGCCGTACACTTCAAGATAAAAATTAATTGCAACAAAGACAAATATAAAAACAAGTATTTAGTGCTTTCATCTCTCAAGGGAGACGACTTCAGAATACAAAGAAAAATGCATTGCCTACATCTTTTTGTAATAAAAATCATTGATTGACCCACCAATCAACACTGAATTCAGTGAGGTTTATGCTAAACATTTAAAGAAACAGCATATATAAGTCCCTGTTGTTATGTTACCATTCTAACACATAAATACAAAAATAGCACTATTAGCTTTTTCCACTAAGAGGGGGTGTAATGGAGATGCTCTCGTTCAGACCTGGTGGTAGCATTGCTGCTATTTTTAACTGCCATTCCATCTCCATCTTTTTCAAAATATTTTTCCAATCTCCCCCTCTTTGGTTTATAGTCATTTTTTCTAAAATTCCAAACATAAATCTTTTGGAATCGCAAGTTAATGTATGCTTATAAAGAGCATTACTTAATTTCTTATTCTTTGTCATTCATGTGCTCATAGACTCTTGATTTTAAAGCATGCTCCGTCTTACCCACATCCATTACACCCCTTAGTGGAAAAAGCTAATAGTGTTTGAAGGCATTTGGTGATGTTTTCTTGTCACTTTTCACAAAAATGTTTTTTGTAACATTTAAGATCATATATTTGTGCATATTATTTTTGTATTTGTGTTAGAATGGTAACATAACAGGGACTTATATATGCTATTTCTTTAAATGTTTAGCATAAACCTCACTAAATTCAGTGTTGATTGGTGGGTCAATCAATGATTTTATTACAAAAAGATGTAGGCAATGCATTTTTCTTTGTATTCTGAAGAAGTATCCCTTGAGAGATGAAAGCGCTAAATACTTGTTTTTATATTTGTCTTTGTCACAATGAAATTTTATCTTAAAGTGTACAGCCGTTTACTGATTATTTTTATTTTTTAAACAGTTATATAGTTTATATAGTGTTATTGATGGTCTTCTGAAGTCAGACAAACCTTCAGGTTTTAAAATGTGTTCAGCTTGTGGACACAATCTGTCACCAAAATCCACATTTCCTTTGTATGTATTGTTTAACTGCTCATTTATAGGTAAGTTGTGACATTTGTGCTCCTTTTGGTTCTAGAACTATTCAAGGTAGGAAGGGGAAAAACGTATAAAAGGCTCGTTTCCTCCATAGTCAGGGTCTTTCTGCTCCTGTTATGTCTTCTGAGTCAAGACCACCATCAGCTTCTCTCAACACAGAGAAAAGGCAAAGAAAATGATGGTACTAACGAGAAGCAGAGAAAGTAATGTCTTCAGAAAGAAAGTCTGAGTAGAAGAAGTTAGAAGAGAAAAGACTCTAAGTCAAAGAAAAGGTTCCCAGATTCAGTTTGTCTTTTGGGTCAAATACCCAAAACATAGAGGCAGTTGGATCCACCTGTCAGGTCTGAAATCCCCTCATTGAGCTTTCTATTCTCTGGAGCTGGTGAGTTCTCTGCTCTTTACTTGTAGACCCTCTTCTGTAGCATTATTATGGAGGTTGGTCTGATCTACTAGAAGTCTCTCTGAAATGGATGCTGCCTGAATGATCAGGAAATTCTTGAGGCTACCGATCTAACTTGTAGTCCTCCCATTGCCATCCCCAAGGGGAGGCCCTGTTACAGGTCCATCGACCATGTCACATTTTTCTCTGATACCGATCCAGTATTCGGCACCCGTTCCAAACCCTTCTGGCACACCTTAGTTGGATCTGACAATCCAAGGAGCTTCGGCATTGACAACATCCCTTACTCAATTGACTCTGCTGTCAGATTGAGTGCTGGAGTTGAAACAGTGTCTTGTTCCTGGTAGTTTTGGAGCTATCTCTCCCTCTTGGTACCTCAGCACACGATAGCGTGGGTCAAAGGTCTTCCTCAGAGCTGACCTCGGTTGGAATGAGGAGACTCCCTGGGTGAGTTAACAGAGGGAATGCTTCCTCAGCTCCACTGGTGGCATAGACTTTCAAGGTTGCGGAAAGGGCTTTGGCTGGACCAAGAAGGCAGGTGCATACACCAAGTTTGAATCCATCGCAACACCCACTGGAACCAGTTCCGTACACCTCTCATTCCAATCAACAGGGCCAGTCAAAACCCATAAGATTTGAGACTACTTGACACTCAAGTTCCCAGTCCGATTCTGATTTATCTTTGCCAGAACCCCAGAGACATATTCCAAGGAAGCAGGAATGCAAATGGAAACACAGACTCCTCTCCTGAGCCAGTCAGTGAGGACACAGATTTGGATAAATAAGAAGGATCCCTCAGATCCCCCATGGAAGACCTCATCAATTCCAGGATGTCCCCAAATGTCGGGTTGGTCCACCTAAACTCCTTCACTGGATGAATCTGTGTTTCTCAAAGCTTTTGTATCTGGCTCATCTGTGTCCTGGGTGGTTCCCCCTCCAGATACCCTCATATATCTCATCGCACATGGGGCATGGAAAGGCCCTAATGTTTTAGAAACAATTCCTAAAAATTGACATGTTTTTAATAGCCCCAGAGGACAGGAAGCACCAGATTAAAGGACACCTGATAGATGCCATGGTAGTAGCAGCAACCACAAAGAAAGAACTGCTGAAGAGAGGAATTCTGTCCATTCCTCTAACTTTAAGTCAAGGATGTGGGACAGATTAGGGAAACGGGCATGTGCATTCATGACCTTTGCACTCCAAATGCTGAACTACCTTGCACACTTGACACGTTTTCAGAGGGACTTGATCAAGGAGATTTCCAAGCCCATCTCTGGTAACTTGCCTTCTGTTGTTCAGAAAGCAGTGGACACCCAAATGTCTACCTGATATCTACTTTTAATGTAGCCATACGCCTACTGTCCATTGCAGCAGATAGTACAGTAAGAACAGCTAGCACAGGCATTAGCATACGTCACTATGCCTGAATGCGGCTTTGCGATTTCGTGAAAGGCTTCAAGGCATCCTTCATTAATTCCTTCTTTAATGGTTCAACTTTATTCAGACCCAAAAGTTAAAGAAAGGCTTATTAGGAGTGAGCAAGACTGTAAGACCTTTTCTACTGTAGGAATCTATTTCTCCACACCGCAGAGACCCTATTCCAGGAATCCAAGGAAAGTGATCCAAGGTAAATTAATTTGAAGATGGGAATTGTGGGTAAGGAAGGAGTCACAGCCTTTGGTCCAAAGCTCTGGAAGAAGGTTTCCGGGTCAGATCTGGTCAAATCTGACAATCCAAATGTTGAGCTGGACAAAAATGAGAAAACATGGATTCATTGTTATGGTAAGCACATAACATTTGTTTATCTTCTGAAAGAAAATATTTTGAATACGTAATGGCTGATCATCTTTAACCCTGAATTAACCTTCCTCTTGTCCTTCAGATAAAGGACAGAGTAAGAGGGAGAAAGATCACAATACCAGGATGCACTAGCGTTGGTCACAAGTGATAATACAATACCATGATGACACCTTGCTAAATTATACAGCATACCATATGACTACCAGAAGTTTTGTAAAACTCAAACAGCAGACTCTTTGTTGGTAAAGATGTGCAGCAGGTAAGGGTGATAAAGGATCATGAGGGAAACATACTTCCAAGCGAGGAGAGTGTGTTGAAGCAGATGGAAAGAGTACTTTGTGGGGTTGATGAATGAAGAGAATGAGAGGGAGAGAAGGTTGGATGATGTGCGGATAGTGAATCATAAAGTGCAGTGGATTAGCAAGGAGGAAGTAAGGATAGCTATGAAGAGGATGAAGAACAGAAACGCTGTTGGTCCAGATGATATACCTGTGGAAGCATGGAGGTGTTTAGGTGAAATGGCAATGGAGTTTTTAACTAGATTGTTTAATGAAATCTCGGAAAGTGAGAGGATGCCTGAGGAATGGAGAAAGTGTTTTGGTACCGATTTTTAAGAATAAGGGTGATGTGCAGAGCTGTAGTAATTACAGAGGGATTAAACTGATCAGTCACAACATGAAGTTATGGGAAAGAGTAGTGGAAGCTAGGTTAAGAAGGGAGGTGATGATTAGTGATCAGCAGTATGGTTTCATGCCAGGAAAGAGCACTACAGATGTGATCTTTGCTCTGAGAGTATTGATGGAGAAGTACAGAGAAGGTCAGAAGGAGTTGCATTGTGTCTTTGTGGATTTAGAGAGAGCATATGACAGGGTGCCTAGAGAGGAGTTGTGGTATTGTATGTGGAAGTCAGGAGTGTCAGAGAAGTATGTAAGAGTGGTACAGGATATGTACAAGGGTTGTGTGACAGCGGTGAGGTCTGCGGTGGGAGTGACAGATGCGTTTAACGTGGAGGTGGGATTGCATCAAGGATCAGCTCTGAGCTTTTTCTTATTTGCAATGGTGATGGACAGGTTGACAGACGAGATCAGACAGGAGTCCCCGTGGACTATGATGTTTGCAGATGACATTGTGATCTGTAGTGAGAGTAGGAAACAGGTGGAGGAGACCCTGGAGAGGTGGAGATATGCTCTAGAGAGAAGAGGAATGAAGGTCAGCAGGACTAAGACAGAATATATGTGTGTGAATGAGAGGGAGGATAGAGGAATGGTGAGGATGCAGGGAGTAGAGGTGGTGAAGGTGGATGAGTTTAAGTACTTGGGATCAACAGTTCAGAGTAATGTCGAGTGTGGAAGAGAGGTGAAGAAGAGAGTACAGGCAGGATGGAGTGGGTAGAGAAGAGTGTCAGGAGTGATTTGTGACAGACGAGTACCAGTAAGAGTGAAAGGGAAGGGTCTATAAGAGGGTAGTGAGACCAGCTATGTTATATGGGTTGTAGACAGTGGCATTGACAAAAAGGCAGGAGTCGGAGCTTGACGTGGCAGAGTTGAAGATGTTAAGATTTGCACTGGGTGTGACGAGGATTGACAGGATTAGGAACAAGTATATTAGAGGGTCAGCCCAGGTTGGAAGGTTTGGAGACAAAGCCAGAGAGGCAAGATTACGTTGGTTTGGACATGTGCTGAGGAGGAATGCAGAGTATATTGGGAAAAAAGATGCTAAGGATGAAGCTGCCAGGTAACAGGAAAAGAGGGAGGCCTAAGATAAGGTTTATGGATGTGGTAAGAGAGGACATGCAGGTGGTTGGTGTGACAGAGCAAGATGCAGAAGACAGGAAGAAATGGAAACAGTTGATCTGCTGTGGCGACCCCTAATGGGAGCAGCCGAAAGAAGTAGTAGTTAAAGATAACCTTCTGGCTTGTAGCTCTTTTTTCATAGAGTGAATATAGAGTGCTTGACAGGCATAGCAAATTCTGTATCAATTCTACTTTGATAATAGTCAGGGCTGTAAAACTACAAGACCCGTATAAATAAATACCTGTCACTTTGCCATTTTAGGTCATACCAATTGCCTGACAGTGTGGCAAAGTATACAGATGCCTGGGATGTAGGGCATTAGGCTATCAAGTTTTGAGATCTCTTACCTGGTTGCGACTCCTAATCTGACCTTAGGATGTTTGGATGTTCAAGCCATTCTTTTTGACACCCTTTTAAATTCAGATACCTTTAACTGAGGTAAAGCACAACAGATCTTCACAGATTTGGAGAATATAACAGTTGAACTAAAGGATGTCTTCTGCATTCCTGTTAGAAATGTTTCAGAAAGGATGAGCAGTAGAAATGAAAGGAGTAACCTTTGTAGTCCACTAAGTATAGGGAAAAGCCATTTTATACAAAAATGAAGTTCTGCAGCATCCCTCAGATCCTGTGCCACTATCTCAGAAAACAAATATTCAAATTAGTTTATATGTATTTTAATTTCTCAAAAAAATAATTTATTGCTAAAGACCAAAAGGGTATGTGTGATAGTGTGCCTCAATGTTCCCAACTATGTAGTCGGTTGGAGAAGCTGTACCATTAAAACAAATGTAGTGGTTTTCAGAAAAGAAATGTTACAAGTTGTGATATATGCATTGATTTTTTATTGATGACAGTATAGAAAAAAAAAACTTCCAGTATATCTTGCAAAATGTGCAAATTTCATGTATTTGCTTTCATTTAAACTGCATCCAAGCTTTTAAAATGCGTTTCTGTTCCTTGAAATGCTGCTTTAGGCCAAAAAATGCATTACTTTATTTGGACTCACCCCTCAAAAAATGTATATGATTGGGGAAATAAGAACTCTTACATTCAGACTAAAGAAAAACAGGACATACTGGCTTAGATATTGCTTAAACAGAGAGAGGATTGATTTTAGTTTTAGACTTGCTTCTGGAGCATGCACAAGTAGATTGCATTTTTGTGCAGAGCTCATGCTGGAAGATTATTGTCTGCGAAGTTGTGCAACCACCATTTGGACTTGTTTGTATCTGACTACTGGTAATGAATAGACAAGATAAGCTATTAAGATCCATTGTCTGAGAAGTAGTGCAACTACTGCTTGGACTTGTATGTATCTGACTACTGGTAATGACAGGAAAAGATTGCTATCATAAAGAGTTTTTCTGCATGTCTTCTTCCTGTACAAACACATTAATTTGTATTCTCTTTTCGCAGCTTTATAGCTGTTTTTGTATATTGTAATTGTACAAAGTGTGTTGCTTACTTCCGTTTCTTGAAAATAAACTGTCTTTCGGCTTTTCCCGGTTAGGGGTTGCCGTAGCGAAACTCCGGTCCGCTTATGATTGGTGGTGAATTTTACAATGTCGAGTTGCCAGCCCGGCACCACACCCACACATGCTCGCACCTACCTGCATGTCTTTTAAATTCATTCCACCACGGGCAGGGCATGCAGACTCCACACAGAAGGTGCTCCAGCCGAGAATCGAACCGGAGAGCCTCTTACTGTGAGGCGACAGCATTAACCACTGCACCACCATGGCATACACTTCTGTTTCTTGAAAATAATTTTATTATTCAATTTATTATTAGAGCTGGTGGTTTATTTTTTAGCTTAAGGGCATGTACATTGAACTGGTGTAAACTCAATCATTGGCTTTTGTCTTTGGAAGAGTTACTGCTCAAATCATTGCTGTCAAACCAGCATTTAATAATGTGCTTATTTTAAAAGTAAATATCCATGTGTGCTTGGTTTGCTAAAGTGGTCTGACTGATGACAGCATTACTATTAAGAAAAGGAAAGAATCTTGGTACAGGAGGGATATCATTAACCCGTCTTAGAAAACATTGTGTTTCTAGTGTGAAGAAATAATCTTGGACAAGTTTCCAGTTACTGTTGATTAAATAGCACTGGAAGACACAAAGCAAGGAGAAATATGTACAAGATTCACGGAACCAGTGATTTTTAACTCTTCTCTGTAGTTGGTCAGTGTAAAACATGTTTTGATATGACTTGTGTTGGCTGTTAACCCAAGGCAGCAGTACACATCATACATTCTTAAGGCATTTCACCCTTTGTTTATTATCTGTTTATTAGTGGAGTTGATAGAGACTGTAACCCTTTATAATTTGATACTAGTGGTGTAGAGTCACAGGTTGTACCATCAGATGGGACATACCGGAGACCCACAGAATTATCTTCCTCTTGTCTCAGAAGGTATTCAGAAATTGCTGTTAGCGAAGATAATTCACTCTCAACCATGTGCACATTTCATTTTTGGAAGTTCATTTCCTCTCCCCTTAGCTAATTTGACATTTAACAGCCCTTATCAAGTTTATCAAGGTACAGGACAGAATGATGAAGGTACTTTTCCACTTGTAATGTCTAAAGGAGTATTATTTGATAATCCCATTAGCCATGGAGGATGCTTACAGAAGTTCATTTACTCTATCACAAAAGAAGATCTCTGGTTCATTATTGACTGTCACGAGTTCCACTTCATATCTTAGTCCTTTAGCCTGACCACTGACACTAAAACCTTTACAGACTGCACAGTACTGATCATGTCTCACATATCTAAAGGGCAGTTATGCCCCTACATAGTTAACTATATTCCAGTCTTATAAGAACTGTAATTAGCTAAAGGGCAGTTTGGATTGGGTGTTGCAGATTTTTTTCTAGCAATTTAATTGAAGAGACATCCCATCTGATTACTCTTTTCCATTCAGTGTATTTTTGAGGAGGCAGTCACAAGTGCAGTGCAGTACAGAGTATTGCTACCACACAGCAATGGGCATGTGATGATTCACTTCTTCCTGGTGTTCAAACAAAAAGACTTATTCCCTGCCATAAGGAATGACCCAAGAGTTTGTGTGCATATCATTTTGCATTGATACTGTACCCTGTTCCAGATTCATAACTGCAGTTGCAGTACAGGTATTTCTGCCAGAGATCAAGAGGTAAGAGATGATTAATTTCCTAGATTTTAAACAAGAAAGAAATTATCCCTTCACAGGAGAACCTCTGGTTTCATCATTTTGCACTATCATAATTATCCGTTAGCTGACTTAATCAGTGAGCAGATCAGCTGGGGGTTTAAACCAACTTACTTCCTTTGAGAAAAAAAAATTCAACCATATTTGCAATGGTGGGACAACCCTATCCGTCTTTTCCAAGATAGAAATTTGGTTCACCAGTACAGTCTGTTTGGAGTCAGACAATACTTTCCTGGGATATAAATGTCTAGGAACAGTATTTTTTTTGGGTTCACTTTGCCCATGAGCGGCCTTTATTCACATAGTCATTTTGACAGTCCTGTGATGTTGTAGCAAATATGAAGGCACCCTTTCTCCAACTCAGCAGCTTCACTTTACAAATTTGTCACTTAGAGCTACAAAGGAGCTTGACGTTTTTAAGTACTTCATCTGCCAGGCAATTTTACTTGGCACTGAGTAGAAGGATATTTGTAGGATAAAAATTAAGACAAAAATATCAAATTCCAACCTCACCACCAAGTGTGCTGAGGAAAAAATAAAAAAACAAAGAAATTAGTGGTCTTAAAACTTCATTGAGGCTCAGTCACAATAATTTCCAAAAATCATGAAACCCCGGTAGTGTTCCAAAGTAACAAGCCTTTATCCATCACAGATCCAAGCTATTCCCCCTCCCCAGCCAGTTAGAATTTTGTAAATAATTCTATGTCATTGTAAATATTAATATGATCCACAGACTGGTTTCAGAAATGTAAGAAAACTGTATGTGCTAAGCTTCAAAAATGTAACCACAGTGCATCCTGCTGGAAGAAAGCTGATAAGTAAAGAATTTGACTGTGTATGATCTCAAGCTAGGAGATCGGATGTCTCGGCTAGGAAATTCTTTCTATTGTCCTAAGACAGAGATAATTACTAGGTTTCACATATAAAGTGTCTTTTATTGCTGTGACTTCCTGGAAGGTGCAGATAAAAAAATGTTAAATTTTGAGTTCTATTAGCCTGGGAACTAAATAAAAGAAGTGAAAAGAATGGTGTAATCTGAAATGACTCAGCAGTAATGTGCATCAGCAATTTAAGGGTGATCTCAGAAAGAAATTACGGCATTTTGTATTTTGTTCTGAATCTGACAACTCACCAGCACTGTGCCTTGCTATTAGTATTTCTCTTAGAGATAGAAATAGCAAGATTAGTCTAGCTGTTTTCTATATTTATGTGAGACTATCCTACAATGTTGTTTTGAAGTATTTCCTGTGATTTCTGAACTCTCTAATGTCATTGTGTTGAATTAATAAGCATTGTCTTGTGTTTTTATTATTCAATATATTTAAACCTTTGAACTGTGGCTGTTTTGTATAGAGATAATTTAAGCTGCGAGAGTACTTGCATGTATTTGGTGATACTGTATAAGCCACTCCAATAGCCTTGTTGTTCATCACACTTACTAATTAGATAATAATAACATTGCATAGTAGAACTGGATGCCCTTTGGTAAGGGCATGTAGAGTAGCTGATAAGAGTAGTTGGTGGCAGTGATTACTACCTTACAGCCTGGGCAGAAGGGGGCATAGCTAGTGAACCTATGCCAGCCTTCCCTAGTAGTGTCTGTGTGTTTGTATATAAATCAAATCTCTGTGTGTGTGTGTGTGTGTGTGTGTGTGTGTGTGTGTGTGTGTGTGTGTGTGTGTGTGTGTGTGTGTGTGTGTGTCAGCTACTTGGGCAGGAACACAAAGCACTAGTTGGACACAGAGGGTGCTGGATGTTTTGGCTTGACTACTCGGCTGAGATCTGAACCCTTTAGCTGTGCCAGTGGGGAGTCTTATTGGGGTTCTGGAGAGAAAGGGAGAAACCAGCCCCAGACTGACTGTGATCTCTGTGTGCTCTTAAGGAAAATTGTACTTTACTGTGCGTGTGTACTTGTTATCCTCCCAATGTGGACACCCCTCACTGGTGCTAGTGGTGAGGATGGAGACTCCTTGATTATTGGGCCAGTGCACGGATGTCACACCTCCCTTTAACCATAATGCCTCACCAGCTAACATACCTCAGATCTTGTTAGCCGCTACTTAGCTGCAGACGCCCATCCTCTCACTTTCAAGCTTTTGGGTGAATTCATAGTTAAAATAGTAAGTTTTTGCTTAAAAATTTTCTATCCTTGTTAGTCCTTCTGATCACTTCTCACCTACCTCAGTATTTTTGTTTTTGCATACCATGTTTTTCTCTGCGATTGTTACACATTTCTCAGTACTTCTCTTCAATACCATTACTGGTACTCTGCTAACTCCAGTTTTTCTTCTGCTCCTGTTTTAGTGTACTCCTTGTCTATCTTTGTTGGTAGCTTTTCTTTTCCTCCTTTACCTATTTAAGGAAAATATTTTTTGTTGATTGTCTTCCGTAGTTTTTTTTTCCCCCTGTTAGTAGGCCAGTATGGTAAATAAACCCACTGGCTTTACAAAATGCATCACCTGTTGGCATAAAATCCCAAATTCATGTGCACACAGGAAATCGGTAATCTGTTTAGGAGCTGCACATTTACACACAAACCACTCTGTGTGCACTGGTTTCAACTACAGAGCTCTCACAGACAGGCGAAATAAGCTTGTATTGAACAGCCTTCTCCCTTCCACTTATGTATCAGCTGGGCTCAGACCCCCTCCTTCCTTGGTTCATCCTGCAAAAATATCAAAAAAGTTGGATCTGACCACCTCAGATCTCTCTGCTTTGAAATCCAAATCACCTCAAATTTGGTCGTTTCTCCCGCTTATGGATCCAGTGAAGTCTCAGCTCCCTTCACCCTTTGTAGAGGAATCCCCCCATAAACACTTTAGACCTGCTCCTTTGACCTATTGTCATAAGTTTTCCAGGAGTTTGTTTGAGACTGACGTGAATAGAATGATGAGGCAGTTCCTCAGAGTTCAGATCCAGATGGGCAACTCCCGCATCCATGAGTTGACTAATGACTACTTCCCCCTTTGGTCTGTCCTTCTTTGATCCAACCTACTGTTTCAGGACCCTCAGATCTGAGACACCTAGGGGTGTACTCGTATCCAAAGACAGTCTGTTCTTCTACTCCAGTTACTTTCCTGAGTCATCCGAGGTGTAGCATTGGCGCCAGATCTGGGGGACTGCAGTCGACTCTGAAGTTATTAAAGATGTCCCTGCCCCTTGGAGCTTCCGCACTGGACAGTTTGAATCCAACTCCATCCTTAAATGGAGTGCTTACAAGGTTGCAGAAGCAAACTGTTCAGGAAATATAGACTCCTTTGCTGTCAACTTCGATTTCCCCCAGGTGCTCTGCCTTTGAGATTGTGGATAAGGCTTTCTTGCCCCCTAGAGAAAGGACATCTCTACCCTCCTTGGATTAGACAACTTTACCTCATTCAGTTCTTTGCTATGAGCATCATTCTTCCATTCCACTAATTCTGCCCCTTTGGCATTAAGAGGGCAGTTGCCTTTTGTATGCCACAAACTCAGAGATTGTTGCAGTTGTCCAAACCTCATAATGCTGTCTTCTTTATATCTTTAATCTAGCACAAGTCCCAGAAAGCACAACATTTTTTCATCTTCCCATGTGAAGGGGAGTCCAGAGCTTTGACTATGGTTGGCAAGACAGATTTGTTCTCTCCTACATTTGAACTTTTAGGCCCCAAGTATCCCAAGTATTCATATCTCCTGTGTCATTCTGCTCAAACTTGTTTAAGATCTGTGAAAATGTTTGACTATCTCCCAGAGTCTAGACTCAAGAATGATCTTGGAAATTCTGCTTATGGCTTC
>NC_056735.1:325383577-325541077 GCF_019279795.1 Protopterus annectens
CGGTTGACCATGGATAGGCCATCATCCATGCAGACATAATATTAAAAATATCACATGGTATCTTTTTGAGCAGACTTAAAAATCTCCACCGAGGTCCTAGCACAGTTTGTGCCCAAACTAGGAAGGTTCATAGACATTGTCTGAAAACAAAGAATTTTGCTGTTTCTTAAAATTAGAATTGGCACTAGCAAGATATTCCTTCCAAAGATGTGCAGCCCTGGATTTAAATAAAAAACATCATGATTATATTAAATAAATCAGGTTGCAGTAAAGTGTTCCGAGTCATTCTCCACACTTCTAGAAATGATGTGCCACCTCTCACTCTGCTTGCCACCAGTCTAAACTAGGCTTAAACTTCTTTCCCCTTTACCCATAATGTTCTGCCCTCTACCTTCCCTCCCCTGATCTTAGTGCTGCTTTGTCATTCTAACAAGGATCCTTAACATCCACAGCCTTTACATTCTTGGTGCAGTTTTTCTGTTCATTAGTGCAGTGGTTGTTTTTAATTGATGTTCTTCATCTCACATTGCTGCAGTCCTTACACTTGGGTAGTCCGCTGTCCTCGGTCGGCCCGAATATCAAAGTATTAGGCTGGCGTCGGTCAAGGCGCTTAAGACTGACATCAGGACGTCAGGGTACAAATGCGCATGACCGACGTCATATCCTCAGTCTTTTTTGCTGCGTGGTCCGATGCAGAAGCAGCGTTGCAAGTGCCGTTCGGCGTTCTGAAATTTTTCGAATTCGGAGTTTCAGACCGAGTCAAAGTTGGCTAAGTACCCGTTGGGAATATTTTAGTTTTTTCTTGCCTCAGTGGTTTACCGGATGTCAGAAAAAGTGAATAACTGTATTTCTTGTGGGAAACAGATACCGCATAGAGATTATCATACTTTGTGTATTCCTTGTTTGGGGCCTGAGCACGACGTTGTTGGGTGTCGCTTTTGTGCTAGGTTCAATAAGCGCACTATTAAGCGAAGGTTAGATTGTGCCAGGTTGGTCTTGGAAGCGGTGCAATTATAATATGCCGTCGGATGCTCCGACGCCCGCTTCTTCGAAGAAGCGCAAAGACAAAGCAGCTAAACCCAGGCAAGAAGAGTCGTCCGTACCGGACGCCAGTTCTTTAGAGGGGTCAGTGGAACCGGTGGTTCCGCCGGAGGTTTCTCTGGAGTCCCAGGGGGAGACTTTGTTATTGCAGGATGTGGCCTCCCAGGAGGCAGGTCAGGCTGAAGGGGCTTCTCAAGTTACTGTACTCCCCTCCCTTCCTAGGGTGGTTAGGCCCTCTCCTTCTGTTTCTAAGGCTTCTCCCAGAGGCAGGCCAGGGTTAGCTTCTGTTGGTGTCACTCCTAGTTCATCAGGATCTGTGCCCAAGAAGCACATGCTTAAAATGGCAGAAGATTTAATTACTTTGATTAGAGGTTCTTTGCCCCCTCCTGATAAGAGGCCTAGGGTGGAACCAGAGTTGGGGAGTTTTGAGCAGGCTTGGATGTTTCAGAGTCTTGACTGAAGACTTGCAGGAGTATTCTCCTTATTCTGATTCTGATGTGGATGATTCTACTCCTTCTGCTTCTCCTCCAGAGGATTTTTCTTTTCAGAGACTCTTCATTCCATGAGGGAACATTTTAAGTGGGAAGGTCAGGACTTCTCTGATTCCAGGAAAAGGCTTAGGGAATTTTTGCTTTTACCCCAGCATAGGCCTTTGGCTATACCTCCTGTTCTGGATGTTGTGGAAGATGTGTTTGCAGAGGCTTCACTTAATCCTGATTCTTTGCCTCCTGCTCCTGTTAAACCGGATAGGTATTACAGGGTGCCTGAAGCTCATAAATATCTTTATAAGAGTCCTAGGGCGGACCCAGAAACTGTTAGTCAGGGACCTAAGGTTGTCAAGGCCTCTGTTGTAAAAAATCCGGTTCCTCCAGATAAAGAGGCCAGGGCTTTGGATAGATGGGGAAAGAAAGTCTATACTTCTTCTACCTTAGCTATGAGGGCTTTGAATTGCCAGTTTCACATGTTGAAATATCAAAACTATCTACTTTCTCAATTGAAGTCTAAGGTAGATGCTCTGGCAGAAGGTATTGAGTGTAAAGAATTACAAAATTTGGTACATGTTTCCGAACAGGTGGGTAAGCATTCTTTACAATGTGGTTTTGATGCTGTACAGGCCTCGTCTAGGGTGGCTGCCACTGGGTCAGTTCTTCGCAGGCACGCCTGGCTGAGGGATCAGAATTTATCTGACCATGTTAAGACAAGGATTTTAGATGCTCCTTTACAGTCTGATGTGTTGTTTGGTTCACCTGTAGAGGCAGTCTTAAAGAAAATGGAAGACAAGGCTAAGTCTATGCAGACTGTTAAAGATTTTTTGCAAGTTCAGCCTCCGAAGTTTAGTAGGAATTGGCCTGCTTAAGGGGTGGACGTACCCTTCTTATGATTCACAGTCTAGGGGTAGATCTAGACGTGGTAGGGGCATAGCTCAGGGCTCTTTCAGGCCTAGAACAGGGAGTTCATCTGCACAGTCTTCGGGTGAGGGCAGGGGCCAGTCCTTTCGTAAACAGGCCCAATGACCTACCTTTTCAGCTGCCAGAGCCTTCTCGTCTGGCAGCACCTTTGGGAGGAAGGTTGGCACTCTTCAAGGAAAATTGGAGTTTAATTACCCAAGACAGATGGGTATTGGATATCATACACCAAGGTTACAAGTTTTATTTCCATACCTTGCCTCCTTTCAAGGGCATGCCAGACGTTCCTCCTCAGCAAAGAATAGAGGCTCACAAACAAATTTCTCTGCTGCTTCAAATAGGGGCCATACAGCCGGTCCCTCTGCCAGAAGTGGGCCTAGGATTTTATTCTCGCCTGTTCCTAGTACCAAAGAAGGGGAACACGTGGAGACCGATTTTGGATTTATCTATCCTCAACACTTATCTGGACATTCCCAAGTTCAAAATGTTGACGTTACAACAGCTTTTACCTCTGCTGGGCAAAGATCACTGGATGGTGACTCTGGATCTCAAGGAGGCTTACCTTCATGTTCCTATCAGGCTAAGTTGCAGGAAGTATCTGCGTTTTCGGGCTGGGACTTCTCATTATCAGTTCTCTGCATTGCCATTTGGCTTATCTACTGCGCCCAGAGTGTTCACAAAAGTTCTGGCTCCAGTGATAGCTTTCTTCAGGCTAAAAGGAATACAGATCTATCCTTATTTGGACGATTGCCTGATTCTGGCTCAAGGAAGGGACGAACTTCTTCATCATTTGCAATATGTGATAGCAGTGCTAAGATGCCTGGGGTATTCTGTGAACGAAATAAAGTCCAGTCTAGTACCCTCTCAGGACATGTGCTTTCTGGGTGTGAGACTGAATACAGCATCCCAGATGGCCTTTTTGACCCCGGACAAACAAAAGAATCTTTCCCTTTACTTCCATCAATTGTCTCATCAGTCCAGGCTGACTGCAAGGACAGTCCTTCAAGCCTTGGGGTTCATGGCATCTTGTATTCTGGTGCTTCCCAATGCCAAACTGCATATGAGGAAGCTACAATGGTATCTCAAAAATGTATGGACACTCATTCAGATAATACCTTGCATTCAAAAGGAATTTTTGTGGTGGGCTCAGGAATGTCACCTAAACAAGGGACTCTCTGTGACCCGGCCAGAGGCGAGTCAGATTCTAACGACAGATGCCTCAGACAAAGCTTGGGGAGCTCATCTAAATGGAAAGTGGATGCTCTTTCTTTCAATTGGAGCAATCTTCATGTGTATGCCTTTCCGCCTCTGCCTCTCCTCCCAAAGGTACTCCTAAAGGTCAGACAGGACAAGCCAAAGATGATTTTAATAGCTCCAGATTGGCCTCGACAGCACTGGTACCCATTACTGAGAAGTCTGGTACGGGAGCCTCCATGGCCTTTGCCTTCGATTCCACACCTGCTGTCTCAGAAGAACAGTCATTTACTCAATGTCAAACTTCACTCTCTTCACCTAACAGCCTGGCATATTCTGTTTTGAACCCTGGAGGGTCTCAGCTTCCACAGCAAGTTTTGAATGTTATTTTGGAGGCCAGAAGGCCTAGTACAAGGAAAGTGTACGCAGATAAATGGAAGAGATTTTTATTTTGGAGTGCAGCAAAGGAATTTGATGTTTCTGAGCCTAATTTAAGTGTGGCTCTTCAATATCTTACTGAGTTACTGGACAAAGGTTTGTCCTTCTCTTCTATTAAGGTTCATGCTGCAGCAGTTTCTGCTCACTATGACTGTGACCCACCATTGTTTTCTCATCCTTTGTTTAAGCAATTCCTTAGAGGGGCAAAGAATATAAGACCCCCATGTAGAGCTCCTACTCCTGCTTGGGATCTCAATTTTGTGTTGGAGAAACTCACTCTACAACCTTTTGAGCCTGCAGCTACTGCTGAGTTGAAATATTTATCATGGAAGACTGCTTTTTTGTTGGCCATTACCTCTGCAAGAAGGGTTTCTGAATTACAGGCCCTTATGGCGGTTGAGCCTTTCTTAATTTTCCATAAGGATAGGGTATCTTTGCGTACTAATCCTTCCTTTATGCCTAAAGTGGTTTCTAGTGTGGCTTTAAACCAAACTATTCATTTGCCTACTTTTTATGCAAACCCCCAAAATAAAGGGGAAAAGATTTTGCACACTTTGGATGTACACAGGCAGTTGCGATATTATTTGAGCAGAACTAAAGGGTTCAGGCAGTCTCAGCAGTTATTTGTTTCATTTGCTTTGGGTTCTCAGGGCAAGCCTGTGTCAAAACAAACTATTTCTAAGTGGATTGGGTTTTGTATTGCTTTCTGTTATTCCCATCATGGTAAGGAGATTCCAGCTGGGATTAGGCCTCATTCCACTAGGGCTACTGCCACTTCTACAGCTTTTTAAGGGGTGGCGACTAAAGAGATTTTGGAGGCAGCTACTTGGAGTTCAGTGCATACTTTCTCTAAGCATTATCACCTTCCACTTTACTCTAAATCTAGGGCTGGTTTTGCCACTGCAATTTTACAGGGCATTTTGGCAGCTCCTACTGCTCTATAGTTTTGCCATCCTCCCTTACCTCTGCTTTGGGATTCTACCCAAGTGTAAGGACTGCAGCAATGTGAGATGAAGAACATAGTACAGTTTTGTACCTACCATAAATGTAGATGTTCGAAGATCCACATTGCTGCAGTCCAATTTACCCTCCCTCCTTCCCCCGTGTAGTCAGAGGTGGTTGTGTGGGTTGGGTTGTAAATATTGTGTATATTGTATATATTGTACATATAATTAGTGTAAGGGTGGTTGGTTGGTTTTTGCTGTCTTTTGGTTTTGACCTTTCTTTTTAGGGTCTTCTGACATCTGGGGCAAGAAAAGACTGAGGATATGACGTCGGTCATGCGCATTTGTACCCTGACGTCCTGATGTCAGTCTTAAGCGCCTTGACCGACGTCAGCCTAATACTTTGATATTCGGGCCGACCGAGGACAGCGGACTACCCAAGTGTAAGGACTGCAGCAATGTGGATCTTCGAACATCTACATTTATGGTAGGTACAAAACTGTACTTTTTCAGTCTTTGGCCATTCTTGGAGAGTAAATTTAATTTTTTACTTGTAAAAGTTCTTGTCTTGATAATCGTGCATTCCTCCTCAAGGACATGGCATACCTGCCTTTTTGGGAGATCTTCTCTTCTGTGCTTTTCTGCAATGTATTGTGTAGTGTTGGAGCTACATATTTGCTGTTTTTGCTGCTGTTGCAGAATTTTAGTGTTCTTGCTGTCTCCTTGTGTTTAACTTTGGCGTTATGCAGAATGCCTCAGATATTAGAAAATGTATGGTTAATGGCCATAAGAATCCTATTATGGGATACGCAATTGAACTGTGCGACTTGTCTGTATGCTTGCTACTTTGCAGTCTGGTTGTGGCATTAGTAAAAATCTTGTAGAGTGTGTGTTACTTGATCACAGAAATAAACTAATGTTTAAGGGTTTACTTGCTAGACTGGCTGCCTCAGAAACGTTCACCTAGTTAGGTTGAGTTTCTCGTTGTTGGACTCCCAGGACCAACTGTACTGATGTGACTTCAGAAAACCCCTTCTTCCGTAAAATCTCTTGCAGGGAGGAAAGGGAATCTTGTTTCTAAATTGTATGTACAGGTGATTAAGGAATTTCTTCCTAAGTCTTCTAGAGTTGATAGTATCTCCTTTCCTTCTCAAGTGGACCTTCAATCTCTAGCCCACCTTTTGTCAGATCCTTGCATTACGTTTCCGCCATGGGCAATGATTGTAAAGTTGTCCAAGGGCATGCTACAAATGCCGTTGAATTTAAGTCTTTTCCCTCTACCTCCTCATTCTGCACCAGGTGGTATAGTATCACCATACCTTCATCAATTCCAGCTTCCTCATTTCCCCCACTACTGGCACAGATCAGTGCAAGGCTACCTAGCATCATTTTGAAACTGATAACTTCTTTTGTCTCTAATGCCTTGTTGCAGTCATGTATGGTATTGGGCTCGTTGTTGATGCCTTCAGCACTGACTGTCTACACTGCCGTCAACTTCACATTCAATGACTAAGGCCTCATCATGGCATTGATTTTGAGATTGGTGGTTTTGGCTTTCAAGCCATTGGGCTAGAGGGCATTGGTATCAGTGTCACTACTGGGCAGTTGCCTGACAGTGGAGCTTATTTTCTTTGTTTCAAGGATTGGTGTTAAATTTTTGGGATTGGCTGCCTTGGCGCCAGTACAGGTATCAAGACCAGTTATGGGCTCGTTCTAGCCCCCCCCCCCCCCCCCAGTGTGGATTTACTCTTTGGTACCTGCTTCACTGTCTTTTATAGCCACAGACTATTTCTGACCTGTGTTTGAGCCTCTTGCCACTTCGTCATCAGGACTGAAGACTTTAACAGCTTCAGCAAAAACATAGAAGAATATCTGATCCAAAATCTTCCTCTGGTGCTGCATCTTGAACAGATAGTTCCCCACCAAAGGGGCAAAGAAATGCTACTCTCCTAAGCCAGACACCACTAAAGAGAGTAGCCAATTCTTCAATTTCACACCGATTACCCCAGGTTCGAGGCAGTCTCACTAATGGTACCAAGCGAAAGAGAACTGTGAAAACTGTCTGGTTACTCTTCCCCCCCCCCCCCCCACACACACACACACACAGATGCAAATCTTCTAATAAAGTTCTGAGGGTGGTGTTCAGGTCATTCTTCTTAACTTGCTGGAGAGTACTGCTTGCTGTTGAAATGCTAGTCCTTGTTTTACAGAAAGCATGGAAGGAACCTGACATTATGCTACCCTTATCTAGGAATCGAGACGAGATCCACTAAGTTGCAGAGGATTGGAAATGGCTGCTACAAAATCTTGTGGAGTATTCTAGTCACTGTGATGGTACTGAAAACAGGTTACCACACCCTGTTGTGCACCCCCTAGAGAGATAGAAGCTTTGGAACATTTTGGGAAGTGAATCTTTGCATTTTTCCACCTTTGTACTTGAGGGCATTTAGCTGTAAAGCAGCGATATCGACATTCCAATGTGACATTCTTGATAAGATCTTATAGATGCTGGAAAAGGGTGTCTGACACTGAGCTTAAAAAGAGGGCTCTGTGCTTTGGTATCTGTGTACTGCACCGAGTGCCCTCACTATATGCCTTGCTGACAGTGTAGCAGATGGCAGAGTGAGGACAGCTGGCACCAAAGTGACTGTACTCTTTCGCTTTATCAATTTCATGGAGAATTCTAAAGTCACTTTCCTTAATGCCCGCAATCCTTCCATTTTTTTCAAACCATTGATTAAGGAAAAGGTGAAATAAAGTGAAAAAGAGGGAAAGTTATTTGCAGCTGTTGCCATTAAATTTATGATTCCTTACTGTTCCATTTCAAGGATTCACAACAGTCTGCATCAGATGTGGGTCAGGCATGGAGCAACAAAATCAACAGCTGGGAGAAAGCCAACATGGACACGGTGGTAGTGAATTCTTTGTCAGGTAATTGTCAACCTGCTAGCAGGAATTTCCACCAGAATTAGGGATTTCACAGCCCTCTTTCTATGGTGATAGCTACAAGTTCCTTGAGGCCTGCTTGACTGCTTCAGGACTATCTGGTCTTCCATCTACCAGTATTGGAGATCACCATATACACAGATGGATTTGCACATGACACCCAGAGGCTGTATAATCTCATTCCTCTACTGACACCAAAAACACACCCTTCCCCTTTTCAGTGTCCCTCCCCATTGAATAGGTCTTTGCCAAGTGCTGTTCAAGAGGGTCCTACCAGACTTGAGATGTTCCAGATATTACTCCATATTCTAGTTTTGTGCCAGGAAAGACCAAGTACCTTATGTCCATTCTGGACTTGAATGGCTTCACATTATTTATATCAAAGCAAATGTTGCAAATGGTCATGGTGCATTTCATTCTTCCATGCTTGTCAAGAGAAGATTGGATGTACTATTTGGACTTTCAAGGTGCCTAATTGTACATAATGATTGTCAAGGAGTTTTCTACAATTCCACATAGGTGCCATTGGTTCATTGCTTCCCTCTTCTGACTATCTTTCTTCTTCCATGTATTCATAAAATGTGTGGCTGCAAGGATTTAAAGTCTTTCCATAGCTAGATGACTGTCTGTTGACCACCCTGATTTTAGAGAAGCTGATATCTGCCAGGAATTCGTTTCTGCAACATTTCCAGTCCTTGGGGAACACAGGAAACCTTGACAAGTCTCCAATTCAGCCCACAAAAAACAGTAATGTTTATATGTTGTTCACAGGGCATGGTTCTCGTCCAAGTCCCCCCCCCCCCCCCACACACACACACAAAAGTTATTCCCATTATTTGGGTAATATCACAGATGTGTCATTCCAGAGCAGTGACTGAGGGCTTTGGGGCTCGTGATGGCCACGATTTTTCTAAAACTGTTTGTGAGGCATCAGACAACAGTCCTTCAATAGACTACGTAGTCAGTAGAGCTAGTGCTCAAACCTAATGAAGCAAATCAGATTTTTTTTTTTTATCATTGCCATAATGACATCTTGACTCCAACCTGTCTGCGGGCAGCCCTTTCCAAATTTCCAGCCCCTACCGACTCTCACCATCGATGCCTCTTCTCTAGGTTGATGAGGGAATTTTTAAGAAATAAGAGACGATTGAATAAATCTAAATGCCTCAGAGTCCAATTTGCACATCATTGTCTTGGAAATCCAGATGAATCTCCTCACCATGCAGACCTTTCAAGATTCCTTTCCTTGAGGGGCAGTTGCCATACATTGTGACAACATGGCAGTGGGTACTATATCAGCAGGCAAGGGGGGCTTGTACTTGTCACCTATGTTGAGAGGTGATGCAGTTATAAGAGAGGGGAATGTTCTTAGATTGCTTTCTAGTTGCTGCTCACATTCCTGGAAAAGCCAGCTCCATGGCGCGGAGGCATGTCAGTTTGCAAATGTCACTCTGTAGGCATGCCATTACTGCAAATCATTATGTCTGAAAATTGCTTTTAGTGATAAGGAGGCATTGTTTTCTTTTTTTTTTTTCATGGGAAGTCCCCACGGGGGAGGGAGACCCCACATCTCCTTCCTTGTATATACCAATTTCAGGTTTAACAGTAGTGGATATAAGAGCAACCTCAATCACTGAAAATGAAGGCAGAGCGATAAAGAGTAGGAACTGAAGCTTGGGAAAGTTTAGTTTGGTGCCAGGCAGTCTGAAAGCTGGCATCTTTAATCCTTTAAGCAAGATGTCTGCATTACAACCATGCAGATTGGGTCTATATCAGATTGTCGAACTTTCAAAAGTTTGAACGTCATGTGGTAGACACCATATGATCAAACTTTTGAAAGTTCAAATGTTTTTAACTGAGATCTCCGTACAGAGCGGAATGGGAAGATTTCCCTTTTCTGCACTGTAGTGCGATCTCTGAGTTGGTATATTTAAAGAGATCGCACTGTAGTGCGATCTCTGAGTTGGTATATTTAAAGAGTGGGGGGTGTGGGGTGTTTGCAGGAGGGCTCCCCCCCCCTGCCTAAACCATTCAGGTTGGTTTTTTTTTGTGTAGTGTTTTTGTATTTTGGGGGGGGGTTGTAATTAGATTTCTGAACTTTTAAAAGTTCGATCATATTACATTCGAACTTTTAAATGCTCGATATGATCTAATATAGACCCTGCAGATCAATTGTTATGGTAAGTGTATAACTGTCCATCATTTCTGTTATCCAACTATTCAGTGGAAGCAAAATACCATATTTGATTTATTTAGATTTATTCAGTTGCCTCTTATTTCTTGTCAACTTCTAGCTGTCGGAATGTAACTGAAGCTTTAGCTGGCAGTCCTTACAGCCAAGATGCTTAATGGCCATTATCCTTTTTAATATAAGATTTTTGTATTCTTTCTGATCTTTAGTAAGAGTTAAGACTGTAATTATGAATGGCATCACAATTTTCAGTTTGTGGTCTGATTAATAACCTATGTAGAGCAATTAACACATCAGACTGCCTGGTAGAAATTGTACAGTAAATATTCCTCATGCTGCCATAGCACTTTTAGATAATTATATTGGTATTTGCATTAAATTTCACAGCATCATCAGTTGTCACCCAAAATTTAACCTGGTCAGGAAATGTCAGCATTTGGTTACTGGTGGAATATAGATGTATGCTATTAATGATACCATAGGAGGTTACTAGGCTAATGGCCCCTTTGGCCCTTACAAGCCTAGCCAAGAGCTTATCCCCAAAAAAGAAACCTCAGTCAGCACCTGTCACTCCTGTCAATGAGGGACACAGGTGGGACCCCCGGGACAAATTTGTAGTTTCCCATACACTCATCAAGGTTGCACTCAATTGAAGAGGGTCAGTGAGGTACTCTGTCTGGCATGTATGGGAAGTCTCTTCCAGAGACTGGGCAGCCTTTGGGGACAAACCTGTCTCTCCAGCAGGTTTTGTTGATGATGCATATTAGATTCAGGCTTTTGAGCGGGTAGTACACGAGGAGATGGACTTGCAGATGTGGAATATTTCTAGTAGGGCAGGGTTTGAGATCGCCTTGTAGGTGAGACACAGATCACCCCTGAGCAATCTGCACGATGCCAAGAAAGTGATAGTGATTTGAGCCTGTCCACATACGTCAGGTGTTGGAGGCCATGGATTCTCTTTTTGAGGTATTTCTGTGGCCTTTCCAGTTGGTGCATATGTTTGGAGAGGTACATACCAAATGGGGCGTTATACTTAATTATTGGTCTAATGAGGGAGGAGTATAGAGTGGTAATAACCTCCTTTTTTCTTGGTGCAATCCCTTTACTTATGAGATGAAGCAAGTAAAAGGCTTTTCTGACCACTGCCTCTACATGATCGAATGTGAGATTGTTGTCAACCTGAGTACCCAGGTTCTCACCACAGGTTGTGTGCTTAGGGGGTTGCCGTTGATGTGGTTATCAGTAGGGGCCGTGTTTTTGATGAATGGCATGATTCATTTTTTTCCATTTAACTTGAGGACATGACTTTGGCACCAGTAATTAGTTGCTGAGAGACCCACTTGCAGTATGTTAACATAATTTGTGGAGTCAATGACAGCACCCAACTTAGTCTGCAGACTTGGTCTGCCACAGGCCTTTTCTCTTTGCCTGGACCCCTGAGAAGTAGGTGCCAAACAGTAGAGGTTCAAGGACAGATCCCGGGGAACTCCACTAGTGACAGATCTGCTATTAGAGGTGAAGGCACCTATTCTGACTTTGTGGTCCTGTTGGTGAGCTAGTTGGCCACCCACCTGATGAGAGAGAGATTTATGCCAAGTTGTGTTAGCTTTTGGGAATTGTGTCAAAAGCCTTGACCAAGTCAAGGTAAGCTGTATGTACAGACTTTCCATCATCCAGGGCCTTGGTGACATTCTCAAAGAAGTCAACCAGGTTCAACAGGCAAGATCTGCCCTTGACAAATCCAAACTGGGTGGGGGTCAAGTGCTTGGAGATTGCCAATGCCCTTGTCTATGAGATCCATAATAATATGCTCCATGGCTTTACAGATCAGACTTGTCAAGCTAATGGGGCAGTCGTTTCCAGGGTCAGTAGTGGCACCACCTTTATGCAAGGGGATGACAATGGCAGTTCTCCACTCTGTTGGAATGAGGCCTGTAGTTAGGCTGTGGTTAAATAAGGGTGTTCAATGGCGAGGCTAGTTCTGGCTGGAGATGGTGCAGAATACAGCCTGGGATACTATCAGTTCCCATGGAAACTGTGTTCTTTGTGTTGGATAAGGCCTTTAACACTTGATCTATGGAAATGGGAGGTGCAGGACAAGTATCTGCGATACCGAAAGGGATTGGGGGGGGGGGGTTAATGCCTCCAGTGAGTGCATTTTCAGGTTAAGGCTCCTACCGTTGAACAGCATGACCTTCAGTTTGCTTTTTGACAGATCTTTTATGTTGGAAAATTTGTCTTTGGGGCATTGCCTAAAAAAGGCACAATGGGGGGAGGCAAGAACCTTGACCAGGATCCGGAATCCCAGGAGTGACAGGTGGATGCCATCTCTGACAAAGCACAGATGCCTGTCAACCATGTCATCCCAGGCAGACAGATACTGGATCCCCATGGAATGACACCAGAAACAAAGACAATTGTTGAAGTCAGTTATTTTTTGTTGATATTGTATCATTCTTGGTGAAGGTAGGATGCTTAGGGTTAGGGTCATACCTGCCTGGGACTCATACTCTGAGAGCTCAATCCTGTCTTTCTTCATATAGTCCATGGAGGTACATCTCAAATCACTCACACCAACATGGACAATGACAGCATCATACTTGTACTTGTTGTGGAGAGACTTAGGTGTGTGCATGATGTGGCAGATTCTGGCACCAGGCAGACAACTGACTGTGACCTTCTCCTTTTCAAGCCTGGTGAGGGAGACATGGGTGTGTCTTGCAACTGATTCGCCAATTACTAGTATGTTTGGTTTATTGTCATGCCTTGTAAGCTGTTGGTTTATTGTTTTGCCTTATGGGCTATGTTTGTGAGACACCGGGTGTGTTCTGTGCTGTGGATGATGTTATTGGTGTGGTGTGTGGAATGTTTGTGACTGTGTTTTGGAGGTCTCGTGTTTAGGTAGGTTTTTTATTGAGGACCTCTGCATAAGTGGGTGTGTTGTACTTGGCTGTGTGATGTGAGTGGTGTGGTGTTTGTGCTGACAATCTCTTCTTTGTCAGGAGTACTAACTGTGGCACGAGAGAGCATGGCTTCCAGGTTATTGCTGTAGATGCATTTCTCGCAAGTAGAAGAGTTATGTACTAGGAGAAGATGGCTATCAGTAAACATGAGGCAGTTGCTACACTGTCTCAGTATGCCCATGTCAACCAGGCTGTCAGGAGAAACTGATGGGAATTGTCCAGACACAGTGTTCCGAATACTTGGGCAGACTTGTGGAGAAAGGGTTTTGGCAAGGGTTTGTCCACGAGAGTGTAGACCACAAAAAACTTCTTAAATGTAAAGTAACTGGCCTGAAGCCCAAGTGCTAAAACCAAAACTAAGATGCTTAGATTAACAGATAAAGTTAATCAGGCTATTAGCAAGCAGTAATAAATGCAGTAGAATAAAAGCGCTTGAACACTTAAGGGCACGCAGCAAAGCAAAAATAAGGCAATAAAGTAGGAAGAACAAAGTGGAGAGGGAGGAAACAAGATAGTTGAAGATTAAGAAACTAAGGGGAATGGCCTTCCCAAATGCTTTCTCTGTACTCAGTAGACTGAGCTGGTGGGATGGAGAGGAGTGTCCAAAGTCAAAGAAGCAAGGAGGGGTAGTCCTTCCCAAATGATCTCACTGTACTTAGTTGAGTGAGCAAATGAGATGAGAATAGGAGGAGTGATGAAAATCAAATTTACAGCAGGGGCGGGCAATTCCAAAGCCACCAGGTTTGAGTAAAACACTTGGGTGAAAGGGTGGAATAAAACAAATGCAGACAGACAGAGGCCAGCAATAAACAATTAAGTAAATAAATAAATGCAGTTTAGTTTTGTTAACCATCACTGAAACAGATCAAGTGCAAAAAGTATACTTATATCAGCTTGGTATATCCAGATGGTTATAGAATCAAATACAGCCAGGTAATTAGCTCTGCTACTGAGTTCAAAAATTCACAGAAATGCAAGTCTTTGTACCAGAGGTACAACAGAGAAACTAGACCCTCAGACAATCAGATAAATACAGAAGTGTTGACCAGTAGCGAACACCTTAAGTGGGCTGACTCCATAGAACGCAAAGCAAACCCCCACTGTGAAACCAGCTACTGAACTAACCAAAATGTATAACTGGGTAGTTGTTGCTATTAAAGGGGACACTGTTCCTCTGTGACCAGATTTAAAGCAAGTCCAAATTGTCCTATAATCTGTATTGGTCCTTCAGTCTGGTAAAGTTTGCCTAGCTCTATGTCATCAGTAAACTTTATAACCCATATCCATGCCTTTTATTGGTTATGTGGCCAAGACAGTGTTAAAAAAGAGTGCTAATTCAGAACCTTGTAGAATGCCTTTCTTAATTATCTTTTATGACAAAACAAATTTGCATACCCTAACTCTGCTTTTACAGTTAAAGTGAATTGGTAACCAGTTTAATAATAGTAGAACTCTAAAATGTATATCAAAAGCCTTCACAAGGTCAAGGTATACTACATTTTACAGCTTGAGCAGAGTCAGTGGAATCCAACAAATTATTTTAAGAGTTCATTAGATTAGTAAAACAGGAATGGCAATGGGAAAAAAAAAAATGTTCGCCAAAGTGTGCCTGTTTCTTAAATGACTGAAAGTAGCCAAAAGCCACTGTTTCAAAGCATTTGCCTAGTATAACTAGTTAAACTGATGGGCCAGTCATATTCAGCTCTATTAAAGTCACCATTTTTAAGAAGAAGGTATCGAAACCACCAGGTTCTGCAGCATGAAGTATGGGTACTTTTTTCCCTTTAGTGTACATGCTAGTCAGTGCAGCACCCTTATATCAATGACTCCCACACTGCATCGCCATGGCATGCGCATGCTCCTTTTTTGACTGACTAATGCAGCTATTGTACTTTGCACAGCTTGATGGACATGACCATTTTAATCTAACTGCTTCATGCTGGATCTCCTGCCTACTCTTGGAGTCAGGCATGCAACTGGTTGAGTTGCCACCACCCCCAGCCCTCTGGTGAGAGACTAGCAGCTGATTCCTCTCATCAACAAGTGCTGATCACTCCTTGGTCATCTAGGTCACAGTTGAGACACAATCAACAGATGGTGCTGGCTGACATCCCTTTATACCACTGGCACAATTTGCATACATCTCCAGATCAGTGGTTACAGTAAATTTCTTTCCAAACATTTAGCTCCTTTCATACAAACACCTTAATTGTAGTTGTAATTGTAGTAAATTACACTAGTTATATTTCTTGCCATGCAATCCAAATAATTGAGGTATTTAATAGAGACAGGCAAATGCTGATGTTTCATACAGTTGTATTTAATTCCTCATTGAGAAAAATCACATCTGATGTTTATACAGATAACTTATTTCTAATACTGTAGCAGCAGCAATTTTGGCAGCTTGAATCGGCAACCAACACCCCCAACCAATTTAGACAGTTTTACTTGTTAACTCGGTTGAAAAATAAGAGACTGAAGTATCATCAGATGTCTTCCAGTAGATTGTTGTCATAGAGTTAACTATTTAAAAGTTTTTTTTTCTTTGTTTTATTTTATAGATCTTGTACAGTTTTTGATGGATGTAATTATTTAAGGTAATTGAATGTGATGGAGTAAATGGGTGTGTGAATATTATGAAGGATATTAAACTAAACTTATAGGAATTTTATTAAACCTGTTTATATTCAAAGAAGTTAGTGTGATGAAGGCTGTGAACGTGTGTATACAGAAGTTCTATTGTGTGTGAATGAGTAAAAGAACCCTTTGCCCCACTCACAAATAGCTGGTATACAACATGCCCACAGATGTGTGTGCTTGTATGTCTGTCTGTGCATATGCAGTAAGGCATATGGGGTTGTGGATGGTACAGATAATTGCAGCACACCCAGGAGTGTTGTGAGGCTATTCAGTAATACCTGTACTATGCATATCCCTGCTGATTGTAAAATTGGCATCTGTATTTTTTTTAGTTTAAATTTTACGTATTGTAGTTCATGCATGATTTTTGTGTGTTTTAATGATGTGTCCTCTATCTGTTTAAGTAATTAATTGTAGTGCAGGGTTATAACTGACTGTGGAATTTGGGCTTGAAATTTTCAGGTTAATATTTTAGGCACTATTCTACCAAATTGTTTATGCATAAGTGTAGCGAAGGAGGGGAAAAGGGCACAAGGTATCACTGGGTGCATTTGGAAGATGATGAATGGGTGGTGGTGGTGCAATACTGGCTTGCAGTTTCTGAATGCAAATATTGCATTTACATTCAGGGATGAAGCTCTGCTGCTTCCTTCGACAACCCTTCCGTAGTATTTAGAATGGAACAAACTGTGTGTTACATTTGTAAAAAGTCATTTGACAAGAAAAACTTTTTTGCTGCTGAGGGCATAGGTTGGATGACATTTTATTCTTAAGAAAGACTTGAGGAAATCTCAGATTACGCTATGAATCCGAGTAAGTCAAAAATATTCCCGTTAAATCCTCTTGGTCATAAGGAAATTTTCTTTCCAGATTCAAAGATTAAAATAGAATATTCACTCAGATATCTAGGAGTCACATTTACCCACCTGCATAAAGGAATTACAAAAGAAAACCTCTATATGACTTGGTCAAAAATCCAGGATTTGGACAGATGGAAAAGTTTAAACCTCTCTCTTCTCTCCAAGGCATCAGTCATAAAAATGAATATACTTCCTAAAATATTGTATCACTTTCAAGCTGTTAGCCAGTGCGTCCCAAACAAATTCTTCTCCAGAATGAAAATAATACTGGGCAAATTTATGTGGCACCCGAAGAGCATTAGAATTAGTTACAATAAACTAATACTACCCAAAGAAAAAGATGGCTTAAGCCTTCCTGATTTTCAGACATATTATCATATTATCAGTGCTAACCACATTATACGCCTAACCCAATATGAACCTTCGGACACCTCCTGGAACCCTCTTTGGATAAAAATTTATTACCAGAATCTAAGCATCTCTAATATAAACCCCAAAGCCATTCCTTTCCTTAACAACAATAACCTAAGAAATTTCAAAATACATCCCATAATAATTAATAGGGTAACATGCTTTCAAAAACTTGTCACTTCCTTAAACATAAGGAACTCCTTAATTATGGCACAACCAATACACATGAATCCCAAAATCAAATTAAACAACAATATGTTAAACCTAGAAAAATATCCAAATATTAAACACTGTACAATATGGGACTTCTATCAAATAAAAGATCAACCCCTAAGCTACATTGTTGATCACTTGGCATCAAATAAAGCATACCGCTTAATCATTAAACAAATATTATATTTAATATCCCTAAAAACATCGGAAATCAATGCAACTCCACAAGAATTCCAGTTGTACCAGCAATGCATATCCTATTTACTGCAAAAAAACAAAATGCTATCAAAAACTTATAGACTAATCACCCAAACTAAATACCAAAATGAAATTCTATACTCAAATTATTGGATGACCAAAAGTGAGAAATTAACAATCGAACAAAAATTAGTGGCGATTGACATAACTATAAAACTTACTCCTTTCAAAAAAATAATCTATACTCAAATCATGATTAATAACAATGCCTACTTTACACCACTTTTTCTAAGTAAAATAGATCCTAATACCTCACCATTTTGCCCCACATGTGCTAACACAATAGCTGATACTCTCCATATCTTCTGGTCTTGCAAAAATGTCCATAAACTTTGGTGCTCTCTAAGAGTGAAATTAGAGAAGTCAGGCTATATGAAATCTACCCTCTCATGGGAAATGGCAGTACTGAATATTCTCCCCAATTCATATACACTAGAATCCAAGCATATCATAGTAACATTAAGTGCTCTACTTAAATCCTACATAGCTCTCAATTGGCTCGACAGATCAAAAATTTCCTGGTCAGAATTCAAAACTATAGCCATTCAATACGTTTTGGCTAACAAATTAAAAACTGTGAGTCAAAAGAAATTAACCTATTTCAAGAAATACTGGGAAAAGCTTGTAGGAATTATATCCTAAATCTGCACTTAAATCAGAACATATTACTTTATTATACTACCCCAGTACCAAAGCAAACCTTTCCCCCAACACAATCTGGAGACTATGTATATCATATACTGCGAATGCTATGTTAAATGCATTAGGTATACCAACGTCCACTAATACCTATATATTCAACTTTACACTTTATCACAGTATCCTTCCAGAGTGACAACCCAGTGTAAATAATGTAAATATTATAAATAGTTATTTTGATAGATATAGGTGAATAATTATAATCCTTTCCTTAGGAAAAATAACAATGGTCAAAAAAAAAAATTGTATAAATATCTAGATGTTTAAATTTTTAATGAGATTCCTATTAAGCTGTGTGTTACATATTTTGTTTGTCATTTATTAATGCTCACTATATTAACTTATGCACCAGCAAGGACAAACTCACAGGAATATCGTGAGCTATAGTATATTTGTGTTATTTGATCCTATGTAATTCCGTTGTTATTTTATTTCTACTATGTATTAACTGTTTATAAAAAAAAAAAAAAAAAAACTTGGAAAATGAAATAAAAATTTAATTTGAAAAAAGACTTGAGGAGTGGGCTGTCACATCAAGGAGCTGCACTTGGCATCACACAACACCTAGCTACAGCTATGTGTTTTTGCCATTTCACAATTACATTTGAATCATTTTGCAGCCATTTGCATAAAGTTTTCTGTTAGTCATTGGAGTTCTTGGTGGAAATATAATTACTGCTAATGAGATTTAGAAGGTTGTGATGGAGAAGGGATCCGAGACTAAATGTGTGATATATAGGTGGCCCAGGCTAGTCGTCATCTCTGTGTGGAATATATGTCATGCACAGATAACTAATGATCTGACTGATCAGTTTTCTTTACACACACCCATGCACATGTATTTTCTTCACCTTCTGAAAACTGCAGTATCTGAAGTGTTATAGTGTACTACAGTCTTGTTACTGAACTGGAAGGATTTTGTTTTTTGAAAGTATAATATTTTCCAGGTAGATTGAAAGCCTCTAGATTCTGATCCTGGAATTAAAATGGAGAAATTAATGAACTCATTCAGGGACAGATCCAAAACCTACTTTCAGAAGTTTTCAGAAGGTAGAGAAACTCTGTGCCACTCATACTTAGAACTATGTATTCCCATCTGGGTAATGGCAACATTTTGTCAGTCTGCCTCAGTGTTCTCAGACCGTGATTATCTTAATGATGTAGGATATAGCATTCTAACACACACACACACATCAACAGCAAGCCTTGCCCTGATCAGAAATAGCTACAAATATAGGCTAACCTACACTTTTTATGAGCATACTTTAATATCAAGTAGCTTTCTTGTAATTTTGGTTGAAACTGCATTGACTTCTGCAGGACTGGGGTATGCTGCTATATGGGATTTTCAACTTTTCTCCGTTGTGTGATTTTGAAATTGCTATGTATAAGTAAGAGAGGTATAGGTTCTTAGTCTATTGACCTCATGCGTTCCCATGATATTTTTTTCCCTTTTAATTTAAACAAAGGACAAGGGTGCTATTCCAAAGATGAATTTGCAGTTGCCCATCCATTTATCCAGCTTATGTTTGAATAGTAGAAGAGAAGTACATTATTTTATGTGGAGAGGAAGACTGTTCCAAAGAAATGGAATTCTCTGTGATGCATTTCTATCCCATCCAGCATGTTCTGTTATGGTGCAGAAGATATCAAGCCCTCTTGAGCGGGTGTTTGTGCCACCACTGAACTTACAGATGTGCAGAAGGTCTGAGAAGATAGCCTCTTTAGTCTATATGTGAGGCAGAGTTCACCCCTCCACAGCCTGTATGATACCAAAGATCAGGAAAAAGCTTTGAGATGATCAGCGTGATTCTTTTTACCTTGGGGTGCACATGCTTGTGCATGCACATACACAAACACAGTAAAGTTCTGCTCAAGGAGTGACATTTTTTTCCTTTTTTTTTTTTTTTGTCCATTCATGTTGCATTTCACAATAAAAACAAATCAATGAAACATAGCTTATAATACAATGATTCATTATGTCCTAGGTAAAGCGTGCATGTATTTCTATACATATTATATTTGATCAAAATGTAATTTGTCATCTTTTTGCTTCAGAATGCTTTTGGTTGAGTGGTACAAGCCACTGCTGTTGTGTATTTGTCTAAGATCATTGAGAAGTAAGGAAAGAAAGTTTGCCTCTTTCACCACTGTTGAGTGATGATGGAGATGGTATATTAAAGTAATAGGGAGTAATGTCAGTTTGTGATTCTGGACTTTAGTTGCACAATCTAATGTTTTATAGTAGACATGTCCATGTATCCGCAAAGTCTGATGCGTTAGAGATTCACATTGATATGTTCTGAGGCATTCCCTAGAGTTATTTATTTTGTAAAATTCTTTATATAGTTGTGTGTGTGTGTGTGTGTGTGTGTGTGTGTGTGTGTGTGTGTGTGTGTGTGTGTGTGTATATATATATATATATATATATATATATATGTGTGTGTGTATATATATATATATATATATATATATATATATATATATATATATATATACACATACATACATAGAGAGAGAGGGGCAAATACACGTTGGAGTTGGAGTTAATTCCCCTCACATAAAAATAAACTAGACATCAAACAGGTTGTCAGCACACACGCTTCACCTCACCTCTCTCACAAAATAAGGTCACGACACATAAACACACATACATGGAAGTACTCACTAAAAGCCTACCAAAAGGACAGAGACCTCCCAAATGCATACCACCCACACTCTCCACTAAGCAAAAAGAAACCACTGCACATGTCAACACACATACCCATGTCTCAACAAATAAGCATCTGAGGCAAAACACATCAAATGTCTTGGTCATTGGTGACTCCATAGTGAGACACACAGATGTCCCTCTCACCAGACTGGACAAGGAGAAGATCATGGTCAGCTGCCTTTCAGGTGCTAGGATCTGACAAATCATGCATGCAGTCAAGTCACTCAACAAGTACTGTTATTTCTCTGTCATAGTCCATCTTGGAGTGAATGACTTGAGACATACCTCTCTGGCTACATGAAGAGAGACATGATGGAACTCCCTGTGTCCCACACAGGTCCCTAGCCCTAAGCAGTATCCTACCCTTACCCAGGATGATGCCACAATATAAACAAAAAATGATTGACTTCAACAACTGGCTCAGCCTCTAGTGTCTGTCCAGGGGGATCCACTATCTGTCAGCCTAGGAGGTTATGGTAGACAGACCTTGCTGCTTTTCTAGAGATGGTCTGCACCTGTACTCCTTAGGCTTTCGGATGACGGCAAAGACCCTTGCTTCCCCCATAGTGCCTTTTTTAGAGAATGTCAAAACAAATTTTCCAACATAAATTCTAATCGAGACAAACTCGGGGTCATGCTGGTTAATGCTAGGAGTGTAAACATGAAACTGCACTTCCTGGAAACATTCCTCACATTAGAGGATGCTGACATCTGTGCTGTTACCGAGACATGGTTCAAGGCTGCTGAGAGCACCTCGGCCATGCAAGGCTACAATTACTTCCACACATTCAGACCTCAAAATGAGAGTGAAGGCACCAAAGGTGGAGGTGTATCCTTCATTAAAACCAAATACACTTTGAGACTGGTCAAACAGCGTGACTCTCTTGAACTACTCCATGTCCAATTAACTATTGGGAAAGTACCATACCACATCATTGCTACCTATAGATCCCCCAGCATGAACCAGGATAAGCACACCACCTACCTCGATGTCATGGGAGATTTCAACTATCCTTCCATAGATTGGGGGACGTACATAAGCAAAAACACACTCACCCAGAGGTTCCTGGACTTTAACACACATGCTCTCAAACAGATACTTAGGGCTCTAATGTTCTGGACATAGTACTTAGCAACATGGGGGGGGGGGGTCACTGTACTTCCCTATGCATTATGCCTTGCCCGGTTAGGTCAGACCACAAGTCTGTCTCATTTGAAGTAACTACTGGAACTGACACCCTTACAGGAACAAAAATTATATAAAAAAAAAAAAAAACTTACCAAAGCTAACTACAGTCTACTAAGCGATGGTATAAAATGCTTCGTACCACATGCAATTGCAAACATCAATTATCAATATGCAGAAGTGTATGTAAATGCCTTGTACAAACACTTAAGCAAATGCATAACCTCTGCTGTATCTGACCAGATCAAAACCAGGTCTTCCCATAAAAGCATGCCACTGTGGTGGACTTCAAGTATAAGCAGATTATATAACAAGAGGAAGAAACTGTTGTACAAAAGCAAGAGGGCTATCACTCTGCAGAGGAAGAGTTTCCTCCTAAGCCTAAACAAGAAAATCGGAAATCTTGTAAAGTCTTCTAAAGCAAATTACGAAACTAAAATTGTATTCCTATCCAAGGATAATCATAAGGAATTCTTTATCTGTCTGAAATCTAAAAGGGAATGCCCAGCTATGTGCTGAACTGGTTGTAGATGGGATCACTCATACTACACCAGAAGATATCGCCAACCTGCTTGCAGACATATTCAGTGCAAACATCATCCCTCCCATCCCCACCTACCATATCCCAAAGTATACCTGACACCAGCCCTCTGCCTAGTATCTCTAGAGAACAAATCATTTCTGCAATCGTCAGGGTCAAAAACACGACCTCAGTGGGACCAGATAAAATCCCAGGTTGTTTACTAAATAATCTAAAACAAGGCCTAGTGGACCCACTTGGCATTTTCTTTAATTGTAGCTTGAGAACTGGCTGTGTTCCTGCAGAATACAGAACAGCAACAATAATCCCTATGCACAAAGGGCAGCCATCAACTGGCCCTGGGGACTACAGACCCATAAGTCTAACCAGCCTCTTCTACAAGGCCATAGAAAGATTTATCATGGACCTTCTCAACAAGGACATAGGTGACCTCCAAATGCTGGATCCAACCCAGTTTCCCTTTGTTAAGGGCAGATCATGCTTATTAAACCTGGTGGACTTCTTTGAGAAAGTCAACAAAGCTATGGGTGAAAAAGCAAGTGCACATGGCCTGTCTCGACCTTGCCAAGGCTTTCGACACAATTCCCCATTCTGGCATTGTTGAGAAACTCTCCAAGATAGATATTAACCCTTACGTTGCTATATGGGTAGCCAGTTGCCTCACCGACAGAGCACACTCTTGTCAGAATTAGTGACTCCACCTCCAGCAGTAAACCCGTCACCAGTGGAGTACCACAGGGGTCTGTGCTGGGCCCCTTGCTGTTTGACATCTATTTCTCAGAAGTCCAGGCCAAAGTAGACAGACTTTGGCTCACCAAGCTTGCTGATGATTGCAAACTGGGAGCAATCATTGAGTCCCCCAACAATGTCAACATATTACAAGAAGGGCTAACACAAACAAATGATTGGTACCAAAGCCGTGGTATAAAGCTAAATGCAAAAAAATGCATTGTTATTCCCTTTGGCAAAACAGAATTCCCTACAAATTGCATTATTGACAGCAGCTTCCTGAGTTCCAACCCAGTGGCGCGAGACTTAGGAACACAGGTTGATAGCAATCTGAACTTTGACCACCGAGTTTCCACAGTGGTAAGAAAAGCCTTCCATGTAGTGCACTTAATAAGCAAGGGCATAGCATGTAGGTCAAGGGATGTTGTAATTCCACTGTACTCAACCCTCATCAGACCACTAAAAGAGTGTAATGCACCCTTTTGCATGTATCTCAGCAGACACCTGCAGTAGCTAGAGAGACCTCAGAGGTTTCTCACTAAGAAAATACAGGGACTCCAAACCATGACCTGCATGGGCAGGCTGAAAGCCCTGTTACTTTACTCAGTCTCTTTTAGGCTGCTGAGGCGTGACTTCTGCCTGGCCTATATGGCAAACTCCAGCCCTACTCTAATGGAAATGCTGCACATCTGCAAGTCAAATGGAACAAGAATAACTTGCTCTACGGATCTCAACCTAACTTGTGACATTAGCAGAACATGCTGGGGAGACAAATGTGTCTCCCAACGACTGCCGCTTCTCTGGAATAGACTTCCTATTCACATAAAACAGAGCTCCTCACTGACCTTATTCAAAGACGACCCAGATAATTGGATGGGAGACTGCAAATTCGCCCCTGGGGTAGCACCCATGTCCCTCATGGTCAGGGTTAGCCGGTGTTATTCACAGACCCGCTCTGTTCATAAATTCATTCTGCAAACTACCCAAAAAGAATAAATGGGGATACTTGAAATTAACATGGCTAGGCTTATAAAGGCTCTAAGGCCTAGTAACCTCCTATGAACCTTTGAACCTGTATACACACATTTGTACAGACACACGTGCGTGCTCATTCATCGTTCAAGTAACAGCATCATTTCATAATTTCATAACAAGTTTGCACAAGTCCTGGCTGTTTATGTTCATTTTTGCTGATTGTACCTTTAAGAATTTTTAGCTGCATAGGTAATAATTTGTTTAATTGTTTAATTGTTCAATTATCTAATTTACATAAGGATTTAAAAAGAGGTTCAACACAAGGATTGTCAGTACTCTGAAGATGTCCTGATGTGTGTGGGTGAAAGCGCTTAGTACAATTTTGGTTAAATAAATAAATAAATCGGTGGTCTGCAGTTGTTCCTGGTTCGCCTTTTTTGTTTTACTAGTTCTGGAAGTTTGTTTTTATCATTTCATATGACATGTTGTGGTCTGTCACCAGTTTCTCAGGCAGTACCAAGTGGTGCTAGGATTTTTTTTTCTTGTGTATGGAATTTCCTGTATATATTGAGTCACACACAACTGTATTTCTCCATTTGGATAATGGCAGTGTCTGATGTATTGCTGTCAATGTTTCTGTGGCAGTGCTTAATAAAAATAGGATTATTTCCTTCTTTTTTGAATTTGCTGTGTTAGCATGAGCCATATAACCCAGTCACAGGTAACTTCATATGCTTCCAGTGTGGTTAACAGCATCATCTGGTTGTGTCGCACTGTACCACGGTGCTCCCAGGCAATAACTAGCACTTCAGGCTTTTCTTTTGGAATTTCTCATATGAACTGAAACCTGTTGTTACCACTCAGAAATAACTATACAATTCTCCCATTTAGTAATAGTAGTACTTGCTAAATTATGATTATCTCAGTACTCTGACCATGCTCAGAGATGATAGGATTTTGTCTCTGCAGAATTTCTTATATCAACAAGACCCTCTGTGCATTCTGGATATCAGCAATGTCAGTCACTGTGTTCTCAGACAATGCCTAGTACTATTAGCATTTTTTGTATCAATAGTCCTTTGTTCACCCTCAGAAGCAACTATGTATATTTACAGTCTACATAAGTTTCTAATGCTTTTACAGCCTGCCACAGTGTTCTTGGACAATACCTAGATCTGAAGTAGTTACTTCATTTGATCTGCAACCTGTGGGTGTCGGATCCGACAGCTTTCCAAGCTCCAAGATCCGAGCTCCTAGCTCCTCCCCCTACCCATAATCCCCTACTACCAACCACATTACCTCAGATCGTTTTTTGCCACGGCTGAAGAAGCTTCCCTGTGAAGAGCTCCTGGCTGGGTGAGATCATTGCTGGTTTTAAACCATCTTTTTTCAAACAAAGTTGTGTGTGTGTTAGTCCCTTTTTCTACTTCTTGTGCTAGTTTTGGTCCCTTTTTTGTTAATTTAATCACTAGCTTATCTTCACTCCCCTCCCCCTCCTAGTGTTTGGGTGTGTGTGAATAATGTCTAAAGGGCCTAAGGCCATTTTTTTCTAAATGTACTGAGTGTGGCCACAAGCTTTCCCCAGCTGATGGCCACACTCAGTGCGTTTTGTGCCTGGGGGCAACCCATTTGTCAGAGGCCTGCCAGATCTGCGCGGCCTTTAACCCCCGGGCACTTCGGGATAGGAAGAATAAGCTGATCCTGGCGGGAAAGCTCCCCCAGGAGTCAGCTTCTTCTTCCTCTCCTGTTCGGGCTCCAGCTGCTTCGGCAGCTTCGGCGCCGTCTATCCCCTTAGCTCTACCCGGGACTCAACCTCCCTCATCGGGTTTGAGCTCTGGGGGAACTAGTGCCTCTTCCCTTAGAGAGAAGAGGCACAAGGATAAGGAAGGACGTAAGTCCCACAAAAGGCGGGCCGAATCTCATCCTTCGGCTCCGCCAGTGAAACTGCTTAAGTCTCCCTCGAGGGTCTCCGGATCCCCCTCCTCTCAGCGCTGTTCGCCCTGTTTCTCGCCGGAGGAGGAGGATAGGTCTCCCTCGAGATCTTCGAGGCGGCCCTCCCGGCCCGCCTCTACTACTTCATCCAGGTCGACCCGAAGCATCTCCGAAGCGGATATGGATCGGATGATGCGTCGGTTCTTGCAGACCCAAATGCAGATGGGGATGCTCTTGCCTCCCCCCCCCTCTGGGGGGGAGTGCGGCCCCCATATTTGCCCCGATCACTCCTTCTCCGACTCGTTTTCGGGTCTCGGAGTCATCGGATCCAGGCCCTTTCGGACCTGGGGAATTGTCGGCGCCGATAGCTGTGGTCTCTTCGCCGACTATACCTTCAAGCTCGTCGGACCCGAGCTCTCGGGGCCGAGGGCTGAGCGTCGGATCCGAGGGAGTTGCTGTGTCTTCGGCGCTGTTGGCGTCGGAGCACACCTATGCCTCGGCACCGACTGCATCGGCTCCGACCCCGATCCCTTCCTCGGATCTGAGGAGATTGCTCTCAGAGGCTGGCGAGAGTGGCTCTCCTTCGGCTTTTGCGGTAGTGGAGAGGGTACTGTCGAGGTCCTCCAGATCCCCGACCCAGGCTTCGGATCCACCCGTACCTCCACTGTATGAGGGTCTGTCTTCCATCATCCGTCCATCGGGACAGCCTGCCCAAGCCCTCCAGCTAGTTCCCGTGGAGGAACAACAACCCGTGGACGAGCCCTCTTCGGACAGTCACACCAAGGAGGTCCCTCGGAAACATCGGTGCAAAAGGAGGCACCTGGACTCCCCCGAGTCCGTTACCACAGAGACAGACTTAGATGATACGGAGGGTTCCCCAAGGTCACCCCCTGAAAATGTCTCCTTTGGAGACATCATGGAAATGTTGCGTATCAGAGGGGGGTGGTCAGCCCAAAAGCCCTCCCTTGATGAGTCCGTGTTCCTGGAGGCCTTTGAGGCAGGCCCATCTACCTCCTGGGTGTCCCCTCCGGCCGACGCCCTGGTGGACTTGATTACCACCAGGGCTTGGAAGGAGCCCGACACCGTGGAGCCAATCCCTAGGAGCCCCGATAAAGTCCTCAGCCCACCCACAGATAGACCGTCTTGGGCCAAAGGAACCCCCGTTGATGCTATGTTGGTGACAGCGCAGGAGAGTTCTTCAGTTCACCCGCCGGATAAGGAATCTCGAGCGCTTGACCGGATTGGGAAGCGGATGTTTGCTTCAGCGACCTTTTCCATAAGGGCGCTGAACTATATGGCACATACCATTAGGCTACAGCGAGACTTGATTAAGGAATACGCTGCAGCCCCCCCAGAGTCCATGTCGGTCCCAGACAAGAAGGTTTTTGAGACTCGAATGGCCACTCTAAAATCCATCTCCAATACATCTATGCGGCTTCTCTCCCATGCAACGGCGGGAGCCGCTAGAGCTAGTGGAGCCGGGGTCGTCTTGCGATGTCTCTCCTGGCTCCGTCTTTGCGACTTCATGGATCCTTTCAAGGCGTCCTTCGCGAATGCCCCTTTTGACTGTTCTGCCTTATTTGGCAAAACTGTTCGCGACACGCTGGTCCAAAGCGAAAAGGACGGGAAGACGCTGTCTGCCGTCGGAGTCCGCTTCTCTAATCCCCAAAGATCCTTCTCCAGGAATCAGAGGGGACAAAAGAAGCTGTGGTTCCGTAAGTCTCAGCAATCCCATCCTGCTGCGGACCACTCGTCCTCTAGAGGCAGAGGAGGACAAGGTGGATGCCGGCCCAGAGGCAGAGGGGGGGGCCGCGTAATTTCGGGTCTAGAGAACCTTTCTCTGACAGACCCGCGCAACAGCCCTGAGGGCTTGCCCAACTGTCCCTCTCTGGAGGCAGTCGGGGGGCGGTTGTCGGAGCACCTGTCAAACTGGGAGTCCCTTACAACAGATCGATGGGTGCTCCGGATCATATCCAGAGGATACTCCATTCCATTCATAAACCTTCCCCCCAAACCCAGACGTCTCCCCGATGTCCCACCCGATCAGAGGGAGGCAGCGGCTTCGGAGATTTCAAAGCTGCTAAGAAAAAGAGCCATCCAGCCCGTCCCTCAGATCAGTCCGGATTGGGTTATTACTCCAGGTTCTTTTTGGTGTCAAAGAAAACGGGGGACCTCAGACCCATCTTAGACCTTTCCACTCTGAACCTGTTCATACCCAAGGAAAAGTTCCGGATGGTCACTCTCCAATCAATTCTCCCCCTTCTGCGGGAGAACGACTGGATGTGCTCGTTAGACCTCAAGGATACGTATTACCACATCTTAATGGACAGACGATCCAGGAGGTTCCTCCACTTCCGGCTCTGAGCCAGTCATTATCAATTCAGGGTTCTTCCATTCGGCCTCACCTCAGCCCCCAGAGTGTTCACCAAGGTCATGGCAGTGGTTGCAGCCCACCTGAGACTCCAGGGTATTCAGGTCTTCCCCTACCTAGACGACTGGCTCCTCACCGCGACCAACAGGCATCAGCTCTGTGTGGCGAGAGATTATGCTCTGTCTCTGGCCCACAACCTGGGCATCTCAGTGAACGAGCAGAAATCCTGCCTGTGCCCCACTCAAGCCCTAGAATTCATAGGGGCCAGGTTAGATACACGAATCTCCCGAGTTGTTCTAACGTCAGTCAGGCTGAACAGCTTGTCGTATCAGGTGTTAGCCCTTCTTCGGAGCCCTGCTCCTCCGGCGGAGTTAGTCCTGAGGGCACTGGGGTCTATGTCAGCAGCGATCGGTCTCTCTCTTCATGCCCGTCTGCGAATGCGCATATTACAATGGACCCTTCAAGTCCAATGGTCCCTGTCGATCCACCCGTTAAGCACGCCAATACCCCTGAGCAGGGTGTGCAGGGACTCCCTTCTGTGGTGGTTACAGGCACAGGAACTCAGAGAAGGGAGGCCCTTTGTGATTCCCCGTTGAGCCACGTTGACCACGGACGCTTCTCGCCTCGGGTGGGGGGGGCATTGTTCAGGCAGATCCGTTCAAGGCACGTGGACTTCCCTAGAGACCGCATTGCATATCAATGTCCTAGAGATGAGGGCGGTGCTTTTGGCGTTGCAAGCTCTCCACGACTTTCTTCCCCTAGGGACTATTGCAATCCAGACGGACAACATGTCAGTAGTCTGGTATATAAACAAACAAGGAGGGACCAGATCTTATCCCCTGTGTTGAGAAGCCATGAGAGTGTGGGAATGGGCAATTTCCACCAACCGCTTTCTGATAGCAACGCACATTCCGGGACGGTCCAACATATTAGCGGACAAGCTAAGTCGAGTGCTCCTCACTCCATATGAGTGGTCTCTGAATCCGTCTGTTGCGAAGCAGATCTTCCACAAATGGGGTCAGCCTCGCTGCTATCTTTTCGCTTCTCCTTTAAACACAAAATGCAGCGAGTACTTCGCGATAGTTCCCCCCAGAGGGGAGACCCCCAGAGACGCTCTAGTCCATGCTTGGCCTCCCGGACTCCTTTATGCTTATCCCCCCCTCCCACTCATGATGAAATTCATCCAGAAAGCCTGTCGGTTGGGGAGCAGAGTTATCCTCATAGTCCCATTCTGGCCTCGACAGATCTGGTTCCCCTTTCTGCGGTCTCACAGTATGGCTCCTCCATGGATTCTGGATCCCAGTCCAGACCTAATCTCGAATCCAGCGAGATGCCATACCCCAAACCTGGTCAATCTCAATCTTGCTGCTTGGTTGATCCAGTTCCATTAATGGCTAGGACTCCAGGTATCTCATCCCCCGTTAAGGCCATTCTGGTGGCGGCTCATAAACAGTCTACCAGAAGACTTTACAACAGTAAATGGAAACGTTTTTCCATCTGGGCCAAAGACAAAGACTTGGACCCATTTACTGTCCCTATTCCGACTCTTCTGGACTTCCTTTCCCTGCTTTTTAGGCAGGGAGCAAGTGCCTCCACAGTCAAGGTGCAGTTGGCGGCCATCTCCCATTTTCATGTGGGGGACGGCATAGGCTCCTTAGCATCTACAAAGTTGTGCAAAATCTTCTTAAGAGGCGTTTTTCTTTTGAAACCACCTGTAAAGACTGTGGTTCCCCCGTGGGATCTCACTCTGGTCTTGCAAGCCTTGATGAGACCACCTTTCGAGGCTGCGGCCTCGGTTCCGTTGAAGTTCTTATCTTGGAAAACGGCTTTCTTGGTGGCTATTACTTCAGCCAAGAGGGTTTCAGAATTGCAAGCTCTGTGTATCAAACCTCCGTACCTTATCTTTCACAAGGATAGAGTGTCCCTCAGGACTAATCCGTCTTTCTTGCCTAAGGTGGCTACAGAATCAAATATTAATCAATCAATAAATCTTCCTGTATTTTTCCCAAATTTTCACAACAAAGGTGAATACACATTGCACAAATTGGATGTACACAGACAACTGCGTTTTTACTTGCACAGGACTAGAGAGTTTCGCAAGTCGGACCAGTTGTTTGTTTCTTATGCAAAGTCAGCCATGGGCAAGGCAATTGCTAAAGTGACTGTAGCAAATTGGATCTGTCAGTGCATTATGCTGGGATACACTTCATCTGGTAAGCCAGCTCCGGTTGGCATCCATGCTCATTCCACAAGATCTGTAGCTGCCTCAACAGCCTTTTGTTCTAGGGTTCCAGTAGACGATATTTGTTCAGCAGCTACCTGGTCCTCATCTCATACGTTCATTTCTTATTACAAGCTGGATATGATTTCCAGGAGTAGGGCTTCTTTTGGCTCCGCGGTGCTTCGGAATATCCTTCCGTAAGGACCACCCAGGTTCTTGTAGGTTAGCTGGGGACTCTGTCCCACAGGTTGCAGATCAAATGAAGTAACTACTTCAGATAAAGAAGTTATGTACTCACCATAACGTTCCATCTGAGTAGATAATTCATTTGTCTGCAACCGACCCCCCCCTGCCATCCCCCGAACCTGTCGGGAATTTTTCTGATCATTCAGAGTTGGTTTCTGTCTCAAGTTGGTGAGGCAAAAAAAACGATCTGAGGTAATGTGGTTGGTAGTAGGGGATTATGGGTAGGGGGGAGGAGCTCGGTTCTTGGAGCTTGGAAAGCTGCCGGATCGGATCCGAGGTCGGATCCGACACCCACAGGTTGCAGACAAATGAAGCATCTACTCAGATGGAACGTTATGGTGAGTACATAACTTCTTTTTCTTTCAGGGATTTTTCTTTTCATGGTCCTTCCTCCTTGAGACTTAGATTTCAAGATTGACAGGCTTTTTTTGTCCTCCATTCCAACTGGGTGGTTCAACAGATTCCTTTTCACTTTGAAGCTTTTATTTTTGTGTATTATCTCTGACTGTAGAATATTGAACTTGCAGACCCTATTTATAAGGAATTTTATATTTTTAATAATCCTTGCAGGGTGTTTACGTCCCACTGGACTAATCAAAACTTTCTGCTGAAAGTGGGTTTGGAGCCATCCTTGAATGAGTTTATGAATTTCTCCATTTTAATTCCAGGATCAGAATTTAGAGGACTGAGCTTTCTGATTTGTATTGATAGCTTTGGTTCTACCTGGAAAATATATACAAATTTAAGAAATCATACCAATTTTTTGTCTTGTTTACTTTGTAAGGAAGATCTGTCTGTGGTTTAGCAAACCTATCTTTCTGGATTTCTGACTGCATCATTTCCTGAAGTTGGTAGCCATCGCCTGTTAGTCATTGCTATGAAAGGTCATTCCAATTGTGAGACTGCTTTTGGTCCCTGTTTTTTTTTTTTTTTTTTTTTTGTAGATACTTGTGCTAGCCTATGGCTATTTGCTTGCCTGTTCAGATCTTTATCTTACATTATTGTTGTATCCATGATACTAAGAATCGTGCCACTGGCATTTCACTGTTGTGGGATGCTGCATTTCACTTCACGCTTTTGGGCTTCCTTGTAATTTCTACCTCCTTAGGAAATTTTGCACAATTTGTCATTCTTCCCAGCAGTAAGATTCTGCAGAGATCCTTTATAGTTTGGTGGATCAGGTACGCAAGTAGTCAAGATATTACCTGAGTTGGGATAAAGACTTCTGCAGTAGGAAGTTAATACCTTCCTTCTGTTCCTTTGTGTCTAGACAACTTTTGTGACCACTGCTTTGGACTGACCTTCCAGTAAGTTAGGCAAGGTTATCATTTTTGCTTTTTTTCTTTATTTGTCTTTTATATCTGCTCACTCCCTGTCATTGGGTTTGAACTAGAGAGCATGAGGACTAAGCATGCTTTCCTGTCCTGTCATGTGAAGTCACAACATGTACCACATGATGCATATGAGAACTAGAGAATGCATGAATTTTGTGATAAAAATTAATATTTTTGAAATGGAATATTTAACAGTGATACAGTGTCTATTGCCTTCTCACAAACCATCTGATGGACTGGATATTTACAGATCTGTTTTTCTTGTTTATATTTTTTTTAGATGTTAACGAAAAAATGTATTTATGATGTTCTTCATCTCACATTGCTGCAGTCCTTACACTTGGGTAGTCCGCTGTCCTCGGTCGGCCCGAATATCAAAGTATAAGGCTGACGTCGGTCAAGGCGCATTTGACTGACATCAGGACGTCAGGGTACAAATGCGCATGACCGACGTCATATCCTCAGTCTTTTTTGCCGCATGGTCCGATGCAGAAGCAGCATTGCAAGTGCCGGTTGGCGTTCTGAAATTTTTCGATTCCGGAGTTTCAGACCGAGTCAAAGTTGGCTAAGTACCCCGTTGGGGAATATTTTAGTTTTTTTTGCCTCAGTGGTTTACCGGATGTCAGAAAAAGTGAATAATTGCATTTCTTGTGGGAAACAGATACCGCATAGAGACTATCATACTTTGTGTATTCCTTGTTTAGGGCCTGAGCACGACGTTGTTGGGTGTCGCTCTTGTGCTAGATTCAATAACGCACTATAAAGAGAAGGTTGGATTGTGCCAGGTTAGTCTTTGGGAAGCGGTGCAATTATAAAATGCCGTCGGATGCTCCGACGCCCGCTTCTTCGAAGAAGCGCAAGGACAAAGCAGTTAAGCCTAGGCTAGAAGAACCGTCTGTACCGGACGCCGGTTCTTTAGAGGTGTCGGTGGAGCCGGTGGTTCCACCGGAGGTTTCTTTGGGTTCCCAGGGAGAGACTTTGTTATTGCAGGATGTGGCCTCTCAGGAGGCAGGTCAGGCTGAAGGGGCTTCTCAGGTTACTATACTCCCTCCCTTCCTAGGGTGGTTAGGCCCTCTCCTTCTGTTTCCAAGGCTTCTCCCAGAGGCAGGCCAGGTTTAGCTTCAGTTGGTGTCACCCCTAGTTCTTCTGGAACTGTGCCCAAGAAGCATATGCTTAAAATGGCAGAAGATTTGATTACTTTGATTAGGGGTTCTTTGCCCCCTCCTGATAAGAGACCTAGGGTGGAGCCTGAGCTAGGGAGTTTTGAGCAGGCTTCGGATGTTTCAGAGTCCTCGGCTGAAGACTTGCAGGAGTATTCTCCTTATTCTGATTCTGATGTGGATGATTCTACTCCTTCTGCTTCTCCTCCTGAGGATTTTTCTTTTTCAGAAACTCTTCATTCCATGAGGGAGCATTTTAAGTGGGAAGGTCAGGACTTCTCTGATTCCAGGAAAAGGCTTGGGGAATTTTTGTTTTTACCCCAGCATAGGCCTTTGGCTATACCTCCTGTTTTGGATGTGGTGGAAGATGTTTTTACAGAGGCTTCTCTTAATCCTGATTCTTTGCCTCCTGCTCCTGTTAAACCGGATAGGTATTACAGGGTGCCTGAAGCTCATAAGTATCTTTTTAAGAGTCCTAGGGCAGACCCAGAAACTGTTAGTCAGGGGCCTAAAGGTGTTAAGGCTTCTGTTGTCAAGAATCCGGTTCCTGCAGATAAAGAGGCCAGGGCTTTGGATAGATGGGGAAAGAAAGTTTATACTTCTTCCACTCTAGCTATGAGGGCTTTGAATTGCCAGTTTCACATGTTGAAATACCAAAACTATCTCCTTTCACAATTGAAGTCTAAGGTTGATGCTCTGGCGGAAGGTATTGATTGTAAAGAGTTGCAAGATTTAGTACATGTTTCTGAACAGGTGGGTAAGCATTCTTTGCAATGTGGTTTTGATGCTGTACAGGCCTCATCTAGGGTGGCTGCCACTGGGTCAGTTCTTCGCAGGCACGCCTGGCTGAGGGATCAGAATTTATCTGACCATGTTAAGACAAGGATTTTAGATGCTCCTTTACAATCCGATGTGTTGTTTGGTTCTCCTGTTGAGACAGTTTTAAAGAAAATGGAAGACAAGGCTAAGTCTATGCAGACTGTTAAAGATTTTTTGCAGGTTCAGCCTCCAAAGTTTAGTAGAAATTGGCCTACTTAAGGGGTGGACGTATCCTTCTTATGATTCCCAGTCTAGGGGTAGATCTAGACGTGGTAGGGGCAGAGCTCAGGGCTCTTTCAGGCCTAGAACAGGGAGTTCTCCTGCACAGTCTTCGGGTGAGGGCAGGGGTCAGTCCTTTCGTAAACAGACCCAATGACCTACCTTTTCAGCTGCCAGAGCCTTCTCGTCTGGCAGCACCTTTGGGGGGAAGGTTGGCACTTTTCAAAGAAAATTGGAGTTTAATTACCCAAGACAGATGGGTATTGGATATCATACACCACGGTTACAGGTTTTATTTCCATACCTTGCCTCCTTTCAAAGGCATGCCAGACGTTCCTCCTCCACAAAGAATAGAGGCTCACAAGCAAATTTCTCTGTTACTCCAAATAGGGGCCATTCAGCCGGTCCCTATGCCAGAAGTGGGCCTAGGATTTTATTCTCGCCTGTTCCTAGTACCAAAGAAAGGGAACACGTGGAGACCAATTTTGGACTTATCTATCCTCAACACTTATCTGGACATTCCCAAGTTCAAAATGTTGACGTTACAGCAGCTTTTACCTCTGCTGGGCAAAGATCATTGGATGGTAACTTTGGATCTCAAGGAGGCTTATCTTCATGTTCCTATCAGACTGAGTTGCAGGAAGTATCTGCGTTTTCGAGCTGGGACTTCTCATTATCAGTTCTCTGCATTGCCCTTTGGCTTATCTACTGCGCCCAGAGTGTTTACGAAAGTTCTGGCTCCAGTGATAGCTTTCCTCAGGTTAAAAGGAATACAGATCTATCCTTATTTGGACGATTGCCTAATTCTGGCTCAAGGAAGGGACGAGCTTCTTCATCATTTGGATTATGTGATAGCAGTGCTAAGATGCCTGTGGTATTCTGTGAACGAAATAAAGTCCAGTCTAGTACCCTCTCAGGACATGTGCTTTCTGGGTGTGAGACTGAATACAGCATCCCAGATGGCCTTTTGACCCCGGACAAACAAAAGAATCTTTCCCTTTACTTTCATCAGTTGTCTCATCAGTCCAGGCTGACTGCAAGGACAGTCCTTCAAGCCTTGGGGTTCATGGCATCTTGTATTCTGGTGCTTCCCAATGCCAAACTGCATATGAGGAAGCTACAATGGTACTTCTAAATTGAATGGACACAGCACTACCAGGATTTGGACACTGTCATTCAAATAATACCTTGCATTCAAAAGGAATTTTTGTGGTGGGCTCAGGAATGTCACCTAAACAAGGGACTCTCTGTGACCCGGCCAGAGGCGAGTCAGATTCTAACGACAGATGCCTCAGACAAAGCTTGGGGAGCTCATCTGAATGGAAAGTGGATACAAGACAAGTGGCCTGCCAGACTACAACATCTACATATCAACTTGAAAGAGATGTTAGCAGTCCAGTTTGCATTAATAGCTTTCAAGGATTTACTTCTTCCAGGGCAGGTGTTGATTCTAACAGACAACACAACTGTCATGTGGTACATCAACAAGCAAGGCGGAACACATTCTTATCCTCTATGCAGGCAAGCAATGATTTTGTGGGAGACTGCTCTCAGTTTACAGCTAAATCTTCAGGCAAGGTTTCTGCCGAGCACAGAACTCCTTAGCAGATGTGTTGAGCAGACAACTTATGGATCCCCACGAGTGGAAATTGGATCCTCATGTATTTCAGAAATTGACAGTGTCATGGGGAACTCCAGACATAGATCTGTTCGCTTCTCCACTAAACCACCAGCTGCCAAAGTTTTGCACAAAAGGTTTCATCCCACAGCTTGGAAAGTGGATGCTCTTTCTTTCAATTGGAGCAATCTTCATGTGTATGCCTTTCCGCCTCTGCCTCTCCTCCCAAAGGTACTACTAAAGGCCAGACAAGACAAGCCACGGATGATTTTGATAGCTCCAGATTGGCCTCGACAGCATTGGTACCCATTACTGAGAAGCCTGGTACGGAAGCCTCCATGGCCTTTGCCTTCGATTCCACACCTGTTGTCTCAGGAGGACAGTCATTTGCTCAATGTCAAGCTTCACTCTCTGCACCTAACAGCCTGGCATATTCTGTCTTGAACCATAGTGGGCCTCCACTTCCACAGCAAGTTTTGAATGTTATTTTGGAAGCTAGAAGGCCTAGTACAAGGAAAGTGTACGAGATAAATGGAAGAGATTTTTATTTTGGAGTGCAGCAAAGGATTTTGATGTTTCTGAGCCTAATTTAAGTGTGGCTCTTCAATATCTTACTGAGTTACTGGACAAAGGTTTGTCCTTCTCTTCTATTAAGGTTCATGCTGCAGCAATTTCGCTCACTATGATTGTGACCCACCATTGTTTTCTCATCCTTTGTTCAAGCAATTTCTTAGAGGGGCAAACTATATAAGACCCACACGAAGAGCACCTACTCCTGCTTGGGATCTCAATTTTGTGTTGGAGAAACTCACTCTACAACCTTTTGAGCCTGCAGCTACTACTGAATTAAAGTTTTTATCATGGAAGACTGCTTTTTTGTTGGCTATTACCTCTGCAAGAAGGGTTTCTGAGTTGCAGGCCCTTATGGCGGTTGAGCCTTTCTTAATTTTCCATAAGGATAGGGTATCTTTACGTACTAATCCTTCCTTTATGCCTAAAGTGGTTTCTAGTGTGGCTTTAAACCAAACTATTCATTTGCCTACTTTTTATGCAAATCCCCAAAATAAAGGGGAAAAGATTTTGCACACTTTAGATGTACACAGGCAATTGCGGTATTATTTGGACAGAACTAAAGGGTTCAGGCAGTCCCAGCAGTTATTTGTTTCTTTTGCTTTGAGTTCTCAGGGCAAGCCTGTGTCAAAACAAACTATTTCTAAGTGGATTGGGTTTTGCATTGCTTTCTGTTATTCCCATCATGGCAAGGAGGTTCCAGCTGGGATTAGGCCTCATTCCACTAGGGCTACTGCCACTTCGACAGCTTTTTTGAGGGGGGTGGCAACTAAGGATATTTTGGAGGCGGCTACTTGGAGTTCAGTGCATACTTTCTCTAGGCATTATCTCCTACCACTTTACTCTAAATCCAGGGCTGGTTTTGCCACTGCTGTTTTGCAGGGCATTTTGGCAGCTCCTGCTTCCTTATAGTTTGGCCATCCTCCCTTACCTCTGCTTTGGGATTCTACCTAAGTGTAAGGACTGCAGCAATGTGAGATGAAGAACATAGTACAGTTTTGTACCTACCATAAATGTAGATGTTCGAAGATCCACATTGCTGCAGTCCAATTTACCCTCCCTCCTTCCCCTCTGTAGTTAGAGGCGGTTGTGTGGGTTGGGTTGTAAATAGGGTGTATATTGTATATATTGTACATATTTTTAGTGCTAGGATGGTTGGTTGTTTGTTTGCTGTCTTTTGGTTTTGACCTTTATTTCTAGGGTCTTCTGACATCTGGGGCAAGAAAAGACTGAGGATATGACGTCGGTCATGCGCATTTGTACCCTGACGTCCTGATGTCAAGTCAAATGCGCCTTGACCGACGTCAGCCTTATACTTTGATATTCGGGCCGACCGAGGACAGCGGACTACCCAAGTGTAAGGACTGCAGCAATGTGGATCTTCGAACATCTACATTTATGGTAGGTACAAAACTGTACTTTTTTGCCTCTACTTACAGCATTGTAATCCTCAAAGCCTCTCTTGATCTTCTGTACTGTTTGTAATCCTGTGGTGTGCTTTAATACTGCTGAGCCAGGGTTGTCAACCTATCTGTACTGGTAAAGCAGGTTGCTGTGGGAAGAGAGGAGGCCCAAGAGCCACCAGTGTTATTTTATTACCACTGTGTGTTCCCTACTTGCATGTGCAGTATAGTACAAGAGATGGGAAAATCACTGGACACATTTGAGGTCTGTCGTCTGCCTTCATAAGTGATGCTGTCATAGGCCTTTGCCTTGTTTTGTTTAATTGCCTCGACCTCTTGTTCCTACCAGGGATTCCACTATCTGGGAAACACCCCAACCACACACACTACATACCTTTTCTCCTGAAAGAAATGAGCATTCAAAGGCTCATCATTTTTCTCTCTACTATGCTACTCCCTCCATTTCCTAGGCCACTAACATTATTTTGATTTATAGCCTAACTTACTTATTTTGCAATTTACTTTTTTTCCCCTGTATTAATCTGTAGATTCCCATGTTTTACTTGACTAGTGTGGCTGCGGGGAAAATTTTGCCTTATTATTCTGCAGCTCTTTATTTTTTTCTTAGCAGATTCTACAGCCTCATAAGTTGTCAGAAAACAAGCATTTTTTGTTTATAAACAAATCAGCTACATACTTTATATATTTGCCATTTAGTTTGTAATTTATCTACTGTTGCATTCATCCCTCATCCGATTTGTGATCCCTTCTAATTTTTTTTCTCAGATTTGTACTGTGTAAATGAAGTGCCTCTAGAGGGAGTGTTTTTTTAACTGAACAATAAAATACTTTTCAGAACTCTGTAGTACTTATAAATTATCATTAATATCTTGTGTGACAAATTGTAATTTAGAGATGACAGATATAGTTTATTTGCAGTGCCTTTGGAGCTTCCACATTTTAACATTATTCCTGTTGGCCCTGTACTACTGTTATTCAGAAACATCAGGCTGTACTTGCTTAATCGTTATGGTTTCTTTAAGGGCCTCAGACCTGAAAGTAAAATTAAAATAGCATATATCTAGTTTGAGCATGAGACAGAAAAGGATGCTGAATAAATGTAATTACTAGGGGTAATTAACTTGCTATTCATTGACTGTCGAACGTGTATCAGATATCTCGGTGAGATAATCGAAACATACTGAGAATTCGTAGTAGTTGATTAATTAGCACACCCCTGATTAACAGTTCATTTGTATGAACTCAATTAGGTCTCCCATTGCTTTAAAATGGTGTTACAGAATCACTGCTATGTAATGCCTTTGACATAACTCTCTCTATTCTGTGCATCAGCAGGATACATGAAGAATATCCTCCAAAATGTGATTGGCAGCTTTAATTTGTTTGATATGTGCAATCACAGTCCAGGTTAAATTCAAAATGCTTGTCCAATCAAAGATTCAATGCAGAAAAGAGGCAGTAGCATGCATTTGCTGCACTGCAATAAGAGAATCTGTTGATTGAAAACAGTTTGTAGATTTTGGAAATGATAGGGCAAGTAATTGGTTAGAAAGAAAGAGAACAGGTTTTCATAAGTCCGAAGAAATGGAGCATGTATTTCACTGAAAATGTAACTTAATTTAACAATGTGTTGGTGTGAGATTTTCATATAGAATGGAAAACTCAAGCCTCTTTTTCTGCCATTGCTCTGAATTTCATGATTGAGGCATGACCTATTTAGTTTGATATTAGACGGCTTTAAGTATTAAATCATATGACCTCCTTGCTGTTTTGTAGTACATTGGTGATTTTAGTAAAGATTTCTTCTTCAAACCACTGCTACCATTGTTATATTTTTGGAAAGTGTCATTTTCATTTATGATAGCACAATAAAATGTAAAGAGGGGTTATTATATTGCTAGAATGCTCAAGAAACAAATTATAGATGAAGTCTTCGTTTACTTTCTTTGACAGGATCTTGGCTGTGAGCAGAATTAGGTACTGGTTACCTACAGATAACTTATTTCATCACACTGAATTCTAATTTCTCACCTAAAAGCAAACTTGGTGAAAATGAGTGTTTAAAATACATTTCCAGCAACTTTTAGCTGCTGTTTAGCTTGTCCAAAGTCAGTTTCTCTGAACATAGTTATATCCCACTTATCCATACCGTGTCAAGAAACCATAGCTTTTAAGATGTGTTGTAAGATTTTCACAGTGGTTTCATACATTTAACTTTATCGTGAACTTTTTTTCAAGGTATTTGTCAAGCATTGCTTTACACTTAAAGCATTAAATTCTTCCCGTTGCATTCCCATCTTTTGTGCACGTTGTAATTTTGAAATAAATGTTTATTTTTATGCAACTGCTATGAAATTATAGTCTTGGATTTTAAAGGGTACATCTTTGGCAATATGTTGTATAGTAATCCACATACTTTCTAAGTGTATACATGATTTTGTTTGAAAAGTGAGCTGTGCTGAGATTTTGTTAGGGTATCTCTGTACTTTTCTGGGCAGAACTGACATCTGGTTTCTTAGCCCAAACAAAATTTTTCCTCTGCCATCCAGTGTAAGCTGTCAGGTAGATTAAGATCTGAGAAGAGGACTACACCCACAAAAGGTTCTGTCCAGGAAGGTGGACGTCACTCTGAGGAACTCTAACAAATCCTTAAGGGGCAACAAATAGAAGCGCATCTCAGCAAGCTATAGGAAAACTGCCCAACCATTGGAAATTAAGCAGAGAAACACTTCACCACTCCGAGACTGATGGCAAAGGTGGGGAACACAAAGAAGAACAGAAACAAAGTATATAGTCCACCAAAGAAAAGCAGAGAAAGCTTATAAGGTCCAAAAGCGTGTGTGTGTGCTACACACACACACACACACACACACACACACACACACACACACACATATAGAAAGTGAGAGAGAGAGAGAGAACCATTTCTTCATTATATAAATTTTAAGACTGCAGAAAGTCCCTGCCTATTTAGGAAAAAGAAGGGATGCAAGTAGTCCTGGATACACCTGAACAAAAGATAAAACAGATTTTTTTTTCTCTTTCTCTCCCTCATCTTTTTTTTGTTTTTTTGTTCCTCAAAGGCAGAGGAAAAGGGCTGCAAGAATAGTCCTCACAGTAGAGTACAAGCAGGAGCTGACATCTCAAAATAAAATGAGAGAGATAGAAACATACATGAGGTCTCAGAAATTGTCAGATAACATTCAGCTTAGTAGCCAAACTGATAACTACCTTCTCCCCTCTGGCTTGATGCTGTATTCTGGTTACAGTGGTCCCCAGGTTGGGATGGTCCTTTCATCCAAGTGGACTCCAGACTAGTCTAAGCCCCCTGTCTTTAGCAATACCTTTTAAAGTACAGATGTTAAGTTGTCAATCTCGCCTTCATTCTTGCTGGATGGGTTCGGAGCCAATCCTCGGCTTCGACTCGGCACTTGCTTTAGCTTAGGAACTCCTTTTACCAGCTCGAGGCAACCCTATATCCCATGATGCAAGGCGGAACTACCTCAGATCTCGTTTGCCGCTTAGCGAAAGAGGTCTCCTTTACCAGCAGAGGTAAGTGAATTTCTTGTAAAAGAAAGAAAAGCTTAGTTAGTATTTTTATTTCCCCTTTTTTAGTCATAGTGTAGTCTGTAGTGATTACAGCCCACCCTATTCCCTTATTTTTCAAACTTTTATAACTTCCTTTTAAACCTTAGTGTAAAAGTTTTAGTTAGGCCTTAAACCCCAGTGTTAATCCCTTCCTGTGTGTTGTGTGTAGGGGATTAATTTGTGTGTTTGTTGGGGTTTGTCTGTGTTTCTTCCACCTAGGATATGTCTAGGGAAGGCAAGGTCTCAGGCTTCAAGAAGTGTGACTCGTGCTGTCAGAAAATGTCTCTGACAGACGGTCACACTTCTTGTGTTTATTGCCTGGGGCCTTTGCACCTGCAGGACTCCTGTGCTTTGTGTCACTCTTTTAGCCAGAGAGTCCTGCAGGAAAGGGGGAACAAACTTATCCTCCGTGGCTTACTTAAGCCAGAAGGTTCTCCCTCGAAGGCAGGGTCTGGGAAACCTTCTAAGCCACCGAAGGCTCAGGCTTCAGTATCTAAGCCTCCTCCGGTGGCTCCGGCTCCGGCTGGAACCGATGTATCTGCCTCGAAGGTAGTGGGTTCGGTGCCGGCTGGCTCCGATACCTTATCTACTGTAGCCTTGTCGGCTCCGGCTGGAGCCGACACTTTATCCAGCATCGGAGCCGAGAAACCTTCGGCTCCATCTGGAGTTCAGGGGACTTCGGCTCCGATGGCTCCGTCCCGGAAGAGATCTCGGTCCCCTTCGTTACTGAGTATCCACTCGGCTCCGGGGTCTCCTCTTTTGTCGGAGCGGAGCCATCGGAGCCGATCTTCGAGATCTTCCAGGCTGTCTGACCACGACTTGGAGAGGGTGGTAAGCAGGCTGTTGAAGTCTCAGGCACTGGCCCAAATGCTCCATAGCCCGTCTCATCAGACTTCGGCTATAGCCTTACCCCTTGAGCTTCCTCCTCCGACTCCACATCGCAGTTCGGAGCCGGAGCTTCTCGGGACAGCGACTGTTTCGGTGCCAGAGCCGATACATCCTTCGGCTCCGTCATCCTCGGCTCCGATCTCCTCCTTGAGACCTTCCTTGGAGGGATCCAGTCGTCGGGTTTCCCTTGTCTGCTCCGAGGGGGCTAGTGGCATCGGACCCTTGTCCGACCCCGCTCTCCCTCTCGGGGCTTCGGCTTTGGTAAGCTCGGCGCCGACATCGGCCTCGGAGCCTTCCCTCTCAGTGGAGCCGGGCATTCCTGTTTCCTCGGAGCGGGGATATTCTGGCCTCCCGGGGAGGGGAGCCTTTGAGGTGATGAGGAGTGTCCTGGCCTCTGAGCCTGGTCAACGGTCCATCCCTCTAGCTCCTCCCTCATCAGTGCCTGCAGGCGCCTCTTGCCAGCCTCTTGCTCTCAGGCCCAGGGATCCATCGCCCCAGGTTTCCCCATTGGGAATTTCCTCCTCTTCCGAGGTTTCTCCTGATCCTGCAGGGGAACCCTTCAGAAGAGGACGTGTAAGAGGAAACACACAGACTCCCCTGAGTCTACTACATCTGATACCGACTTAGATGAGTCGGAGGGTTCCCACGATCCCCTCTGAGGATGTCTCCTTTTCAGACATCCTTGAGCTCCTCAAACAGAGGGGGAATTGGCCCTCCATTGACCCCTCCGAGGATGAGTCGGTATACCTGGAGGCTTTTGGATCCCGACCCTCCACCTCCTGGGTGTCTCCGCCTTTCGACCCACTGATGCAGGTAGTGGCTCGGAAGGCGTGGGCGGCTCCAGATTCTGTGGAACCTGTTCCCAGGAGACCATCCAAATTCATCACGGCCCCTTCGGACAAACAGTTCCTTTCCAACGGTGTCTCTGTGGATGCTATGGTGGTGGCGGCGGCCACTAAGAAGGAACTGGCGGATCCTTCAGTACCTGTCCAGCCTCCTAACAAGGATTCTAGGACCATGGACAGGTATGGAAAGCAGATGTTTTTCTTCAGCGACCTTTGCTATGCGTTCGCTGAATTATCTTTGTCACTTCACCAGGCTTCAACGAGATGTTCTCAAGGAACTGGGTGAAGTAGTCCAGGATCCTTCTGCTGCTGGGGCTCAGGAAAAGATTGCCTCACAGCTTGCAATCCTGAATTCCATATCTAACTCCTCCATGCGGCTCATATCCTATGCGGCCGATGGAGCGAGCAGGGCCGCAGGCACAGGAGTTGCTCTTAGACGCCAAGCCTGGATGCGGCTTTGTAATTTTGCGGACCCCTTTAAGGCGTCCTTCACTAATACCCCTTTGATGGTTCGGCTTTGTTGGGACCTCAGGTGAAGGATACCTTGACCAGGTGTGAGCAGGACGGTAAAACTCTTTCTGCCGTTGGAGTCCAGTTTTCCACTCCTTCTAGACCATACCCCAAGGGTCAGAAGGGGGGGAAGATGTGGTTCCGTAAAGCCCAAGGAGCTACACCGGACACACGTGGTCAGTTTACCCCCAGAGGCAGAGGGGTAACAATAATAGGCCGCCCTAGAGGCAGGGGGGGGTCCTCAGAACCAGGGCAACAGGGAGTCTCTTCCTGAGAAGCCCTTTCAGCACCCCTGAGGTGTTGCCCGACTGTCCACCCTTGAGGCAGTCGGGGGAAGGATTTTGCTGTACCCAGTAGCCTGGCAATCCCTATCTCAAGAGATGTGGGTACAGTCGATCATATCCGAGGGTTACAAAATCCCCTTGAAGGTTTCCCGTACCTCTACAATCCCTTCCAGACATCTCACCCGGTCAAAGGGATTTGGCAGAACAGGAGGTTTCAAAGCTCCTAGAAAAAAGAGCCGTCCAGACTGTGCCAGCAGACCAGGTAGGATCCAGCGTCTACTCGAGATTCTTTTTGGTCCCCAAAAGGACGGGAGATTGGAGACCAATATTAGACCTGAGCAATCTAAACAGATTTGTCAAGAAGGCAAGATTCCGGATGGTCACGCTTCAGTCCATTCTTCCCTTTCTGGGCAAGGACAACTGGATGTGCTCTATAGACCTTCAGGATGCGTACTATCACATAAAGATTCACAGACGCTCCAGAAGGTTTCTCCGCTTTCGGCTAGGGACCAGTCATTACCAATTCAGAGCACTGCCCTTTGGCCTCACTTCAGCCCCCAGAGTGTTTACCAAATGCATGGCAGTGGTCACAGCTCATCTGAGACGTCAAGGATTCCAGGTGTTTCCATATTTGGACGACTGGCTCCTCTCCGCCACCACCAAGTGTCAGCTTCTTCAGTCCAGAGACTACACTCTACAGCTTTGCAGGAGTTTGGGAATTTCAGTAAATTTCGGAAAATCTTCTCTGCTGCCTTGCCAATCTATCACCTTTATAGGCGCAGAATTAAACACCGTCAAAATGTTAGCCAGACTAACAGATCAAAGAATTCTGGACATCCAAAAATTCGTTCGGCTTCTTTTGCAAAGCAACAAGATCAAAGCCAGATTTATACTGAAGGTTCTAGGTCTTATGGCTGCGGCCATTGTTCTTCTACCACTGGCTCGCTTCCACATGCGTCTTCTGCAGTGGATGCTATTCACGCAGTGGTCGTACCACAGTCTCCCGATGAGGCACGAAGTCTTGGTAACACAGTCGTGCAGAGCTCATCTGAACTGGTGGATATCTTCCCCTCTTCTTCATCAGGGCCGACCCTTTATTCCCCCTCCTCCAGTTGCCACAGTCACTACGGATGCCTCTCTGATCGGGTGGGGGGGCATTATCAGGGCAGGATGGTCCACGGGACGTGGCAACCCATAGAATACCATCTGCACATAAATGTCCTGGAGATGAGAGCAGTGCTTTTAACGTTGCAAGCCCTCAACGACTTTCTTCCCACGGGGACTATTGCAGTACAGACGGACAACATGTCCGTAGTCTGGTACATCAACAAACAGGGCGGGACCAGGTCCTATCCGTTATGTCGAGAAGCTCTCAGACTTTGGCAATGGGCGATCTCTTCTCAGTGGTTTCTGATAGCAACGCACATCCCCGGCAGGTCCAACCTATTAGCGGACAGGCTGAGCAGATCCATTCTGATGCCTCACGAGTGGTCTCTCAATCAATCTGTAGTGGATCAGATTTTTCTGAAGTGGGGCACTCCTTGTTGCGATCTTTTTGCTACTCCTCAAAACAACAAGTGCCCGATTTCTTCACTCTCTTTCCCTTCCAGGCCAACCCTGAGAGACTCTCTAACCCAGGATTGGCCCCGGGCACTTCTGTACGCTTTTCCTCCCTTTCCCTTGATTCCACAAGTCATTCAGAAAGCCACCGTTTTGAGAGCCAAGTTGATCCTCATTGCCCCATATTGGCTTCGACAAATTTGGTTTCCGTCTCTGCATCGTCACCTTCTGGTGCAGCCCTGGCATCTGGACCCAGTTCCGGATCTCTTGATCCACCAATCGGGTCAGCAGCACCGGGCCATTCATTCTCTCAACCTCACTGCTTGGTTGCTCCACTTCCTACCCTAGCCAGGCTACTGATGATTTCGGACTCAGTCAGAGACATTTTAGTGTCTTCCTTGAAGTCGTCCACTAGGACTGTTTATGCTAGCAAGTGGCGACGTTTTTCTATTTGGGCGAATTCCAGAAATATTGACCCCTTTACTGCTCCTGTACATTCGGTTTTAGATTTCCTGGCGGAGGTTTTTCATTCAGGATCCTCGTCATCTACAGTCAAAGTACAACTGGCTGATATTTCTAAGTATCATGTTGGCCTGCATGACAATAACATTATGTCTCATAGGTTATGCAAGGCCTTTCTGAGAGGAGTTTTCCTCCTAAAACCACCTATAAAGCATCCTCCTCCGCAATGGGATCTAAACTTAATGTTGGCATCCTTGATACTACCACCGTTAGAACCGTCTGCTTCATGTTCTTTGAAGTTATTGACCTGGAAAACTATATTTTTACTGGCTGTCACTTCTGCAAGAAGGGTTTCCGAGATTCAAGCTCTCTACATTCGTTCCCCTTATTTGGTTTTTCATAAGGACAGGGTATCATTAAGAACTAACCCTTCCTTTCTCCCCAAAGTCGTATCTCAAACCAACATTAACCAATCTATAGACCTACCAGTCTTTTTCCCAAACTATTCCGATAGAGCTGAACAGAAACTGCATTTTTTGGATGTCCATCGTCAGCTCAGGTACTATTTGCATAGAACTAAACAATTCAGAAAATCGGACCAATTATTTGTCTCCTATGCAGAAAACAGGATAGGTCTTCCAGTATCTAAAGTGACCTTATCCAGATGGTTGACTTCCACTATTTCCTATGTGTACTCTCTCAGAGGCAAACAGCTATCTTCTAATCCAAAAGCACACTCAACCAGGAGTCTATCCACTTCTGCAGCTTTTCAGGATAGACTACCCATTGATACCATTTGTGCAGCAGCTACTTGGGCTCGCCCCATACCTTTGTCTCTCATTACAAGTTGGACTTGGCCTCCAGAGATAGGGCCAGTTTTGGTTCCACAGTTCTCAAGAGTCTGTTCCATTGAGCCACCCGGGATACAGGTGCTAGGGGCGGTCCCATCCAGCAAGAATGAAGGCGAGATTGACAACTTAACATTTAGAAGTTATGTACCTACCATAACGCGTTCCATGTTAGTTGTCTTCTCTGCCTTCTTTCTTCGTCCTCCCTCCTTCCCCTGGCCTGGACAGATCTTGAAGAGTTCCTATTAGGTTGTTTCCTCCGGAGCCTTCATATGAGGACTTCTATTAGGAACTTGTGTTCCTAATTATGTTAGGATAGTCTTTAGCAGGGTAGGTTAGCTACCAAACGAGATCTGAGGTAGTTCCGCCTTGCATCATGGGATATAGGGTTGCCTCGAGCTGGTAAAAGGAGTTCCTAAGCTAAAGCAAGTGCCGAGTCGGAGCCGAGGATCGGCTCCGAGCCCATCCAGCAAGAAAGAAGGCGAGAGAAGACAACTAACCTGGAACGTTATGGTAGGTACATAACTTCTAATTCTGAAGAATATAGCTCCGTCAGGTTTCTAATTGGTTTACTGGACAGACTTGTGTTAGTTGTATCTCCCTCTTAACCAGGGTAACAGTTTCTTCCTAATGGTTTCCATCTATAGTCTTTCTTTCCTTAGTTGTTGTTGTTAGATTCACTTCCTTTTCAGATTTCAGGGAACATGGTCCTATACCATTAGAAGAAATAGACTCATCTTCTTGTGTGGATTTTCCTCAACCTCTGTTCATATCTTGAAATCAAGTATTTTCCCTTCTTCAAGATTATACCCAAGGGCTGTTGCCAGGATGGTTACTGGTCTTCTGATCTTTTCTTGTTCAGACTGTCAGGGGTTTTCTGATCTTTTTTCTTTGCAAGTTTTGCCTCTGGAGCTTTCCTGAGTCCTTTTGACTCTGACTTTGTCGACCAGCACCTCCAGGACTTAAATCTTGTTCCAGCTTATATTATTCATGAATAGATTGTTTTAGTCAAACCTTTGACATGCCAATTCTTGTCAAGCTACCATGTTATTGCTGGGTGATTACCTTTCCATGGGCTCTAGCTTGAAATTCAGCAGACCCCTGAGTGGCTGTGTGACAGCTGTTTCAGCTGTCATCTTTGGTACTTACTTTGTGTAGTTCCAGATTCTCTTTAGCTTCAAGGGGTGGTGCAGTGGTAGCATTGTCGCCTCACAGCAAGAGGTTCTCCCGTTCGATTCTCGACTGGAGCGCCTACTGTGTGGAATCCGCATGTCCACCCCGCGGGCGAGTGGCATTCAAAAGACATGCGTGAATGGGCGTGCCTTCATTGAAGGTTGGGCATCGGGCTGGCACCCCGGCACTAAAAAAAAAAATCTACTGCCAATCAGCAGACCGGAGTTCTGCTGTGGTGATCCCTAACCGGGAAAAGCCGAAAGAACAAACATTTGGAGTTTTTCTTCCAGTTCTCGTTGCCTTAGTCTGTCAAGGCACTGTGCCAGTTGGGCCCAGTTCACTGTTTTATTTATTTATTTATTTTTTTATTACTAGTGATGGTTTCTTGAGCCCCCATCAAGTTGGAGGCTTTTAGATGTTAACTTGGTCCCTGTACTAATAGTGCCATAGTTCCCTAGGGTGTTGGAAGGTTTGCTTCCATTCCACTTAGGTATTTTTCCCATTACTGCCCATGCCACCAGTTAAGCAGTATCTTTGTTTGCCTACTCGGTTTTTTCCCAAAGAACATGCATCCCACTTTTCTGTTGGGGACTACTATTCTTTCTTCCACTCAAATTTATATGGAGGGCTTATCGTATAGATTGAATCTGCATCTTGGTGAGAGGATTTGCCAGATCATACATCATACATCCATCTGAAGAGACCAGAAGGGGCCTGTAGGATACAGTCTGGTCATTTGCTAGTGCTCCCTTCCTCAAGCTCCTAACTTTTCCCCTTCCACAACAGAGCACATGCTACCTTACCTCAGATCTCATTTGCCGCCATTGAGAATGGATAATCAAAAGCCATGCAGCTAAGTGCTCTCCTTTTCATAATGTTTTATGGCATTTTGGTTGGTTGTATCTTTGATACCATTATATCTTTAATAGCCTGTTATTGTTGGCGATAGTGGTTTCTTCTTTCTGTTCATTTTTTTTTCTGAATTTCACAGCCTAAACTCCTGTGAATGCTTAGGTGGCTGCCTAGTATTTCTTTTCTCTCTGCTCTTCTTTTATAGTCTGTTTAAACACATTAGTTGTAGTTAGTTAAGACATTTTGGTTAATTTGTTATTCTAATTAGAAATAACTAGTTCTTTGCAGAAAAAAAAATCCCACCCACGCCCACTCCAAGGACTGTCACAACTTATGTGTCGTTTGTTTGGGCTCAGAGTATTTCAGTGTGGATTGTGATGTTTGGCAGAGCTTCTGTATCAAAGCTCTTTTGGATCACCGCAACAAACTAATAATCAAAGGTCTCTTATTTCCAGAAACTTGGGCATCAGAGGGGAAGAAAGGACGGAGCAAAAGATAAGGATTCAAGTAAGAGAAATGTGCAGGAATCCTCAACCTATTCGGACCTTAAAGTACCTAGTGGCCGGGGTAAAGAGCCTTCTGTACCTTCAACTGCAGTCAAGACTCGAGACCATAAAAATCATGGATAAGGCCCTCCACTGTTTTCCAAGCCAACATTCTATGAATAGGGAAAGTACAGTTGTGGAAGTAAATTTACCATAACCGTTGATGTTCAAATGATCACTGCTGCAGTAGCCTTAGCTACATGGGTTATATATTGCTATAACTTCCAAAACTTCAGGGCACTTTCCTTGCACACAAGCTTTTCAGAGCTTTCGTGACAATAGATATAGAGAGTCTAATGCTCTCTGAAGGACAATGCTAGGAAAAGAAGAATAAAGGTCTTCACCCTGGCAACAGAAGAGGCTACTGCAGCAGTGATCATTCAAGCATATACTGTTATGGTAAGTTTACTTAAACAACTGTGCATACAGATCACTGCTGCATTAACCTTAGCCATATGGGGAGATTACCATAGATCAGACTGACTGGGAGGAAGGATTGACAGTCCAGGAACCCCTGGATTAATACTCATAGCAAAGCTTGTCCTAGACCTGGAAACAGAATCTAGTTTATAGTGCCTTGTAAAAGTGTGCACAGAGTACCAAGTTGTTGCTAGGGTACATCTGAAATCCAACCCTTTCCAAAAAGACATAGATGAAACCAAGACCCTGGTAGAATGAGCCGCAACTTTGCCTGGAACTTTCTTGTGGTGGGTATAACAAAAGGTAATGGCACAAGACAACCTCGTGGAAATAGTCTGTTTTTGACACAGGTTGTCCTTTTTTTCTTACTTTTTCTTACTTTTGTAAGAAGTGAACAACTGATCACTTTTCCTGAAAGATTTTGCTCTGTCAAGACCTGAGTTTTTTGTGTGGACATGTATCCTTTTTCCCTCATTTTTAGTTTTCTTGAAAGAAGACAAGGAGATTGGTAAACTCTGATAATAAATTAGTTCTTAAGGAAACCCTGTCTTTGTGGAAGATATGCAGTTGACCCACTGTAAGAACGTGCAACTCAGATGCTCTTGTTGCAGAGGTCAGTGCAATTAATAGCCTTTTCCATGTTAAAAACTTCAAGTCTTCCTGATGAGCTGGTTCCAATGGAGCAAGAGTTAAATTTTCTAAAATAAATTAAGATCTCTATGAGTCACCTGTTTTCCAGGAGACTTCTTATGCAGACCCTTTTCAAAAATATGTTCGCACAGGATTGCAATGAAAGCGGGGTAACCATAGGAAGACATGCAGAAATGGCTGACAAATGAACCTTGATTCAGGATTAAGACAGGCCAAAGGGATTTTAACTTACACAATTAATGCCGAACCAGAGAAACACTATCCGTGAATGTTTTATTTCTTATAGCAACTAGAAATTCTCCTTTTATCACTATATGATTTTCTAGTTGCAGGTTTGCTTGCCTCCTTTAATAAGTGCTACACACCCACAGGAAAAAAAGTGCCTAAAAGGTATTACAGTTCTATCATCCAAGGGTCATTTGCAGTTGTTTTGGGTCAGAATGTATCACACCGCTTGTTTTGTGCGAGTAGATCCACTCTGTGAGGAAGCTTGTGGTAACTGCCCATGTCCATTTCCAAAAGAAGGGAGAACCACTGTTGCCTAGAACAGACAGAAGTTACCACATTGATTTTTGGACAGTTCTTCTGAATTTTCAGAATGACACTGGATTTTACCTTTCAAAAGTTCTTTGATTCCTTAAAATGATCATGCTTCCTTAATATTTTACAACCAATAATCTCAATCCAAATTTTAAACTAAATAATAAAATGATCAAGCTAGGCAACTATCCTCTTCTTATTTTATTAGACATTATTCCCCTTAAAAAAACAATCTATTACTGAAACAAGACTAGCAATGAACCTCCAGAAAAGTTATACCATTATTTTAAGACAAATTAGGGAACTCTGTGTACAAAAACTTTAGAAGATCCCAAGCTAGTTTTGAGAGACATAAAACCATTCAGAGCCTACTTTCACTGAGGGGAAAAAAATGACTTCAAATTCATATAAATTTATTCTCTCAGAACACAAAATGACGTGATCTTCTCAAAATACTGGAATGAATTGGATCCATCAATTTCAAGCAACCAAATAATCCAATCTATTCAAATAACCTCCAAATGTATCCCCGTTAAAAAAATTAACTGTACTCATTTTATATTAAACCATGCTTATCTCACTCTACTAAATAAAATTTATTCCAAATTCCTCCCCTTTTTGCCCTTATCTTGACAACCAAAATGCTGATCTCATACATATTTTTGAGCTGTAAATGCTACTACAAACTTTGTTGTTCACTTAGAGTTCAGTTGGAAAAAATGGAGTATGAGAAAACCACCCTATCTTGGAAATGTGAAGCAAAAAAATCCAGATGACCACCATGGCTTAAAACAGATTTATTTAGACAAGCACTTTCACGTAGAACAAGCCACGCTTTCTCAAGTCTTCCTTGAAAATTGGTAATACAGTAAATTGGAAATTTACTATATTACATATTCCTCCTCCTGGGTTATCAAAATTACAAACACACGTATTAATAACACTCTTTACCCTTATAAAATAATATATTATCTTGAACTGGAAAGATAGATCCATACTCTCATGGACTGGATTCAAACAGATGGCCATTAAATATTTATTAGCACATAAATACTTAATGTCTAGTCAAAAAACACAATCGTACTTTGAGTACTGGGATATGCTATTTGAACATATTCTCGAATAACCATCATTACTTACTTTTAGATTTTTGGAGATGGGCTATAATTTCACTTATATTAATTACACTTCCCTTTTTTTCAACTCTTGGGCTTATCTTAACTTCTGTTTTACTTATCCTTTTCTTTCTTCACGGCTTGGGTTTATTTCATTAAATTAAAATATATGTTGAACGCTCTTGATTAGGCAAATAACTTGCTTGTATATAGTCACTTGTATATTTTACTGTTTTTACATGATTATTGAGTTACTGTTATTATTGTGATACTTATGTTATCTTGTGTTACCAAGTTGGAAAATTAAAATACAATAGAGAGATCTTCAAAAAAAAAAAATGACGACTCTACATATTAATGAAAAGGGAGAGGGAGCATACAGCAACATTCATGTCCAAGAAAAAGCATGCATCTTCCAGACTTTCTTGCATTGTGTCCTGGAGGAGAACTTTGCCAACTGATTGTTGTAAGTGAAGGCAAAAATATCTATTTTAGGTGTTTCCACAGTTGAATGAATTATTCAAAGACTCCCCAGATCAATCTCCATTAATGGTGGATGTAAGATGCCTGTTGAGTGAGATTGTGCGGAAAAGCTATATTCTAGGCTACCATGGGCAGAAGAAAAGACATGGCTCCCCCCATTTATGTAGTGGTATTGTTTGTAAACACTTGTAGAGGTCCCAGGGATCACAGATGTTTGAGAGAGTTGAGGACATTTATAAGTGCCAGCAACTGTTTTATGTTTTTGTTTGATCTATCTTTTTTGTTGCAAAGAACCTGTACTTTTATCCTCTTAGACACTGTTCCCAAGCAAAGCCCGAGGCTTCTATTTTGACCAGTTGTGCTGGAGCTGATCATAGGAAGTTACTAGGCTAATGGCCCTAGGGCTCTTACATGCCTAACCAAGTTCTTACCCTTATTTCCATAATCAGCACATATTGCCCCTGTCCAAGAGAGAGACAGGTGGAGCCCCTGGAGTGAATTTACGGTCACCCATCCAGTTGTTCATATTGCCTTTGAAGAGGGCCAGTGATGCCTGACATGAAGTGGGAATATGTTCTAAAGGTTTGGTAACCTCTGGGAGACAAATCTATCCCTCCAGCAGGTTTTATTAATGTCACATACCAGGTTAAGGTCTTTAGAGCAAGTATCCTTTGTACCATTTGACTTTCGGATATGAAACATTTCCAGTAATGCAGGGTCAGAGATTGCCTTATAAGGAAGGCAGAGATCATCTCTGAGTAGTCTGTATGAAACAGAATAAAGTGACAGTGATTTCAGACTATCTCCATAGGACAGATGGTGAAGACCTTGAATTTTCCTTGTAAGGAACCTTTGTGCTTTCTCCAATTGCTGCAGGTGCTTAGAAAGGTACATACCAAGAGAAGCGTTATACTGAATTACTGGCCTAATGAGGGAAGAGTACAGAAAGGTTCTAACTTCTTTTTTTCTGGAGACAATGCCCTTACTTATGAGATGAGCAATATAGAATGCCTTCTTACCACTGTGGAGACATGGTGATCAAAGGAAAGGTTGCTGTCAACCTGTGTGGCCAGGTCTCTCACCACTGAGTGCGTACTTAAGGTGTTGCTATTGATGTGGTGTTAGGAACATCACTTTTACCGAAAGGAGTGATGATGCATTGAGTTTAAGGCCATCACTTTGACACCAATCATATGTTTGTGTAAGACCCTCTTGTAGGATGACATTATTTGGAGATTCTATGACCTCTCCCAGTTTGCAGTCATCAGCAAACTTTGCAAGTCACAGACTTTTAGTTTTTGCCTGTACTTCAGAGAGAGAGATTCCAAACAGTACAGGTCCCAGCACTGATCCCTGTGTCACACCACTGGTAGTGGTTACAGGTCTGCTGCTGGAGGTGGAATCCCCTATTTTGACTATGAGTTCTATCAGTGAGCCAGTTAGCGACCCATTTAATGATTTAAGAGTTGATGCCTAGTTGGGTGTGTTTGTCAATGATGCCTGAGTGGGGGATAGTGTCAAATGCCTTGGCTAAGTCCAGCTAGGCTCTATGCACAGATTTCCCCTCGTCCAGGGCCTTGTTGACTGTCTCAAAGAAGTCCACCAGGTTTAACAGGAATGATCTCCCTTTGACAAATCCAAAGTGAGTTGGGTCAAGTGTTTGGAGATTACCTATATTTTTGTTAATAAGGTCCATGATGATTCACTCCATGGCCTTACAGATAAGGTTAGTCAGGCTAATAGGTCTGTAGTTCCCAGGGTCAGTGGAAGCAACACGTCTGTGCAAGGGAATAATGGTGGCTATTTTCCATTCAGCTGGTACAAAGCCGGTGCTTAGTCTATGATTGAAGAGAGTACCCAGTGGTGTCACTAATTCATGTTGGAGCCCATGTGGGACACAGCTTGGGATGTTATCAGGTCCCATCGATGCTGTGTTTTTGGCCTCAGAGAGGGCATTTGCGACCTCCTGTTTAGAGATAGAAGGTAGAGGACAGGTGGTAGGGATGGTAGAGATGTCATGGGGTATGTGTGGCGGGGACAGGGGAATGAAGTTTTCACAGAACCTGTCGGCCAACAGGTTAGCTGTGTCCACAGGCTCAGTATATATTGTATCATTAACTACCAGTTTTGCACAAATCTGGGCCTTTCCCTTTAGGTTACGGGCATAACTATAGAATGCCTTGAAGCTAATTTGGATTAGTAGTTTGCTTTGGAGGACTTCACAAGAAGTTTTATTTGCTTGTTTAAGCTGAGAAAGGAGAGTCTCCAGTTTAGGAGGGTTCGCTTACTGTTGTTCTTAGCAATTTCTTCTTCTTATTGTGAAGCCTGTTAATGGCAGTTGCCCACCAAGTAGGTTTGCTCTTCCTTGAAGAGCTTGTTTTGGTCCTGTCAGGTACTGCCGAGTCAATGCAGTTATGCAGGTGTTTATATAAAGCATTGGTGCAGAGCTCTGCACAGCTGTCATTTCCATCTGAGGGAGGAGGTAGTGAAGCTATTTATACCATCCTGTAAGAGGTTATACTCTGCTTTGGGGGAGTTTTTTAGTTTATTTGCTGCTAGAGAAGTTAGGTGTGATATTTACTTTAAATGAGACCAATTTGTGGTCAGATCTCACTGGGGAGGACCTCACAGTGGGGGGTGCTACAGTGGTCCCCCATAATTAGTGAGCACCAGATCCAGGACCTCTTGTGGGGGTGTCAACCAGCTGGTCCAGGGCATTGGAGTTAATGAAGTCAAGGAACCTTTGGGCAAATGAGTATGAGCACGAGTAATTTACCCAGTCAGTGGTTGGGTAGTTAAAGTTGCCCAAAACCGTAGTGTTTGAATGCATCTTGATAGACTCAAGTAGATCCAAATAGGCAGAGTAGATGTCCTGATTCATGGAGGGGATCCTGTAGGTGGCAATGACTTGAATAAGTGTCCTACCAACATTTAATTGCACCTGAAGTATCTCCAGAGAGTTGTACTGTTTAACCAATCTGGAGGTGTATTTATCTTTTATGAATATTGATACACTGCCTCCTTTAGTTTTCACACCTTCAGTTTGAAGTCTGAACGTATAGAGGGAGCTGTAATGCTCTCCACAGCCTTAAACCAGGTCTCCATGACGGCACAAAGGTCTGCGTCTTCTAAGGTGAGGACAGCTTCCAGTGAGTGTAGTTTCATGTTGAGGCTCCTCCTCCTAGCATTTAGTAGCATAACCTTGAAGTTTTTTTAGATGGAGTTTTTATGATGGGAATTTTGTTCTTGAGTCAATGCCTAAAAAAGGCACTATGGGGATGGCAAGAGCCTTAGCCAGTAGCCAAAATCCCAGGGGTAACAGATGAAGACCATCTCTGGAAAAGTATCGAGGTCTGTCGATCATGTCGTCCCAGGCTGACAGATAGTGGATCCCTTTGAAGCTAAGCCAATTATTGAAGTCAATTGTTTCCTGTTTGTATTGAGGTATCATCCTAAGTGAAGGTAAATGCTGCTTAAGGCTAGAGACATACCTGCCTGAGACGTACTCCAAGAACTCAATCATGTCTCTCTTCATATAGTCCATAGAGGTACATCTCAAGTGATTCACACCAACATGGACTATGATGGGAGTCATAACAGTACCTGTCATTGAGAGACTGGAATGCATGTGTGATATGGAGTATCTTGGCACCTGACAGACAGCTGACCATGATTTTTTCCATATCCAGCCTGGTGAAAGGGATATCCATGTGTCTCGCAATGAAATCACCTATAACTGGTATGTTTAATTTTGTGTTTTGCCTTAGCGGTTTGACTGTTGAGACACTGGTTTGTGAGCTATTGTGTGTAATGTGTTCTGCAGAGGAAGTATTATGTGTGATGTGCTTGTGTTTGGGAGATCTCTGGTGTTTATTTATGGTTCTGGTGAGGACCTCTGCGTATGTAGGTGTGTGTGATGTGGGTTTTGGTGGAGTAGGAAGTGAGGTGTGCATGCTGGCAAACCTGCTCATTGTCATATGGTACTGACTGATGTGTGAGAGAGCATGGATTCAAGGTTCTTGTATAGTTGCATCTCTCACATGTGTTCATGTGCACTAGGAGTAGAAGGATGTCGGTGAACATGAGACAGTTGCTACACTGTCTCAGGATGCCCATGTCAACCAAGCTGGCTGGAGAAACTGTGGGAAATTGTCCATCCATAGTGATAGGTAAATTTATTTGATCAGGAAAGAGGTCACACTTGAGTGGCTAGTGAGTGAGAGGTGTTGTGGTACCCCTGAGGTTAGGCTTAGTGTTCCACCTGACACTAGAGCAGGGCCGTGAGAAATCTCTGGAGGACCACAAACAAAGTGGTAAGGGAAAATTTAACAAATAAAATGTTTACGTCTGTAACCATTACTACACAGCAATGCATAATGGAGTGCTACATGCAAACTGCAAACGTGGGGCTTAAACAAGAAAATACCCTTTTTAACTCAAACTAGCCAATAAGAATGCACTCTCTGAGCTCTAGTCCAATCAGCCTCAATTAGATGGGACTCGGACAAAACTCTCCTCACACAAGGGTGCAGAAGGAACTTCACCAACAAAGGTGGCTTGAAGTTGATACTTAGACATTAAAAAATAGACCCAAAAATATTAGACTTGTAACTGGGCAGTGCTACAGCTGAAGTAGTATAATAAAACGTGACCAAAAAAATACTTCAGACAATTGAAACAGACAGTGGAATGCAAATACAAATTAAAAGTGTAGTATTAGAGCAAAAACAGGCATTTGTAGTTAGTTGGAAGCAATGGATGCCTCAGATATTTGTGTCTCAGTGAAGAGCTGGTTTTAGTGCTCAAGTGATACCAAACAGTCTAGATTCAGTGAGTCTGAATCCAGCCTCTGCTATAAAATGCAGTAGTACTAGAAATTCAAAGTGCAGAAAATCAGTCTAACAAAGTCAGTGTCTCCACAAAAAAAAACCCCTCTCTTTTCACAGACCTCGTAAATGTAATCTGCAATAGCGTTGCCACCTATCCGTTTTTTTTTTTCCAGACTGTCAAAAAATAAGTCTGATTGTCTGGCAATCCAGAAGACACTGTACCAATTCCAGTATTCTGTATTTTTAAAAAAAAAAAAAAAAAAAAAGCATCAGACTATCGGAGTTTGTTAAATCTGCAGATTTACTATGCTTTTTATTTTTTACAAAAGGCATAGTAAATCTGCAGAAAAAAGGCATCACAAATAAAAAGAGAGTGTTCCCCCTCAGCTGATGTGATGGTGACATCAAAAAAAATGGGCAGAAAGTGGGTGGGGCATGGTGGGGTTATGGGAGTGCAAGTGTTGTGGCCTAAGTCCAGTTTTAGCTGCAACAAAAGGTGTCAGCCCTAATCTGGAATGCCAGAGAATATCAAAGCTGGGACCATACAGATTTCAGGTACCACTGGATTTTTCTCATCTGGAGACATACAAGATGGGAGAGATTTTGATTTCCATTTTCTAGAATCATAGAAGCCATGATGCCCCAAATTCTGAGAATTTGCTTGTCTGAGACAGTGGTGCGAGTGGAAAAACTTAGGAATAGATCTCAACACCCATCATATTTTTCCTGTGGAAGAAAAGCTGTTTGAAGTGAGGTGTCTGATATCCCAGGAAAAAAATCAGATGAAAAGTCAAACAAGACTTTTGTATGTTCTTCTGAAATCCCAATCTGTGTAGCAGATCCCTTACCAAGGTGAGAGATTCATTATACTTTGAAAAAGACTCTGCAAGGATAAGCAAGTCATCTGAAGGAAAAATTTGAATACCTTGCAGTCTGCGGTAAGCCTTCACTGAAGCTAGACAGTTGTGAAATACCCTTAGATCAGTGGATAGACCAAAGGGAAATGCAAAGAATTGATAGTGATCCAGACAAAGAAAACCTTAATAAAAACATCTGAAATCTGAATCTGTACGAATGTAATGATATGCATGCAGCTTTCAAATCTTTGATAACTGGACAATTTAAATGAGGAATAATGGCTACCAAGTTGCAAAGCAATAACATTTTAAATTTTGGCATTATCAGTAACAGGTTCAGAAACTAAAGATCCAGAACTGGTTTCCAAGAATCTATTTTTGTTGGTACCAGAAACATCCTTGAATAAAACCCTTGTAACTGAGGAGGAGGGACCACTTCTATCATACCCCGGGACAGCAGATGCTTTATGACAGGAGAGAAAAGCGGAATTTGGTCTGGCAGATGGGGTGGGATCCCTTATAAAGGACGGAGAGACATCCACTACAATCTTTAGCCATGATGAATTGGTTTCAAAACTAATCTGTCTGAAACTCTGTTGAAAAAAAGAGACAAACTGAAGTTCAGACTTTCTGGAAGGATCAAGGGTATGTCAAGGTGGTAGGCAGGGGAAAGGAGTTGTGTGTGTAGCCATTTAAACTTATTAGACTGTCCTTTATTCTGGGAGGTTTCCTCCTCTTTTTTGGAACCTCCGTGCCATTGCTTAACAGATGCTTACCAACAACTTGCTGGATCTGTTTATTTGCTTTTTTTAAAGAAGGTTGTAGGGAGGCAGGGTTGCCAGATGTCCCTATTTGTGCGGGACTGTCCTAGGATCAGCAGCCCGATCCCGAGTCCCGCACTGCCGGTTAAAATCCCGGCAAAACAGCCTCCGCTTTGGTTTTTTGATTGGCCCTTATGCTGATATACAAGCCAATCAAAAAAATCGCAAAACGGAGCTACTTCTGTTTAATGCGGAATTGCCTGATGTTCCACACTGAACAGAAGAGGGTCCACTGTACGATTTTTTTTTTTTTTTTTTGATTAGCTTGTATACTGGCTTACGGGCCAATCAAAAATTGCCAGACATGGAACTACTTGTGGTTAATGCGTAACTGCAAGGTGTTTTTTTTTTTGGTCTTCACTTAGCATGAAACACCTTTTTTTTTGTCCCTACCTGTCCAGTAAGAAATCTGGCATCCCTGTAGGGAGGCGATAAATGTCTTTGCAAATTGGAGCAGGAAGATTGAAAAATCTGAGGAATCCCTTGAATCAACTCACTCCTTTTAACAATTTTTTAAATAACCTTTATTACATTATCACTTAAGTCATAGACACACAAACCAAACATTTGATGTTATGTGATCCTATCTCGCCTACATTCTGAATGATGGGTTCGGAGCCGATCCCTCGGCTCCGACTCGGCACGCTTATGCCAAAGAGCGAAGTCTCTTACTGGCTGAGCTTATCATATCCCAGGATGCACCACTACCAGTCCCCCAGATCTCGTTTGCCGCTAACAAGTGAAGACGTGGTCTCGAGCTGGCTGAGTTAAGTAGTGATTATTTCACTAGTTTTTCTGTCAGGTTTTTCTTCTTTTTCTACAAAAAGCTGTTTTAACAGCTATTCTTGTGTTTTGAGTGTGTTTGACAAAATTCACTTGGTGAATTCTTGTGTTGTGAGTGACTAGGAGTACCTCTTGTCTGGAAAGACCTTTCCCGGTCTTTTTGTTTGTAGGTGACTTCGGTTCTGTTTTGAATCATTTACATTTCTCTTCTTAAATAAAAACTAACGGAGAGAAATTATTATATTACAGAGTTTGTGCTGTGTTTGACTAACTCACAGTATTGCGAGTGATAACTGTAAGCTCTAGGTGTATTACCAGTGTTCTTTCAGTTACTTTTGAAAATTTCTATAATGTCTCAGAATCCTAGGCCTTCGGGCTTCAAGAAATGTGTAAAATGTAGCTTCAAAATGTCCATCACGGACGATCACTCGCTATGTGTGTATTGCTTAGGGGCAAAGCATTTACAGGAATCATGTAGTGTATGTCACGCTTTTTCCTCAAGGGTCCTCCAGGAGAGGAAAAATAAATTAATTCTTAAGGGATTAATTAAACCTTCTTTCGAAGAAGCTTTGGCATCCTCTCCTTCTCCGGCCAAAAAGAAAAGGGCGTCGGCTCCGACCAGTCCGTCGGATCCGATCGCTAAGAAACAAAGGCAGGCCTCTCCTTCGGCTCCAAGGACTTCGGAGCCGAGGTCAGAACGGTCTGCCTCGATGCCACCAGTATCGACTCCTCTGGCTTCGGAGCCGATAGCTGGGGCATCGAGAGGCGGGTCATCTTCGTCGGCTCCACTGCTCTCGGAGCCGACAAAGGTTGCCCGCTCAGACACTTCCTCCTCGGCGCCGAAGTCCACCTCGGCACCGATGGAAACTGGTGTGTGTATTCCCTCGGCGCCGATACTCATCGAGTCGCCTCGGAGCCGGTCCCCTAGCCCTTTGGGGCCGTTGGAGAGGCCTTCTCGGACCCGTTCTGTTTCCTCTCGGTCTTGAAGGATGCCAGATGCTGATATAGACAGGGTGCACCAAAGACTGTTCCAGTCCCCAGTCTTCCAAAAATTTGTTTCGGTTCCGACCCAGTTGGCTTCGGAGCCGATGACCTTGGCCCACCCCATTGCCATTCCTCCTCCGACTGCTTTGGCTCCGTCGGAGCAGGTGCTGTTGGAGCCGATGGAGATCTCAGGGTCGGCTCCGACCCTTACTCCAACCCGGCCTTCGGGTCCGAGTTTGGTCGGACGTCTTCAGCTGGACCCGGGGTGATGTTCCGGGACCTATGCTTTCGGTTCCGAGCCTCCCCCTCGGTGCTTCGGCTGCGGGTCTTCCGTCGACTATCACGGCTCCGGGGACCGGACACTCCCAGGATTCTGGGGGTCCGGCTTTCAGAGCCATGAGGAGTGCCTTGGCCAAGTCCTCTTCGCCATCTCCCGGCTTTACCGGCACCTTCCCTAGGTGTGGAGACTGGGTCTTTGGCAGTTCCCCTGTCCGTAGTCAGCGGAGCCCCGGGGCCTGAGGTTACCCCCAGTGGGGCTTCCCCTCCTGAGGGTTCTTCTGAGCTGTCTTCGGAGGAACCCCCAAGGAAGAGATCGTGCAAGAGGAAGCACGTGGACTCCCCGAGTCTATTACTTCAGACACTGATCTGGATGATGCAGAGGGGTCCCCGAAGTCGTCCTCGGATGATGTCTCCTTTGCAGACATCTTAGAGATCCTCAAACAACGAGGCGGCTGGATATCCAAACCCCCCTCTACTGACGAGTCAGTGCTCCTCAAGGCCTTTGGGGCTCAGCCCTCCGCCTCCTGGGTGTCTCCGCCCTTCGACGAGCTTCTGGATTTAGTTTGTCGAAGGGCGTGGGAACATCCAGATACCGTGGAACCAGTCCCTTCTCGTCCAAATAAATTTTTGTCTGCTCCCCGAGAAGGAGTTCCTCACTAAAGGCGTGGCTGTAGATGCCATGGTGGTGGCATCTGCTACACAACAGGACGTGGCAGAGGCTTCAACGTCCATCCATCCTCCTAATAAGGAGTCTAGGAGTATGGACAGGTGCGGAAGCGCACCCTGACTTCAGCGGCCTTTACTTTAAGGTCTCTGAATTATTTGGCACATTTTACCAGGCTTCAGAGGGATCTGGTCAAGGAATTGTCAGATTCCCTCTCGGGTAACCTACCTGAGCAGCTAGCCCAGTCGGTTAGCTCTCAGTTGGCTATCCTTACGTCAATTTCTAACTCGTCCATGAGGCTCATTTCCTATGCGGCCGAAGGGGCGGGTAGAGCGGCAGGCACAGGCGTGGCTCTACGGAGACAAGCCTGGCTCCGTTTGTGTCAGTTCATGGAGGCCTTCAAGTCTTCCTTCGCCGACGCTCCCTTTGATGGGTCCTCCTTGTTTGGACCCAAGGTTAAAGACACCCTTACCTGCTGTGAGCAAGAGGGAAAAAATTCAACTGCCGTAGGTGCCGTTATTCCACTCCCTTTCGGCCTTACCCCAAGGCTAAAGGAGGGGGGAAAATGTGGTTCCGCAAATCCCGTAAGTTTTTCTCCCAACAGCAGGAAGAATCCCCTTCCAGAGGCAGAGGACGGGGAAATTTTTCAGGGAGACGCCGTCCCAGAGGCGGCAGAGGGCCCCGCAATTCTGGAGACCGCGAGTCCTTTCGTGGCTCTTCAGCCTCCCACACGTCATGAGGGATTGCCCGGCTGTGCTGCTCCGGAGCCAGTCGGGTGTCGTTTTGCCAAGCACCTAAAAGCCTGGGAGTCAATCACTCAGGACAGATGGGTGCTTCGGATCATTGCCGGAGGTTACACCATCCCATTCACATTCTCGCCCCCACCGTCCAAAAGAATCCCGGACCCACCACCCAGTCAAAGGGAAATGGCAGCCGCAGAAGCTTTAAAGCTGCTAGAAAAAGGAGTCATCCAACCGGTCCCCACAGACCAGATCGGATCAGGAAATTACTCCAGGTTCTTTTAGTGCCAAAAGACAGGGGACCTGAGACCAATATTGGATCTCAGCAGACTGATCCAATCCCTCTCGAAATCCATATTCCCAATGCTCACGTTACAATCCATTCTCCCATTGTTGGAGAAGGATGTTTGGATGTGCTCCATAGACCTCAAGGGCGCCTATTATCACATACCGATACATCAGGCGTCCAGAAGGTATCTGCGCTTCAGCCTGGGAGTCAGTCATTACCAATTTTGCGCTCTGCCCTTTGGTCTCACCACAGCCCCCAGGGTGTTCACCAAGTGTTTGGCAGTAGTGACGGCTCACCTGAGAAGTCTTGGATTCCAAGTGTTTCCCTATCTGGACGACTGGCTCCTGACTGCCACCACCAGGCATCTACTAATGGACAACCTCAAAGCCACCATCTCCTGGGTGTTACCCTGGGGATTACATTCAATTGGTCAAAGTCTGTCTTGCTGCCCTCTCAACGCATAAAGTTCATAGGAGCAGAGATAGACTCAAGATTGATGCGCGTCTTTCTTCCTGCCGAAAGGATCCAAACTCTACAGGGCCAAGTTCAAGCTCTGATCTCGAGATCCAAAGCCCCAGCCAGGATGGTTCTACAAGTTCTAGGATCAATGTCTGCCACGGTTCTTTTAGTCCCTCTGGCAAGATTGCACATGAGGATTCTTCAGTGGCTATTGTCAACGCAATGGTCCTTTCAGGATCTTCCCCTCAATCATCACATCATGATTACGGATATATGCAAAAGGGACCTTCGCTGGTGGCTTCAGACATCCAATTTGGATCAAGGAAACCCTTTGTTCTTCCCTCTCCAGTGGTTACCCTGACGACAGATGCCTCCCAGATAGGGTGGGGGGGGCATTGTCTGGGCAGGCTAGTTCAGGGCTCCTGGCTTCCAGACAAAGCTCTTCTCCACATCAATGTGTTGGAGATGAGGGCTGTACTTCTATCCCTACAAGCCTTACACAAGTTTCTTCCTCAGGGCATCATCGCCATCCACACAGACAACATGTCGGTGGTTTGGTATCTGAACAAACAAGGAGGGACCAGATCATACCCCTTTGCAGAGAGGCCATGAGAGTGTGGGAATGGGCTGTAGCTACCAACCGCTTCTTGGTAGCGACCCACATCCCGGAAAGTCAAATATATTGGCAGACAAATTGAGCAGGACAATTCTCTCTCCTCACGAGTGGTCTCTAAACCACACAGTAGCAGCTCAGGTTTTCAGGAGATGGGGGACGCCGTGCTGCGACCTATTTGCAACTCCATTAAACACCAAGTGCCAAAGGTTCTTCTCCTTGATCCCACATCAGGGAGTACCAGCCATGGATGCTCTAGCACAACCTTGGCCAACAGGGCTACTTTATGCCTTTCCTCCAATTCCGCTTCTTCCCAGAGTTATTCAAAAAGCCTCTCAACTAGGGTCTTCAATGATACTGATTGCCCCGTACTGGCCTCGTCAGGTATGGTTTCCCTACCTGAAGAAGCATGCAGTGGACGATCCGTGGACTCTAGACCTGATTCCGGACTTGCTAATCCATCAGTCAGGACTTCGACATCAGTCCCTTCAATCTTTGAAATTGACAGCTTGGCTCCTCCACTTCCGACTTTAGTTAGAAGGCACACACTAGACCCGGAAGTTGTTCACATTTTATCTTCGGCCCACAAACCCACCACTAACAAATTGTACCTTAGTAAGTGGAAGAGGTTTGCTATCTGGGCTCAACTTAAGGGCTTAGACCCTATCACTGCTCCTGTCCCAGAGGTCTTGAAATTTTTAACATCCTTGTTTAATCAGGGATCTTCTGTCTCAACTATTAAAGTCCAACTAGCGGCTATCTCTAAATTCCACGAATCCATGGATCCTCCTTTGATGAGCAGCAGACTATGCAAAACTTTCATTAAAGGTGCGAGCCTATTAAGACCACCAATTTTTCATCCTGCACCTCCGTGGGATCTTGATTTGGTGCTTCGCATTAACATCTCCCCTTTTCGAACCGGCTGCTACAAGCGAGTTAAAATATCTGTCTTGGAAAACTGCCTTCTTAGTTGCAATTACTTGACAAGAAGAGTTTCAGAGCTTCAAGCCCTGTCTATTAAGCCACCGTACTTGATTTTCCACAAGGATAGAGTATCACTTAGGCCTAATCCATCCTTTGTCCCAAAGGTCTGTTCTAGTTTCTGCCTCCAACAATCTCTAGAGCTACCGGTTTTCTTCCCAAAATTCTCCAATGAAGCAGAATACACTTTTCATAAATTGGATGTTCACAGGCAATTACGCTTCTATTTAGACAGGACTCAGCAACTTCGTAAGTCAGACCAGTTGTTTGTGTCCTTCTCAGATAATAAACTGGGCCAAACCATCACAAAAGCTACTATCTCAAAATGGATCAGAGATTGCATAACTCAGGCTTATTCTTCTTGAATAAGCAACTTACAACATCTATCAAGGCTCATTCTACCAGAGCTATGGCTACTTCTATAGCTTTTCATTCCAAGCTCGCTATATCGAAATCTGTGCTGCGGCTACTTGGTCCAATCCGCACACTTTCATTTCCCACTACAAATTGGATGTGGCATCTAAAGGACGAGCTTCATTTGGTTCCACGGTACTCAGGAGTGTTTTCCAGTGAGCCACCCAGGATTCAGGTGCTAGGGACGCTGTCCCATCATTCAGAATGTAGGCGAGATAGGATCACATAACATCTTTTAGTTATGTACTCACCATAACTTCAGATGTTTGGGATCCATCTCGCCTACATTCCTAATACCCACCCTCCTTCCCCCTGCCTTGGAGATCAGAAGAGATTGAACGGTTTTGAGTTCTACTGTTTTATCTTGTTTCATCTGACGATGTTATATAAGCAGGGTATGCATGTGTGCATGTATGCGGACAAACTAGATCTGGGGGACTGGTAGTGGTGCATCCTGGGATATGATAAGCTCAGCCAGTAAGAGACTTCGCTCTTTGGCATAAGCGTGCCGAGTCGGAGCCGAGGGATCGGCTCCGAACCCATCATTCAGAATGTAGGCGAGATGGATCCCAAACATCTGAAGTTATGGTGAGTACATAACTAAAAGTTTCCATTTACAAGCATTATAACATTACATATTTTCTTTCTTTATAACAGTTTTTAGTGCAGCATTACCCAACTCGCTCAATTCCTGCCTTCCCTTAAACCTCACTCATCCTCCTGAACATTATTCTGCATGAACTGTCCCCACAAATTCCATTTATTTGTATGGAATTTGCTCCTTCCCTTTTTAAATGATTCCTCTCCCAATTATTTTATATCTTTTCCAGTATTCAGTATTTCATATACAATTGGTTTAGATTTTGATTTGCATTTTCTAGCAATTGCTTTTTTATCAGCTAATGATATTAAACTTAAGGCCTTACTTATGTATAGGTTATCCATATCCTGTGTCCCGGCTCAAAAGAATTTCCTTAGTTACAGTCATTTGCTGTCCCAATATTTGACAGAGTATTCTGTAAGGAAGTTTTAAAATCTGAAAACTCATTACACTCCTAAAAACATGTTTGCAATTACCTCTTTTTAATCCCCATCACACCTCTAAAATTTGCTACCTAAGAAAATTTTTTTGAAGTCTGCTTGGGGTATACAAAAATATGCAAATACTTCCAAGCAAAATACTAAACCTATTGGAATTTGCGGCATACTTGGGAGCCACACACATATCCTTACATTGTTCCTTTTTAAATTGATTTTCCAGTCTCACTTCCCAATCTTTTCTAACCTCCTCTGATTGATTCTTGCAGTTATTATGCAATGATTTATATATCATACTAATTATCTCTTTCTTAACATCAGCTTCTGTTCTAGATTTGACTAAAAACTTTATCAGAGCAGGCCTTTCACTTAGTACTTCCATGTCACTTTCTCTTTGCCCATATTCCTGATATCAATCCATGCAGGGAAGACGGTCTGTAACCTGCAAAACAAACTTCCTCTTGACCTCATCCCACTCTGTTACCTTTCTTTCTATATATAATTGTTTGTTCCTGATACTTTGTTTCATTTGCCAGTTTTCTCCAGTAAATTCCAGCCCTTCTTTATTTATTGTACCCCCACTTGCAGTCATCCATATTGGCAAAGTCTTGTTCCTGTATTACTGTGTTGTCTTAGTTCTTGTAATACTTGGTGCAACTTTTTGAATGTAATACTCCGTATGGTCATTATTCTCCTTAAGGATCTACTACCAAAATCCCACTTTCTCCTTATTTCCTGAATTCTCTCCAGTGCTTCATCATCATCTATGTCCACTAAGAATTATAACCTCCTGCTTGTGTTATGTATAGGCATCTTAACTGTGTAGCTCTAAAATATTCCTTTTAATCAGGTAATTCTAAACAATCGTATCCTATTGGTAGGATCAGTGTGTCCCACTAAACCCTTGCCCTCTTTCTCTCCCAGATAAAGTCCCTCAACTGTATATTATTGTCCACAGCTTTTCCTCTGGTTGATGAAAATGTCTGACCTGTAAAGGGGCTAAAAACATTTTCACTGCTTGTATCTTGCTATCTATATCCATAAACAAGAGCTTTTAGTTTCTCAGTTTTTGCATTATCTTTTGTTTAACCTCTTCCCACATATCCTTTTTTAGCTAGTGTAGACATAAACACTTTAAAATCATGGTTTAAAATTGAAATGGATCTAAGAGGCAGGATCTGATGGATCTTTACCCTGTGTAGGTAATACAGCCATCACAGCTTTCTTTCAAGGTGTTGGTACATCCCCTCCTTTTAAAATACTATTAAGCAAAATCTTCCAGATCTGAATCACTTTCTTCTCTTAAAACATCCACAGGAATACCATCTATTTCAGGAGACTTCACTGCAGATTGATTCTACAACACAATTTTTATCTTCTCTCCTCCTGTCTTATCTTTGCATAATTAAGTTTTCCATAAACATTCTCATATGTGCTTTTTCTTGGTTTCTGCATTCCTCTGCTTAATACAAATTTTTTTTAAATTTCTTAGATATCGCTAATATCTCTACAGCATCTCCGGTTATTTTGTATTTTTATTTTTTATTTGTTATAGGCTACCTAAGTTTGGCAACAACCCTTTCCACTTTATGTTGCCTAAGTTCTGCTAAACTTTGTTGCACTTTGGAGTTATCCAAATGGTTGATTAACAGCATCTTTCTAAACTTGTGCATATTATCTAAATATTGCCCTATTTTCTCTTTAGCACTCCGCAGTTGCTCCTCCTCAACTTCTTTGAGATTCCCCTTATTCTGCAGTACTTTAATGTTTGTCACCCCCTCTAAATACTTCCTATTGCATAATAATATCCCTGTTTTTTTTTATTTCTACCTATTTTTAAACTCCACTTTCATTTTGTCCCACTCAGTAGCTTTCCCTTCTGAAGAAATGTCTATCTTCCCTAGTAACTTTCAAATAATTTCCATCACCATTCCTTAAATTTCTCTCTCTTAGCAGGTATATGGAAAGTGTCTGTTTCATTTTTACTTCATTGTCCTGCTTTTATGTCTTAGTTTTTATCTGTACATGATCTGAAATAGTTACTAAATGTGTATCAAAATTAAATGCACATGTTCCTGTGAAATATAATCTCTATCCAGTGTAGCCCATTTACTGTAGCTTGGAATAATGTGTAAATTCTGTCTGTTACTGCCATTGAATTCATGCCTTCCATACCAACTATTTTCATAAATATCTTCATAAGTCTTCCCGCTTATATTTTCCCTTCTAGATCCCCCTGATAGTTCCTCACTACTTCAAATCAAATTCCAGTCCTCATCTATAACATTCCCTGCTGAATGCTGATTATTGCTTCCAAAATTTTCTTAAGCGCCATAGTACCAGTTTTTGGTGGAATATAAATACCTGCCAGAGTAATCCTCCTTGGTCAAAAATAGCCCCTTATCAACACAAAGCTACCATTATTGTTTTGTCTTCCTCTTCTGTCAGTATTGGAGCCACTCTAGCAATCATTACTCCGCTTTCCTTTGTCTTTGATATTCTGTTGAATATCCATCCTAAAACGTTTTTGTCAAATTCGTATACTTTTTTTGTTTACATGTGTGTCTTCTGTAGCATTGCTATTTACTCTGAGCATTTCCTAATGTAATTCGGTACTCTTTCCTTCTTATCTATACTTGTAAGACCTTTTACATTCAGAGAGACTGTGGATAAAGCAGCCATTATAGTATAAAGCTGTTGCTCCCACCTATTATACATGACCATGCTTTTTAATGTGTATTTCCAGCTTTTGTCTTACTTGCACACACTAATGCTTGGCAGGCTGATCTTTGATACAGTTGTTTCTTATTTCCATGTGAACCCATGTCACATTTTGAGACTTTTTGCATTAATGAAAATCCTAAAAAAGATTTATATGTTTTCAGAAGACCCCATCCCCTGTTACTTGAATTAAACACACAAAGCTATGTACTTTTTCAAGAAATGAAGTTTAACCCCCTAGAATACCAACAGTTGTCCCAGGTTGGCAGCTGCACACCCATAGGCATAACTTAATCTTAAATTAAGGTTATCCATGCTAATGCATGTGTTACAACTTGTGTTCTGACTTAACACCAGTTGCTGTCTGTTCTTTTCTTATCTGTATTTCCCTCATAGATGTGAAAAGCAGCTTGTACATTTTCAGAAAGCATTAACTTTTAAAAGTGCACTGGCTACTTTTTTTAATTAAAACTAAATTATTCACTCTTTTCTGAAGTGCATTCAAGTATTAAGATTTCCAGGGTGGCTGCTATCTCTTATTTACTTTCAAACTTTTTTTCACTGAACTGCTTGCCATTGTACCTTTAAATCTTGCATTTCCCTCAACAAAGAATGACCATGCTTTTTAATGTGTATTTCCAGCTTTTTGTCTTACTTGCACACTCTAATGCTCAGGACTCTCAAGATTCATAGTTTGCACCTGCAGACAGCTCTTCTCTATATAAAAGTAGTCAGCAATGAAAAAAAACTTTGCAGAAGCATGAAGAAATCTTTGTAAATGTCACTCAGAATGGAATGTTCAGAATTCCCCTACCTACCTTCAGCTGCCGGCTTCTTATCTCTCCATTGAGAGCATTTTCTAATGGGGAAAAAAAGTAAGGTAATATCTTTGCATATGCCAAAAACGCAACATTTTTCAAGGCTTTCACATTTTATGCCTTATTTTTCAAGCCTATTTGCTTACAAAAAGTTGTTTGTAGCTAAGACATGGACATTAATCTAGACATACACTCTTGTAAAAACAAGGGAAATTACATCTTAATTCTACATATAATCAGAATAACTTTACACACCACCCCTACCCCAACATCTCCAGCATTTCTTCTCTTGCTGCACTTTAAAGCCTGTGCTTCTTGCAACTTAAAAAGGTGATTGTTTACTTTAATATATTTAACACATGCATGTGCCACTAAAAAGACCCCCGCACACACGCGCACACATTTAAGATGCCCCTGACTAAAGATGATACAGAACTGCTTTACAGTATGCCACATGGTTTATAAAATGAAGTGTTTTGTACAAATACTAATGAGAACAAAAATTATTTTACTTGGTTATTTCTTTCTTTCCATTAGTGTCATCCTAACATTAACAACATAATGTGGGGTATATACTTTATAGTCCACCCACAAGCCTTTTCTTGTTTTCAGCCTTTAACTTTTATAGTTGTATCAATTCATCTGAATAGCTAGTAAAATATTCTATTTTCAGCCGTTTGAGTTTATATATTCTTTCAGTGTTTATTTTAATCACATCTAAGTACATTTTGATTTATTTTTTTCTTTTAAATTCCTGTAAGCCATCTCTTGGAACCAACGCTGAAACTTTTTTGCTGAACAGCTCTTTCCAGACAGATTTTCTCTTCACCTTTTCTGGTTGATTTTTTTTTTCCGATTCTCCACATTCTTCTTTGCTGGCAGAGTACTTCATAGCTAGCAGTTGAATTTTACCTAAGCTTGCAGCGTCACTGTTTTTTCTCTCTTTTTCTGTTTTCACACTGGAAGAGATAAAATTAAGCTGTTGATCATTGTTAAGTCATCTTGAAAATATGTGCCTCATCATGCTTTTTTAAAGACCTCTGCAACAGATATTCTTAAAAGTAATCCTCTGTCCAAGGGATTTTTAACATCCTTTGGAAGATTTTGAGAACCAGGCAAACCTCCTCATAAGCCTGAAGTGGCATCCGCAGAACCATAAGCATATATCAAACAATGAGTAGCCACTTGAAACACAGAAGCAATCAAATTACACAAAGCAGATTTATCTTTGGAAGAGGAAACATGCCATAATACTCCTCATATCCTCAAAGGTGGCAAGCATAAACTTTATAATATGAGCTTGACAGGTTAGTATTCTAAACAGAAATGTTGCAGAATACACTTTTCCTGAAAAATATAAAAAAAGTTCCCATCCTAGTAAGGAGAAGGATTCGTGTTAACCATGTTTAACAATAGCTGGGTTCAGTAAAGCAGTAGCTGCTGGGTCTGATCAGGGTTAGGTGCATAAAAGCTTATAAGATTGAGGAACTTTATACAATCTGCTTTCTTGATGACATCAGGATGGCTATCAGGCAAGTTACAGGCTGTGACAAAAACATACTTCAGTACTGGAAGAACAGGATGTATTATGCTATGTTCTGGAAATTCTAGCTGTAATAAGTCATAATACTTCAGGGACTGTGGAATATCATTATGTTCTTGCTGAAATAACTGATTCATTCTGGAAATAGTTTCAGTGAAAGATAATTTTTCTAAGGGACTGGCTGAAGCCACACTCTACTTAAAATCTGAATCAAAACTGAGAGGGGGACAAAATAGAATCTGTCCCTTCCCATTTATTTTGTGGTTCAAAATCTTGAACAACTTGAGAAAATGACGATTTCCGTGTTGTTTTACTAGAAACAGCTGAACTGCAAGGATCAATAGCCTAAACTAAACCCTAAGCAATAACAAGCAAGTCACTCCTGTCTAATGTGACCAAGACAGGAGAAGAAATATTTCTAAGCTTGCTTCTTTTTGAGAGCAATTTCTGAATAAGTAGACCCATTCTTGCCAGGAAAAAAAATTCCTAGGGATAGGCATAACATTCTGGCTAATCAGAGTGGCATTTCTTTCTCATTCTGCCCGGAATAGTTGGTGCTCTCTTGTCTTTCAAGGGCACTCCAACAGCCCAAGGGTGAGACCATCTCCCAGTCTGTGGTGGCTGTAGGGACTACACTAGAAAGAGCCAGGGGAAAACATGAAGTGTCTGAGAAACTCGAAATAGCCACAGCAGAGTCACCCTTGAGGGACTTTAGCAGCAAAATCTTTTTTGTAATTTTCTTCTTTTTTTGGCTGGAAGTAGGAAGAACCGTGGAACCAACAGTTTGTTCCATGGTTAAGCCAAAAAACATGCCTGATTCTGGAGGGAGCCTGGCAGCAGTAGCTAGTAAAACGGGTAAATAGTAAAAATACCCCCCCCCCCATACATGCACAGTAAAAAAAAGCACTTTAATGCTTATCCCAGCCCCAAAAAAGTAAAATAACTTTTACCTCAAAAATAGTATCTGAAGTAGTTTACTTCATTTGATCTTCAACCTGTTGGTACTGGATCCTTATCGGATCTGAGCCGGCAATTTCACTAGCATCTGCTCCAAGCTCCTCCCCTTACCCATAATACACCTCCACTACCTTCCAACCCCCAGATCTCGTTTGCTGTGGCTAGCCATAAGCATCGGGATTCTGAGCTCCGAGTTTGTGAGTTGTGTAGTTTTGATATTCTAGTGATTTTTGAAAGTTTTTTGAGTGTAGTTTGTTAGTGCAGGTTCCCTCTCTTCCTCCCCTCGCTGGTGCATCGTGTTTTAGGTTTTTTGTGTAGTTTTAGTCAGTCAGTTAGTGTATAATTATCTTCCCCTCCCCCCTCAGCAATCTGTGTGCTTTCTGAGAGTGTGGTGAGTGGGTCTGTGTAGAAATAATTTTTCTTTTTCTACATTGTGTGTTAGACATTTATTAGGATTTTTGTGTGAGACATGGCTGATACTAAGCCAGTCTTCAAAAGGTGCACTGAGTGTGGCCACAAATTGTCTCCCGCTGATGGCCGCACTCTTTGCGTGATGTGTTTGGGTGTAGCCCATTTAAACTTTGATTGTGCCATTTGCGCGGGTTTCAACTCGCACGCCATCAAGGATAGACGGGCCAAGTTAGCCTTGAAAGGCCTTCTACCTACCACAGAGGCAGCTGCCTCCTCTACTGCTTCCTGCCTTTCCTTCCTCTCTTGTCCTTCCTTCTCCTCCCTCCCAGGCTGGGACTCACCCTCCCACTTCTAAGCCTGTGGAAGCGGAGTGCAAAAAAGGCAGAGAGAAGAAGAGAGGGCACCGGATAGAGAAACTTAAGATGTCAGCATCAGGAACTCCCACCAAGAGTCAGTCTAGGCACCATGACTCCCCTCGGCTTCGATCTCCCAGATTTTCCCCAGAGCCGGAGGAGCTACGACCACCATCTAGGGCCTCGGTTCCTCGACCCGGAGTCCGTGGCTTCGTCTCGGTGTACCTGAAGCCCTTCCGAAGTCGACATGGATAAAATGATGAGGAGGTTCATTCATAGACAAATCCAGATGAGAGTCTTGCCAGCCCCCTCTCCCGCTGGAGAGGGGCTGTCGGTTCCGTTCTTCACTCCAATTTCTACTTCTCCGATCCCACCCCCCGGGTTCAGAGTACATGGATCCGAGGATGGCCTTAGGGGGTTGGCACCAATGGTACCTGTCTCCTTGAAGCTGGCATCTGCCTGGAGCGGGTCGGATCCGACCAGTTCGGATTCGAGTGGATCTCTGAGCTGGAGCCTGGGTGTCGGATCTGAAGGAGTGGAACTTTTTCCATCTGCTCCGATGTTGTCTGTCCAAGTTCCCCCCTTGGAGCTCCGTCCACTTTGGCCTGGCTCCAATTCTCGCATCGGATCCAGGGAGAGCGGTTTCCTTTCCCCTTTGGAAAAAAACCTGTACCCATGAATTACCACATAGATGGCAGTACACTAAACATCGAAAGTGTGATGAGAGACTTAGGGACACAGGTGGACAGTGGTCTCACCTTCGATAACCACATCGCCACAACAGTCAGGAAATCCTTCTATGTGGCACACCTCATCACTAAGGGCTTTTCATCCAGAAAAAAGGAGGTCATTGTCCCACTGTACTCATCCCTCATTAGACCCATTATAGAGTATAATGCCCCATTTGGTATGTACCTCACAAGACATCTGCAACAGCTGGAAAGACCACAGAACTACCTCACTAAAAGAATCACAGGCCTAAAGCAGATGCCATATGCTGACAGTCTAAAAAAAACTCCAGCTATACTCTGTGGCATATCGTCTACTCAGAGGCAGTCTCTGCTTAACATACAAGGCCATGTCAAACCATGAGCTGTTGGACATGCTCCACTTAAAGAAATCCCAACCCCTCAGAGCCACGCACTCCAGGGATCTAAACCTTGTCATCACAATGAACCAAACATGCTGGAGGGATAGGTTCCTGACCCAGGGACTCCCCATACTCTGGAATAGACTAACCATACATGTCAAGCAGAGCGCCTCCTTGGCCCTCTTCAAAAGGAACCTTGATGATTGGATGGGAGATAGGAAATTCACCCCGGGGATCATGTCAGTCGCCCTGCTAGACAGGGGTCCAAGGAAGTAAATATTGTGGGAAGAAATATCCAGGGAATTGTTATGGTTAGGCTTGTGTAGGCCCTCGGGCCGATAGCCTAGTACCAACCTATGAAGAGGTGTGGAAACTTTGCTAAGATTAATGTATCGCTTCTTCTAGTAGTTTAAGGTAATTCATGATAAAAGGATGAGCATTTTTTAAAAATGTGATTGTGGGGGGGGTATTCCTTTTCAGACGTGCATCTGTGATATCATGTGTTTCTTGGGTACATCGTAGTAACCATGCTTCCAGTAGGTCATATTTATTTTTTATGCTTTGAAACTGATACATGCATTGCTGAGGTATTTTGATTGAGTAGCCTTTGTACTGGGATTGCAAGGGGTGGTTTGGGGAGCTGAATGTGAATTTAGGATAGGATTAAGCTCTATATCTCTAGAAAGTAGGGTATTTATGATTTTAAAATAGAGATGTAGTGGTAAGGACCAGATTTTTTTTTTAGATAGAGGGAAGGGTGGTGGTGGTAGAGAATGACTGGTGCATGAGACCTTAAATTGGAAGATAGCAATTTAGTAATATATGGGAGTGTGGTGGGAATGTGTAGTAGTTAAAGATGAGAGGTTGTGCAGGAAGGTGATATGTCATAAGCAAGAATTGTAGTTTATTTTGCTTTGAACTGTATTTGTGGGAGAATTGGAAAATTATAGGAAGGATAAGAATGCTACATTGGTGAATATGGATTTTAAGTTCTTTGTGTGTGTGTGTCTGTGTGTGTGAGAGAGAGATCAGAGTGTATAGTATGGTGGCATGGGCATTACTAGGAAGGAATGTAAGTTAAGTAAGGGGTGCATTTATAACTGGTTTAGCAAATCATCCACTGGTAAGAAATGTGGAGCTACTGTTATTGTTCTAAGTCAAATTACTATTTTCTACATTTCACTGCAGTATATTTTATTGTCCTGTGGTCTTTTGGTTTGTCTGCTGGGCAGCAACTGCACAAACATGCCTGAGCAATACTGTTGATCCAGTGCTTTCTGCTCCACCTGGCTTCAACCTGTGGGTTATCAGCTCCAACACCAGCCATTTCCGTCAGACTTTGAACTCACCAGACACTGCCTCCTTTACCTACAATCCCCTGCTCCTCACCCTACTACTCAGATGTAGTTTAGTGCCATTTATGTCAGCAGCTCAGTCTGGCTCTGATTCGGCTGATACTTTTGCAGATCTTGCTATAGTGCTTTTTTCTTGTGATTTGTGCTTCCCCATACCCTTTGTTTAGCGTTAGCACAGTTGAGTGTGGTTTTAGATAGGTAGCTAGATAGTTATCTTTAGATGTGTATTATTCTCTTGATGGTGGCTTCCTGCCTCTTTGGCCTTGTTTCCTTTTTAGGAGAGTATTAGTTTTAATCTTGTTTTGTGTAGGTTTGTATGTGTAATTTAACACAGTAGTAGTAAACATAGTGTAATAGTAGTAATATCAGTATATTAACAGATGTAATACTATATTAGTAGTTTTCTTGGTATTTCCTTAGTGATGGTGTTTTTGTATTATGGGGAAAGGGTTTTGCATTGCCTGTGGGCATAAATTGCCATTGCAGGACACGCATAACAAATGTGCTTATTGTTTGGGAGTGGCGCACCTGGACTCTTCGTGCTCCATTTGCGAGGGGTTTGGGTCCAAGGTTGTTAATGAGCATTGGGCCAAGTTGGTCCTCAAGTGCCTTATTCCCGATGGCCTTTAACTGCTTCAACATCATCTTCTTCCTCTGCCTCGAAGGCCAGGTCCAATAAATATAAATTGCGGGACTCCAAGTAGTCCAAGGGGGAAAGGAAAAGGTCCTCCTCTATTTCTGTCCCCATGTCCTTCTCCCTTGGGCGTGCAGGACCAGACGATCCCACAACTTCCAGGTGCCCTGCTTCTGACATTGGCTTCGACTTCTCAGAGCCGATCCCCCTCAGTGATTACCACCAGTAAAGCTCCATCACTGACTCCAAGCCTTCCCAGCCCCTTTGTGCTCAAAGGAGCTCCTTTGGATAAGACAGCTCTCCTTTTTCACCATCTAACCATGCCCCCCCTCCCCCCCAGAGAGCTATTGCAATCCTCACCCTGGTTCCAAGTCTTCCCGGCTCTGATCCAGCAGACTTGTTTACCTTCATGGAAATGACCCTCCAAGCTCCCGTTGGTGGCGTCTTCGGTCCGATCATTGAGATCAGTGGGCAGTATTAAAGCTTCTAACCTGGAACAGCTGATGAGGCCTCTTTTACAGACTCTGATGCAGTTAGGCCTTATCCCTACTGATCCGGGTCCAGCTTTGGCTCCAGGACCTTCTGCTGTATCTGGCTTCCTTCCTCAATCTCCTTGGATCTGAGATCTTTGAACCTGGCTGCATTCCCTCCCTCCCTCAGGGTTAGACCAAACATCTTCCCATCTTTGGCTCTGACAAACTCCTTGGTCTTATTGACTCCGACTATTTCAGGGTCATCTGAACCTTAGAGCTGTGGTGTCAAGGCTGGGGTTTCCAGATCAGGGCAGACTGTCCCTGATTCAGGTTCGTCTCTACCATTTGAAGCTTTGACGTTTCAGAGCTCTGCTCCAGTCTCAACCTCTGGGCTAGGCATAGCTCCCCCAGACTCAGGTATGTCTCTGGTATCTTTGGGTATTGGGACCCTCAGTTCCGGGAGGCCAGTGGTTAGCTTCTGCCATCGACTATGTGGAAAGGATGTTCTCCTCTAACCGTCACTTTTCTCAGATCAGTGTTCCAACCCCTTTCTCATCTGGGCCTATGACAAGTCATCAGTCTGCTGCTGGACAGCCTGCGTCAGATGGTCTCCAACCTGGTCCCTTAAAGGAACTACCTGTCTCTTCCCTCTCTCCTCCGGCATCGCTGGAGTGGAGGTTTCAAACAAGAAGAGGTGTAGCAGGAAACACCTTAACTCCCCGTAGGAATCTGTCATAGTTGATACTGACCTTAAGGAAGAAGAGGGGGTCTTCCAATTATCCAGTGGGATGACTACTCATTTGGCGATCTCTTGGTGCTGCTTCACCAACTCAGAGATTGGTCCACTGAAGCCTCCAGTCTGGAAGAATTAGTATTTTTGGAGGCCTTCGGCATAAGCTCATCCATGCCATGGGTGATTCCTCATCCAGGTTGTGCTTCTAGACCTAGTGTCTTAGAGGGTGTGGAAGAAACCCGACACAGTGGGGTCCATTCCCAAGAAGCCCAATAAAAATTTTGCACCTCCAAAGGACAGAGCACTTTGGAATAAGGGTCCTGCTGTCAATGTAATTGTAGTGGCAGCTGCCACCAAGAAGGAACTCTGGAGAGAGCTCTTCTGCCCATCCCCCAAATAAAGTGTTTGTGGCTTTGGATCGTTTAGGAGACTGTTCCTATGCCTCAGCTACGTTCACGTTGAGAGCACAAAATTACTTATCACACTTGACCAGTCTCTAACCTGACCTGTTGTGTGATGTCTCTGCAGTCTCTGGAGATTCAAAAGATGCTGGAGACTCCGTTGTCTACCCTGCTTTCCATCACCATCTCCTCCATAAGGTTTGGATGTGCTCAATAGACCTGTCGCACTCCTACCATCATATCCAGATAGACACTCCAGGAGGTTCCCACACTTCTGGCTGTGGTCCTGTCATTTGGTCTTACCACAGCCCTCCAGGTGTTCACCTAATGTATGGTAGTGGTAACAGCCTGCCCCTGGCTGAAGGGGTTCCAGGTCTTTCTTTACCTGAATGATTGGCTCCTTACCCGCCCCTACAAGAGCATCATTGATCAATGCCAGGGATACCTTACTCCAGCAGTGCAACTGCTTTGGCATTGCAGTCAGTTGCTTAAAATCAAGACTACAACCTGTTCAGATATTAGAGTTCATAGGTTGCCACTTGGATATAGTCAGTCAAATTGCCAAGATCCCGAAATCCAGAGTGATCAGCCTTCATGCTCAAGCATTCTGTGCTTGGGCTCTTGAAGCCTCCAGCCCATGCAGTTTGAAGCTCTTAGTTCACATGGCAGTGTCTATAAGATTGGTTTCTCTGGACATGTATCATATGAGGGCTCTACAATGGACTCTGGGCAAACAGTGATCTTTCCTGGCTCACCCATTGGACTTTCCAGTATGGTTGATTAAAGTGTGTCATGATCAAATTCGTTGGTGGTTGCAGTCTCCTGTAGTGACCAACAGGAGACCATTTGTACTTCCCCCCTCCTTCGGCCACAGTCACCTTGTGCACCTCATGTCTGGAGTTCGGGACATTTCGAGGGGAGGATGGTTCAGGGGGCCCTGGTCTTCTGTAGAGGCCACCATCCACATCAGTATCCTTGAGATGAGAGAAGTCCTTATTGCGTTGCAAGCTTTTCAGTACACCCACCCCAGAGGTGTGATTTCAATAGATGAACAAACATGTCTGTTTGGTATCTCAACAAGCAGGTGGAAACACATTCTTCTCTCTGTCAAGACGGCATGAGAGTTTGGCAATAGGCAATTTTATCTCCGCGGTTTTTGGTTGCAACGCATATCCCTGGGAAGTCCAGCATTCTGATCGACAGCTTTAGCAGGATCATTCTGCTTCTCCACAAGTGGTCTATAAATCTGATAGTTGCGGCTTGGATTTTCCAGCACTGGGGTACTCCATGTTGTGACCTCTTTGCCTCACAATCCAGAATCAGGTGCAGCAGCTATTATGCCTTAGTTTCCCCTCTGGGACAGTCACCCAGAGATGCTTACTATTTACTTGGCTCCTGGGACTCCTATGTGCTTATCCCCCTGTCCCTCTAATTGTAAAATGTCTTCAGAAAGCAGCCTGGTGCAGAATGACTGTAATCCTCAAAGCACCTTTCTGGCCTCGTCAGATGTGATTCCCCTTCCTTTGACGTCTTCAGAAGTACCCCCCTTAAGTACTGTATCCCATTCTGGATCTCATTTCTAATCCAGTGGGTCTGGATCCTCCCGACCCCCCCACCTCCAGTCTTCAGTCCGTCAAGTTAACCACAGGGTTTCTCCAGTTCCCTTAATGGCCAGAAATCCCAAGATATCCCAGGCTGTAGTTCACATTTTGTCTTCATCTCAACATTCAATTAGAAAAGTGTATTCCAGTATGTGGATACATTTTGGAATGTGGGGGGAATCCTTGGGGCTCTTATTCTTTTAGTACTGCTGTATAATCTGTTTTAGATTTTCTTGCTGAGTTGTTTGCCAGGTTGTAGTTTTCCTGCCATTAATGTGCAGTTTGTAGCTATTTGTAATTTTCAGGTTGGCAGGGACAATGTTCCTCTGACTGCTTTCAAGATTTCCAAGGCTTTTCTCAAAGGTAGCTTTTTTTCAGTGTCCCCCAGTTCAAGATCCAGTTCCTCTCTGAGATTTGCCATTTGTTTTGGATGTCCTTGGAGGCCCTCCTTTTGAACCCTCGGCAATTTCAGACTTGAAACTTTTGTCTTAAAAGATCTTGTTTTTGGTGGCTGTTACTTTGGTGAAGAGGGTTTTAGAGTTACAAGCTTCTTGACTCTTTTAATCTTTGTGTTCCACAAAGACTGGATTTCTCTTTGTACAAATCAAACTCTTTTGCCTAAAGTGGCTTTAAAGAATAATCTTAAAAGTTCCATTAAGCTCCCTGTGTTTTTCCAATGAAGGTGAATATCTTCTGCATTGTTTGAATCTGCATAGGCAATTGAGATTTTATTTGGACTATACCAAAGCATTTAGAAAATCCATTCACTTATTTGTTTCCTTTTCAAAATCCAGGCTGGGCACTCCTGCATCTATAATTACTTTATCCAAGTGGCTGTTAGACTGTATTTCATTTGCATATTCATAGAGAGCAAAGACCCTGCCGTGCAAGCCTAAGGGTCATGCTGCCAGAGCTAAAGCTACTTCTATGGCTTTCTTTTCTAGAGGATCGCTGGATAAAGTTTGTTCAGCTGCAGCTTGGATGTGTCATCACACTTTTGTTTCTCATAATAAGTTGGGTATTCAGTCAAGATCCAGGGGTTCTTTTGGCTCCACTGTGTTTCAGAATATCCTTCCTTAGTTCATCCAGGGAGTTATATGTGGCTGGGAACTCTCCAACTGGTTGAAGCCAGACAGAGCAGACAACATTGGGTATGAAAGTTATGTACTTAGCATAATGATAGATCCACATTGTCTTTGTCTGATTAAACTTTAGCTTGTTATGGCGAACTTCCCTATCAGAGATGGCTGGACAGAGGAGGCCACCCTTTCTTTACTGTTGGAATCCTGTCTCTTCCTTGGTTTGGGAAGTTTATTGTAGCTTAGGTGTTGGCTTACATTTGGGCAAACTCGATCTGAGAGGAGTAAGGTGAGGAGTGGGTTGATTGTGAGTAAGGGAGGTGGAGCCTGGCGAGTTCGAAGTATGTAGGAATTGGCCGGTGTCTGATCCAATAACCCACATGTGAAACCAGAGAGAGACAGACAACATGGATCTATCATTAGAGTAAGTACATAACATCTATTTTTTGACTGCAGTACAAATACCACAACACCTGTGATGTGCTGCACATTGCGCAACTTGGTTGTGCACTGTTGAAAATTATTCTCAAACTATTCAAACGTTCTTACCATCTAGTGCTGCAAAAGAACCGTGTAGCTACTTATCTTTTATAAATCCCTGTCTGCTAATCTTAGTCACCACAACACGAAACTGCACACTACTGAGGACAGTTTTATACAACAGTGTACTAAACTCTATTAATTTATCATACATTTATAAATAAATCACTTTTACCTCTGTCAACTGATTGCTAATTGATTCCACTGCAGTAAGATAGTTCTACTGACTGCTGATGCACTCCATTGTTGTTGTGTACTTTAGTTTTGTGTCACTTGACCAATTGCTGTTATTGCTTCACTGTATTTGTATTTCTCTCTCTGTGTGTCAACCAATACAGATTACTTTTCATTCACTGTGCTTGTGTACCTTCTGTGGAAGTTGAGCCAGAGTACTTATTTGCTTACCACATTTGCTTCACTGTTTTTGCAAATTGCTGCAACTGCTTCACTGTATTTGTATTTCTCTGCTGTTGTGGCAACAGACCGAGATCACTAATGCACATTCTCATTTGTTATACCTATTGTGTTGACAACCATGACAGGTTGCTGTGTCTTTACTGCACTAGTTTTACCATTGTGGCAGCTGAGGCAGATCTTGCTACCTATACTATACATTCTAAGCTCACTGATCTGCTGTGGTTAGACCTTTATTGTATTGTATTCTACTGCAGTAGTTAAACATCTGCTACGTGATGTGTAACTTCAATGAGGTACAAGAGAAAAAAGCATTAAAACACCTGTCTTGATACTATTATTGGGTGCATCTGTACATAATGGATTCCAGAATCCATGAGATAAGTCTTCAGCAACAATCTGTTGTCAGCTGTTAGCACTAGTCACCCTGAAGCAGTGCAGCAGCAGCTGCTTGCTTACTGACAACCATTTGCTCCTGCCACCAGCTGAATCTGCACGAAAGGTGCAGACAGTTATTGTTGCTGGAGGCCAGCCTCTCATCCAAGCATATTTCCAGCACTCATGACATTGTCAGTACTGACAACAACCTCAGACAACAAAACCCCAGACAAACAAGCTAGCCTTTCTTCTCTGCGTTACTCAAGAAATTTCTGAATACAAAGACCTGTGAGATGTAGGAGATGGGCTGCACATGTAGCACCAGCAGACACTAGAGGTGAAACAGTCCCTCAGCTGGCAGACCAAAGCCCTTAAGGTAACCTGGCCAAGGCAGTGCACTTGGTAATGTCCTAGTCATAGATGAGACTATAGTTGAGACTCGGATGCACTTCTTAACTGGACTGGGCAAGGAAAGGGTGAATTAACTGTTTTTACAGTGGCAAAATTCGACATTCCACAAAAGCCCCAAAATTCCTTTACCCCAGGTGAAATATGACATGAACATTGCATATGCAAGTGAATGATTTGGGGGACACTTCCTAGGATTATATGAAGACAGAGATGATGCAGCACTACAAAATACATAACGGAGGCTGGTATAGAACTAGCTTTGAGCAGCATGCTTACTACCTTCACCAGAAATTATGCCACGGTACAAACAAAAGATAACTGACTTCATCAAGCCCGCCTATTTTTTCATGGCATTTTAAGAAGCATCTATGTGCATTAGCCTAGGAGGTGGCCTGCACTTCTCTCCTCAGAGCTTTCATATTTTGCGCAAGACGTTCTCCACCCCCATAGTGCCTTTTTAGGTAAAATCATTCTCCTCCATCTACTAAAATAGTCAGACATAATTAAGACCGCATGAAAGTAGAGCTGCTCAGTGCTAGAAGCCTGAATGAGAAACTGTATTCCCTGCAAGATTTCCTAACCCTAAAAAATGTCCATATCCACTTCATTCCAGTATAGTTATAGCACCCTACCCCTGCCATACCAGGTTTCAGTGCATACCAATCATTCAGACCCACCTCTTTAACTGTGTTCTAGGTCGTAGTGTATCTATATTCCTAAGAAATCCAATCACATCAACTCATAAGGCAAGACAATAATCTTGAGCTCCTCCACATCCTACTTATCAACAGTAAAAATCCTTACAATATAGCCAAACTACAAAACCCACTCTGTGACCCAGTGAGGTATAGTTAAGCAAACTAGACTCCCTCTCCATTGAATCAAACACTCTACTGCTATGAAATTTCAACTATCCACCCATAAACTGGGAAAGCTACCTAATTACTAACTACACATTTCTGTTCCTAGATTTCATAAGTGCAAACTCCTTAGACTAATTAGTTCACCCTCACTCATGGCTGAACAGTATTGGATCTAATCCTTAGAAATATGACACCACTGTGCTCTATACCTTTAGTTACCTCGGATCCACTTCTAAAGCTTGAAGTTTCAAAACTTCAAACAGCCGAGAACAGAAGACTGAAGTTTTGAAACTTTGAAAACTAAATTAAAAAAAATGTTTTTGTATTTTTTGCACCCCCACATCCCTGCTAAATAAATATACAAACTCTGAGATCACACTACAGTGAGGAAAACGGTAAATATCCCATTCCATGCTGTGCAGCTAACTCCATTCAGAACGTTTAACGTTTCAAAACTTCGATCTTCTGGTCTCTGCCATTTGAACTTCAAAGTTTGAAACTTTGAGCTTCTGAAGGGGATCCAGTTACCCCATCACTGCTCACATCTGACCACCAGTCAGTAATATTCACTATAACAGTGAAACTGTATCTACTCTCAAACCTTTCTGACTAAAGATTACTCAAAGATAAATATACTGCAGCTAGCTGCAACATATTTAGGAACCCCCCTCCCTTGGCAACCCAGTTACATACAATGTTGCTTTTATAAATGGTTTCTAGTTTCACCTCAATGCTTGCATAAAGATATGGAGTCATTTTCCAACACAAGTACAATGCTAAGTTTAGGAACAAACCACCATAATGGAATCCTAGCATTAACAAACTGTATAACAAACCAAAGAAACTCATTGTCCAGAGTAATAATGCCAAGTTCCAAAAGTGAACTAAAGGGCTTAAACATGGAACTTTAAAGCAAATTCAACCACTTCAAGGATAAGTATAAATTAAAAATCACCATCTCTTTAAAGGACAGCCACAAAGCATTTTTCATATGTGTTGGAAATCTTAGAAACAGCACCCAGCACTGTATTGAACTGATGCATAACAATAACACACACAGCTCCTTAGAACATAGCCAGCATGCTGCCAGATAAATTTAGCTCAAACATTAGCCCCGTCACCCCCACCAAACTTCCTCCATATGCCATCATGTCTGCAGCTCTCCATGTCACCTTGGAAATTATCCTGATGGCAGTCTATAAGGCCAAGAACACTGATTCCATCTGTTTGGACAGTGTGCTCATCTGCTTTGTAAGCACCAGGCACAACCTTGGCAACTCCCTGTTAAATCTGTTCAGGCTTTCTGTCAGAAATGTGGAGAACAGATGTAGTCAACCCACTTCATAAGGGTGGACCCTCCACTGATTCTGGCAACTGCAGACCAGTAAGTCTAACCTTCATTATTTGCAGTGCGGTGGAATACATCATTATGGAACTTCTAAGCTATGATATTGGAAGCCTGTAGTCCCTGAATCAGTTTCTGAAAGGTATATTGTGCCTCCTAAACTTGGCAGTGAATATTTTGAAAGTCACCAAGGCTTTGAGGGAATGAAGGTTGGTACACACCCGCTTACCTCAACCTGATGATGACTTTTGACACCATCCACCATTCTGGCACTATCTGCAAACTAATCAAACTAAATTTAAACCCTTGTGTCTCACTAACAGAACAAAATCTGTTAGCATTGAGGATATGCTATTATCTGCAAGGCATGCTAATGAGGGTTCCCCAAGGATCTGTTCTTGGTCCAGTTCTGTTCAGTACTTCTCTGATGTCAAAGTTGATGTCCTGGGTCTGTAGCTGACAAAGTTTGCATATGATTACCAACTTGGAGCTGTCAACAACTGTACATTGGAGTACCAGATCCACCAGTAGGGCCTAAGATACAAATAAATGGTGCCAAGACCACTGCTAAAGCTAAATACAAAGAAATGTAGTATCATGCCCTTTGGGAAACATGAGCACCCATGTACCTACCACCTAGATAGCTCCCCATTAAAGTCAACACAGTCATTAGGGACCTGGGTACTTTTGTAAACAGTGACCTCTCCTTTGACCATCATCTATCTACTGTTGTCAGGAAGTCCTTCAATATAACCCAATTGATCACAGGGGTATATCTTCTAGGTTACAAGAGATTATTCTCTTTTACTCCTCTCTTATCTCATCCATAATTTTATATAATCCTTTTGTTACATACTGTGTGTGTGTGTGTGTATATATATATATATATATATATATGTGTGTGTGTGTGTGTGTGTGTGTGTGTGTATGTATGTATGTATGTATATATATATATATATATATATATATATGTATATGACTCAACTTGTAAAGCTTCATCAGTTCCTCACAAAGAAGATAAACACCAGTGATGTCTCTGTGCTATGCAGATCACCTTAAACGTGCACAGACTTTTAAGGGGTGACATTTGCCTTGCCTACAAAGGCTGAAATAATCTAGTCCTGTGTGACCTCCTACACATTCCCAAACCAAATAATACATTGAGTGTTTAATCAAAAGAACCAGACATCTACCACAACCTAAACAGAAGCTTTTGGCAGCATAGATACCGAATTCAATTTACTTTCCTCTGGAACAGATTTATTTGTTAAGCAAAGTAGCTGACCCTTTTGAATGCAGCCTAGATGAGTAGATGAGAAAGTGAAAATTCACCTTAGATTTGTCTCCTCTATCCATAGAAAGGTGGAAGCAAGTGAAATTCACTCCTAAGGAAGGGTAGCAATTAGTGGTATTTACATAGGATAGGCTATAAATTATCCGAACCTGGTTCGGTAGGAAAATTAGAGGTGATAATAAGCTGAAGAAGTATGGATTAACAAAGTGTTTGCAAGAGGAAAAGAAGGGGGTAAGGTGATAACTATGCAGCTGAGGTGTGTAAGGAAGAGTGTAGTCTTGTATAGGTAAGAGTAGAATAATTTTTCTGAGAAATAAAGTAGAGGGAAGATTATTTTTCTTTTTTTCTGAAAGAGAAAGTAGGGTTGTAATTGGAACAAACATTAAAGTCCCATCTTAATTCCTTGAGAATAATGTGCAGCTGCAAAAAGAGAGAGGTAGAAGCAAGAGTTCCATAATGTACCATACAAGGAGTAGTGTGGTTTCATTTAATAATGCAGAAGTAAAGTCCGGTAAAGTGTTCTCTTCATTCAGTTATCTGCCACATGAATTAACTGGGTGTGACTGAAAGTGGAAATAAAGGTTGTCCTGGTTCAGTTATCTGCCACCTAAGTGAACTGGATGTAAGGGTTAAAAGTTTTCCAGTTGGTCTCCCAGCAAGAGGCAGGCAGAGGATAAGGTGTATTGTTTGGGGGTGCTTAAGTAATAGTAGGGGATGCAGAGGTAGGAGTAACATAAAGGTATTGTTAGAGCTGCAGTTCAGTGTTAGGGCATCTTTGTACTTTTACCTGTCTCCTAAGAGAAAAAAATGGAAATGGAGATTAGAAATTGTTTACAGTACTTATCAGTCACCTGAGGGAACACGCAAACCAGCTGTCTCAAGAACAGAGGATAGGTTACTGCCACACAATAGTTATTAATAAGACTAATGTTACATCTCTAATGTGGTTACTGTGGCAGGAGTGCATTCCAATTCCCTAGTCAGCCACCTGAGGGAACCTTTTAGGGTAGAAGAGTATCCCAGTTCCATTATCTGACACTTGAGAAAAGTTAGGAAAATTAGGAAACTAGTAGAGAACAGAGAAAAGCTTGCAAAGGAAAGGAATCTCTCCCGCTATAAGGAGACGTTGGAAGAATAGTAAAGCTCAGAGAGTAAAAGACTGCTATAATGGAAGGTTATTCAAGAGAAGTATTATGCAATTAAATTACATTCTTCTGTGAGGTTTATATAGAGGTATATCATTTTTTTTAAATCAGAATGTAATGGATGTGAGCTGCTCTTAAGAGGGAACAGAGAAAAGCTTTTAAAGGAAGGGAATCCCTTCCACCATAAGGAGACACTGGAGGAATAGTACAAATCAAGAGATTAAAGGACTGTTATAATGGAGGATTATTCAAGGGAAGAAATGTTATCTAATTAAATTAAAGGTTTTTGTGATGTTTATATATAGATTTGCCATGTGTTAATTTTCTCTTTTTTTTTGTATACACATGCCATTTTTTTCTTTATTAGAATATAATGGATAAGAGCTACACTTAAGTGTGATAAAACTTGCAGATGATGAACTAAAGTGACAAGTAAATATGTAAGAATTTGCAATCTTTTTCTGTGAATGTAAAAAGAAAAAAAAAGACAATCTACAGAATTTTTATAGAAGCATAATGTGTATGCTTGCTGGGAAACACAGCCAATTAAACCTAGAATGTGAAATCTGCAACTCTGGGAGAAAACTGCTTAATCTGTCCTGCACTCATAGGATCTGTGACATCCCTCCACTGAGCCAGTGATCAAGGAGCCTCAATCCTCACAACTGACACCGGTGGGGAACGTTGACTGAGAAAGAAAATGGACACACGCAGTATTTTCAGATGCAGCTCTCTGCACGAAGTACAATTTCCCTTAAGAGCACACAGAGAATGTACACTCCAGTCCTGTGGCTGGGCTCTCTCTCCAGGCCCCAAATCAGACTCCCCACTAACACAACTATAGACTTGAGTCCTTAGCTGGGTGTTCCAAGCCAAGTCTCCTGCCACCCTCTGTGAAATCAGTGCTGTGTCCCTGTTCAAAGTAACTGACATGTGCGCGCACACACACTGAGATTTGATTTTCACATGCACACGCCTACCTACCCGGGAAGGGCTGGCACAGCTTTCCCGTATTGCCACTTCCACCCAAACTGTAAGGTAGATACACTGCCAGCAGAATACCCACAGCCTGCTACTCTAAGGCTCTTACTAGGGTACCCAATTACTCTTAGTAAAATTAATACTTATACAATTGGTACTGTTTCCAAGCAGCAAGACTTTCAGGAATGTAGAGCCACAGTACCACTAAATAAATGCAAGTACTCTCAAAAGTTAAAATATTTTCTAAAAGACCAGCCACAATTAAAGGTTTAGCTATATTTAATAATAAATAATGAAAGAAAAACATGAACATACTGAATATATATTCACAATAAACACCAGAGTTTCAATCACAGTAAATATAAAAAAAAAAAAAAACACCGATGGAAAGACTAAGACAGATACAGAAAAACAACATTTAACTAATGTCACTATATTTTCCTAACTGAAAATTTACTATTCCCTACTTACTTGCTAGAACAAGGCAAGGTGAGGGTGGATGAGGGTCTTTGTTGCCAGGTTTCAAAAAACAGAGTGCATCTGTCACATCTTATCGATTCAAGGATTAGTACTAAGCTAACTACCTTTGTGGGACATTTTAAGGCTAGCCAATTACCCTATATGAGAATCAAATCATGCCCCTTGTGTCTGTAAGGTAAACACCTTAACCATTATACCAACCTCCCACTCCAAAATCTCTATTCAAATACAATTTCAGTGCTGGCTACAGAATGACATCAGATCTAATCACCTGACTTTGTGGTTCCCACAGTACCCCTCACTAGCAACTGAGCCAAGGTTTGGCACAGATGTGTCACAATACACACATAGAACTTTGTTAAGGCTTAATACAGCATCTGGAAGCTATAAAACAGTTCCAACACTTCCATCCCTCTTGCGGAAACTAAGAAGTCATGCTCTGGTACTTCATGGTAGCAAATAGTTTGCCACTAACGACAATGGAGCAAGATCCTAGCGCATGTTTTTCACAGACATTGCGTCTTTGACTGCATTCAGACCTGTGAGATAAAAACCGTTATGGCCTAAACCCAAGTCATTTAATTTCAGGCTATTTTTCTTAAAGTTAGCTGGGCTGAGCTTAACCTCTTCCAGTATCCTCTGTTAAAAGCTATACATTTAATCAGTTACAACAATACAGTCTGATGTACATGTATATTTATTTTCTGTCCAGCAGGACCCACTGTTGATACATTTTTAACACAATCGACTTTACAAATGCATTTTTAATGCAAGCATCTGTATAAGTCAGTTTGATTATTCAAATGACATATACTTAAAACAAGAAGCCAGAGCTGGTCATGAAATACAATTAAGAGATGCTTGAAAGAAATAGCAAAGGCCGAGAAGAGCAGTCATTCTGTGGTTGATGGTCTTTTACATGTTTATTTTTCTAAGTGAAAAGCCTGCATTTAATACTAAAGGGTGAGCTGAAAGTCCATTGGACAGACTGTTCTGCACATTATCATTTGCATTTATCATTTTACTTATTAACAAAAGTAAAACCATAACTAGGAGCTCTTCAGCCTGATAATCTGGGGTAATGGCAGTTTACTACCCTAGAACAGGAAAAAAAGTTGGAGTGTTACAGAATATTATCAGCCTTCCCTAGAAGTATATATGTGTGTGTGTGTCTGCGAGTGAATGAATGAATGAATGAATATAAGAGTGTATTTAAGTTACAGTTACTGTGGGCAAGTGAGCACTGAACACTGAAAGGATTGCATACTCAGAGAGGTGAGAAAGGGGTCTTGGGACCTATGCCAAATATATTTTTTTTTTAGTGGACTAACCTGTGTGAAGCTTGTTCTTGAGTGTGGATGGTGAAGACATACCCAGTACAGCAGTGCATACCTCCTGCATGCTCTTGGGTTCATGTTGTCGTTAGGTTAGGAACTTGCTTAGTGATTCATATTCAAGTGGCTTTAGTATACTTTAATCTGTTTGGCATGAATGGTGTGACTTGTGAAAGCAAACATTTACTAGTCATTCACATTGATTGGCAATGGTGGGATTCAAACCCCATCTGTCTGCCACCTTCTTTCTCACTTCACATTGGTTGGCTGTGTTGGAATTCAAAACCTCAGCCATTTGTCTGTCTCATCCTTTGCGACATCCATGACCACACTTTGTTCAAGTATGCCATTTATTTGTAAGGAATGTAACAGTTTCAGTCCCTACTTTCGTAAAGAACAGATGACTATTTTTCACCATTTGTATTGAAAAAATGGCTTGGCATTATTTTTAAACAATTTTAGGCCAATAGAAAGGAAGCATAGTGCAATCTCATGAAATGTGGATGATACGTTTATTAATGAATTAAAGGTTAAAAAAAAAAGTATTATTGTCAAACACACTGATACAGTAGGAGATATGTAGGGTTTTAAATATTAAACAGTGTTTAGAAATATGTTTGGGTATTCTTTACATACAACTATCAAGTAGTTAATAAAAGTGTCTGTTTTATTTATTTATTTAACATTTGTTTACTGGGAAAGTCTGACTGTGCCATAAGCCCATTTTCATCGGTAGCCCAGGGAGAAAAGCTCCACAGAAATATAAGCAAAATACAATAATTATATAGCACAGTAGTATATATATATATATATATATATATATATATATAGTAACATGCAGAATACACATCATCTAATTGGTCAATATAAAGAAGTATTCAGTACAGTTTTCTAGTAGATAAAGGTTAAAAAAAAACACAAGCATTTCAGTAAAGTTCACTGCGTGAAAAATCAAATTAGTACTGTGTACATATTAAATACTTATAAACTAATGAGATTTACTTTATAGTGTGTTGTTGTTGTGTCTTTCGGCTTTTTCCGGTTAGGGGTCGCCAAAGCAGAACTCCGGTCCACTAATGATTGGCAGCAGATTTTTACGTGCCAAGTTGCCAGCTCTGACGCACAACCTTCAATGAAGGTACGCCCATTCGTGCATATCTCCACACAGAAGACGCTGTAGCTGAGAATCGAACTGGACAACGTCTTACTGTGAGGCAACAACGCTACCGCAGCACCACCGCAGTATATATATATATATATATATATATATATATATGTGTGTGTGTGTGTGTATGTATGTATGTGTGTGTGTGTGTATATATATATATATGCCTTTTCTTAAACTCGAAATGCTGAAATCTCGTATTTCAGTATTTCAAGTCGAGAATGTCGAAAGTGCAGTTTTTCGAAAATGGATTTTCTCGAATCTTAGTTTTTCACAGTTTTACTAGTTGTTGAGTGGGGTGTGTTATGTAGTGTGCTGTCCTTTTAATGCTTAGTTGTTTTCGGGTTCTACGCATGTTGGCTGATTTGTGTTTATTAACAAAATTCAGGTAAGTTTGTATGTTAGTTTTTGAGTAGAATTATGGTTTGATTTAGTTTTTGGATATGTTTTAGCAGTCTGTTAGTGTAGGTAGGTTAGAGTGTGTGTGTGTGTGTGTGTGTGTGTGTGTAAATGTTGAAAGTGGTGATTTTGTAGAGTTTTTTTGTGTGTGTGTAAATGTTGAAAGTGGTGATTTTGTAGATTTTTTTGTGTGTGTTTTATTCATGTTAGTGTGACCTCTGAGTTGGTATATATATATATATATATATATATATAAGTAGCGGGGGTGCAGGGCGGCTTGCCCCCCTGCTTAAATATAAGGTAGTGTTATGTAGGGGGGAAATGTAAGTACAGTGTTTGTAGGGGGAGGTTTGGATTTTTTTTTTTTTTTTTTGCTATTTTAGGTTTAGGTATTATGTGTTTCTGTTTTTGTGGGCTTTCAACTTTCTTGACTCGAAATACTGAAATTCAAGATTTCAGTATTTCGAGTTTAAGGTAAGAAGTGGACCTATAAATATATATATATATATATTTTTTTTTTTTTTTTTTTTTTTAGTAGTAGTAGTAACACTGGGGAGAGGGAGAACATGAGGTTAAGGAGTGGACAGTGTGATGAGAAATTTATAGATATTTGGCCCTCAAACCTTATAATGCCTTTCAAGATAAAGGGTTACTTTTATTATTTTTGACATCCAAGAAGTGTAAGAAATTGGAAGTTCAAGATGTAGTGATGTCTGCTTTTTACTGCTTGCTACAAGTGCATAAGAATCCTAAGATGCCACCCCCCCGGCAAACTTAGTAATAGTTATAAGTGATATTTAGAGAATGATCTATGTTCAACATGATTCATATATTCAGGCTATCACTGCTCTCTCAAATTTGTAATGTATAAATTTATTTAAAAAACGTTTCTGAGCAGTTTAATTTTCTTCTTTATATACAAGCTCTGAGCTTGTATATTGTGTAGAGAAATGCCTTGGATTATTATATGGAATCCAGTTCTACAAGTATTTACTTGACTGAACTTTTATGGTTTGCATTAAGAAATAACCTTTTTGCCTTTGATTTATTTTGTTTTCAAAACAAGTGAAGGTAATATGTGCATTTACCCCTTGCATATGCCAATCTTACAGTGACTCTTTTTGAGTTGGTTAATATTTGCAGTAGTAATTGCAAAAGACTGTCATCAAATATTTTCATTATATATATCAGTTTATTGGCACTTGTGGAATAAAGATGTGAATAAAGTAACTACTAGCGGATTTTGTTTTAAATATTCATATCAGGTTCATTGAACTGCTGTTGAAGGTCTTAATCTATGCCTTAATAGGATTTCAAGTTTGAGAATTATCAGTATTATATAAACAAGACACTGTGAATGGTTTCTTAAGGAAGCAAGCTGCTGTACACGTTCCTCTTGGACATCACTCCCTTTACAGAAAGCTTTTAAAGGCCAAGTTGGGAGAGCTTACAGTGTTTGGTTTGACTTGTTTTGCAAACTGCTCATGAACAAATTGTTTTATTTATTAAAGAAAATGTAAGCTGCATGATAGCAATGATACTTTATTTGAGGGAATGAAAGAAGATTTAGAAACATAATGAAACAAGACAACACAGTAATGAAATATTTTTGTTAGTGTATAATTTATGCTCAGAAAAGCTGAATTTGGAGATCCAAAGAACTAGCACCTATGTATGAAAGATGGACTGTTAAGACAGATACTGCCCCACATAATTTGGATATTATTCTGTAGGATGCTACTTTGGGGAACATTTTAGTTTGGAAACAGTTTGTGAGGTCTAATGTTCATGACCAAAAATATATGTTTGAAAACATATATTTGGTAAGCTAAGAGGCTTTTTAGGGTTAAAGTACATGAGTGTGTACGAGATGTCAAGAAATTACCTTAATAAAATCCCATTGCATACACATTGTCATGAATGTAATTATTAAAAGGTTTTCTTTTAATCAGGTTTACTGGTAATATTACAAATGAAGTAATGCAACACATCTGTATTGTTTATTAAATTAAGTACCTTACAACCTATGAGACTGATCAAAAGAGTTTACTTGGAGATATTTAGTGGTTTGATTGTTTGCTGTTGGTTTCTTGTGTCCATTAACACGCGTCTTTAACAAATGATGTTAAGTTGTCCATCTCGCCTTCGTTCTTGCTGATTGGGATCGGAGCCAATCCTCGGCTCCGACTCTGCCATCTTCTATAGCTCGAGAGCTGTTTACTGGCTCCAGGCTACCCCTTATCCCATGATGCCTAGCACTAGCTACCCAGATCTCGCTTGCCGCTTCAGCTGCGAGGTGTCGTTTTTCTGGCTCAGGTTTGTATTGACTTTATTATAGAACTTTTTTCTGTGAAATAATCTTTTTTCTTAGTAGGGTATTCTAATTTTTAGTTTTATACTTGTTGTGGTCGTTGAGTGTATTTTTTGTAGTCCTCCCATCCCCTCTTAGAACTCGTTTTAATTAGAGAGTTCTACCCCTCCCCCTCCTTATCCTATTCTTGTCAGGTTAGCCATTTAGGTTAGAGGCTTTTCCTTATACTTTCTTGTTAGGCCAGCCGTTTGAGTTGGGGGCTTCCTAAAAAAAAAAAAAAAAAAAAAAAAAAAAAACTTTAGTCTGTATTATACTGTACTGTCTGTGTTTTTTTCTGTAGACTGTATAATGGTTATTAGCTAGTGTTGTATTTTTGGTTTCAGGATGTCTAAAGAATCCAAGGTGTCTGAGTTCAAGAAGTGTGACTCATGCTGTCAGAAAATGTCTCTGACAGATGGGCGGGCACACTTGCGTCTATTGCTTAGGCTGCAGGACTCTTGTTCCATCTGCCATGCATTTAGTCCAAGAGTTCTGCAGGAGCATAAGAATAAGCTTATTCTTAGGGGCCTTTTAAAGCCCCAGTATTCACCGGCCAAGACTCAGCCTGTGAAATCCTCAAAATCGTCCAAATCGTCGGCTCCAAGTGTGGAGCCGTCTTTGGTTCAGACTATACCTGCTACTTCGGTTCCGGCTGGAACCGATAAGACTGTCTCCCCGTCGGCTCCATCAGAAATTTCGGCGCCATCACGGAGCCACAAGAGGCTGAGGTTACCCTCTCTGGAATAGATTAATTCGGCTCCTTGGTCTCCCCCGCTTCAGAGCGAGCGCAGTCATAGATCATCTCACTCCTCTCGATCCTCTAGGCTCTCGGATTACGAAGTGGAGAGAGTGGTCAGTAGGTTGCTTAAGTCGCAGGCACTTGCCAAGATGTTGTCCAGCCCTCCTCAACAGGTGTCAGCTCCGTCCACTTCTATCGATGTTCCTCTTCCGACTCCATTGAGCTCGGAGCCGGAGTTCGTTGGGGTTCGAGTAGTGGAACCGTCGGCTTAGATAACTCTTTCTCCTTCGGTTCCGTCGTCAGCTCCGATTCCCTCGGTGGTGCTGTCCGTCGAGGGATCTGCGCTCCAGGGCTCCCTCGTCGGCTCTGAGGGGGCGAGTGGCATCAGACCCTTGTCCGACCCTGTTCTCCCTCTCAGAGCTTCGGCGCAGGTGAGCTCTGCTCCTACATCAGCCTCTGAGCCGTCTCCCTCGGTGCAGAGAAGGGTTCCGATTTCCTCGGAACAGGAGCCTTCTCTGCATCGTGGCAGGGACGCCTTCTATGTCATGAGGAGTGTCTTGGCCACTGAGTCAGCTCCACTATCGGCCCCATCGGCTCCGTCCCCTGTAGTGCCTGTGCCAACCTCTGCTCCTCCTCCAGACCCCAAGCTTGGGGAACCGGCACTCCAGGGCATCCCATTGGGTGTTTCCTCTTCTTCCGAGGCCTCCCCTGACCATTCAGAGGAGCCCCCTCATAAGAAGAAGTGCAAGAGGAAGCACATTGACTCCCCTGAGTCTGTCACTTCTGATACAGACTTAGATGACTCTGAAGGGTCCCAGAGATCCCCCTCTGAAGATGTTTCCACATCCTCTAAATGCTTAAGCAGAGGGGGAACTGGAATCCCCTAGCCCCTACCGAGGATAAGTCTGTATTCCTGGATGCGTTCGGTTCCCGACCTTCCACCTCCTGGGTTTTTCCGCCTTTCGATCCACTTATGTCAGTGGTGGCTCGAAAGGCTTGGTCAGCTCCGGATACGGTGGAACCAACTCCGAGGAGACCTGGTAAATTCATTACAGCACCCCAGGACAAGAATTCCTTTCGAAAGGAGCCAAGAAAAAGGAGTTAGCTGAAACTTCTTCGTCTGTCCATCCTCCTAACAAGGAGTCTAGGACCATGGACAGATATGGGAAGCGAATGTTTGCTTCAGCGACCTTTTCTATGAGGTCACTGAACTACTTATGCCATTTTACCCGGCTTCAGAGGGATCTCCTTAAAGAGCTCGGAGATACCCTTCAAGATCCATCAATTGAGGGGGCTCAAGCTAAAGTGGCTTTCGAACTGGTGACCCTTAATTCTGTAGTCAACTCCTCCATGAGGCTCATTTCCTATGCAAATGATGGTGCGAGTAGAGCCGCAGGTACGGGTGTGGCCCTGAGGAGACACGCCTGGATGCGGCTGTGTAAGTTTGCGGAACCCTTTAGAGCATCATTCACCATCACCCCCTTTGATGGTTCCTTTCTTTTTGGACCACAGGTGAAAGACACTTTGACTAGGTGTGAGCAAGAAGGCAAGACTCTCTCTGCTGTGGGAGTCTGTTTTTCCACTCCTTCCAGACCATACCCCAAGGGTCAGAAGAGTGGTAAAATGTGGTTCCGAAAATCCCAGGGCGCCTCGCCTGACACATGTACCGATTTTTCCTCCAGGGGCAGAGGGCGAAACAACAACAACAGACGCTGCCCTTGTGGCAGAGGGGTCCACAGAACCAGGGCAACAGAGAGTCTTTCTCTGAGAAGCCCTTTCAACATCCCTGAAGGGTTGCCCGACTGCCCGCCTCTGGAGGCATTCGGGGGAAGACTTTCTCTGTACCCAAAAGCCTGGCAAAATTTAACGCAAGACAAATGGGTACGGTCAGTTATATCCGGAGGTTACAAAATTCCCTTCTCTCAGCCCCCTTTACCTTCAAGCAAATCCCTTCCAGATGTTCCACCCAATCTGAGGGACCAAGCAGTCATAGAAGTTTCAAAACTGCTAGAAAAAAAGAGTCATCCAGGAGGCCCCGGCAGACCAACACGGATCCGGAACTTACTCAAGGTTCTTTTTGGTACCAAAAAAGACAAGGGGACTGGAGACCGATTCTGGATCTCAGCAGACTGAACAAGTCTGTTCAAAGATGGTCACGCTACAGTCCATTCTACCCTTTTTGGGTCAGGACAATTGGATGTGCTCCATAGATCTTCAGGATGTGTACTATCACATCAAAATGGGCAGGCGTTCCAGGAGATTCCTTTGCTTTCGGCTGGGAGCCAGTCATTACCAGCTCAGTGCTCTGCTCTTTGGTCTCACCTCAGCCCCCAGGGTGTTCACCAAGTGTATGGCAGTGGTCACGGCTCACCTGAGACATCGAGGATTCCAGGTGTTTCCGTATCTAGACGACTGGCTCCTCACTGCTACTACCAGGCATCAATTTCTCCAAGCCAGGGACTACACAATCACAATCTGCTCCCAGCTGGGTATCACAATAAACTTTGAAAAATCTGCCTTGTTGCCCTGTCAATCTATTACCTATATAGGAGCAGACTTAGACACAAGGAACATGTCCGCAAGGCTGCCGCCAGACAGGGTGTCTAAAATTCGCCAGCAAGTTCAAATTCTAATGCAGAGCAAAAGGATCCAAGTCAGATTCGTCCTTCAAACTCTGGGTTCCATGGCAGTGGCAACTCTTGTAATCCCTTTGGCCCGCTTTCACATCAGAATCCTTCAGTGGCTTCTGTTCACACAATGGTCTTTTCAACAGCTGCCCATGTCTCACATGATCATGATTACAGAAGCATGCAATAGGCACCTTTCCTGGTGGATGGTCTCCCCACTAGTGTCTCAGGGCAGACCCTTCATTCAGCTGCCTCTGGTGGCCACAGTGACCACAAACGCCTCCCTGATAGGGTGGGGGGGCATTATCAGAGCAGGACAGTCCAAGGCACTTGGCAGCCTCACAAGTACCATCTGCATATAAACGTCCTAGAAATGAGAGCCGTGCTCCTAGCATTGCAAGCTCTTCAGGGCTCTCTCCCTTCTGGGACCATTGCATTTCAAACGGACAACATGTCAGTGGTGTGGTGCATCAACAAGCAGGGCAGAACCAGGTCCCCTATCCCCTATGTCGAGAAGCACTCAGACTCTGGCAGTGGGCAATTTCCCCCCAACGATTTCTGATTGCAACGCACATCCCTGGGAGGTCCAACGTCATAGCGGACAGGCTCAGCAAAGCTATTCTCATGTCTCACGAGTGGTCACTGAATCAGGTAGTTGCGGATCTGATCTTCCGCAAATGGGGACAGCCTTGCTGTGATTTTTTTTGCCACCCCCTTCAACAGCAAATGCAGCAACTTCTTCTCCATTCTTCCGCTTCCAGGTCACTCTCCCAGAGACGCTCTAGTCCACGATTGGCCTCAGGAACTCCTTTATGCTTCCCTCCGTTTCCCCTGATACCAAATTTCATACAGAAAGCTATACCGTTGGGTTGCAAAATGATCCTCATTGCCCCCTACTGGCCACGAAAGATATGATTTCCGTTCCTGCATCATTACCTTCTCGAGCAGCCCTGGACTCTGGATCCCATTCTAGACCTGCTGATTCATCAATCAGGCTGGTTGCATCAATCCCATCAAACACTCCAGCTCACAGCTTGGTTGCTCCAATTCCAATCCTAGCCAGGCTTCCCAGCATTTCCCCGGCAGTGCGTGAGATTATTGTGTCCTCTCACAAGTCCACGACTAGAAAAACTTATGCTAGTAAATGGAAATATTTTTCTTGTTGGGCAGAGGCTAGGAACATAGATCCCTTTTCAGCCCCAGTCCACGAAATTTTGGAGTTCCTAGCACAACTTTTTCATTCCGGGTCCGCTTCTGCTACAATCAGGGTTCAATTTGCGGCCATTTCTAACTTTCATGTTGGGTTGTCTAATTCAAACATTGTCTCATAAGCTCTGTAAAGCCTTTCTAAGAGGGACTTCTCTCCTTAGACCTCCAGTGAGAGATCCCCCTCCTCCTTGGGACCTTAATTTGGTAGTAACCTCTTTAATTATGCCCCCCTTTGAACCTGCAGCGTCCTGCTCAGTTAAATTCCTATCTTGGAAAACACTCTTTCTGGTGGCTATTACATCAGCCAGATGCATCTCTGAACTTCAGGCACTATGTGTTCGTCCTCCATACTTGGTTTTTCATAAGGATAGGGTTGCTCTGAGGACTAATTCATCTTTCCTTCTGAAAGTATGCTCAGAAAATAATTTGAACCAATCTGTAGACCTTCCTGTGTTTTTCCCTAACCACACCAACAAGGCAGAATACAAATTACACCAACTGGACGTTCATAGACCATTGCGTTTTTACTTGCATAGGACCAAGGATACAAGGAAGTCGGACCAACTATTCCTTTCCTATGCTCTAGGCAAACAAGGTCTCCCAGTTTCCAAAGTGACCTTATCCAGGTGGTTGTCTCACATTATTACCTTCATTTATCAATTGAGAAACAATGACTTGCCTATCAAACCGAAAGGTCATTCTACTAGGGCTTTGGCCACCTCTGTAGCCTTCCAATCTAGGTTGTCCATGGATTCTATTTGTGCAGCTGCTACGTGGGCAAATCCTCATACTTTTATTTCTCATTACAAACTAGATATAGTCTCCAGAAGCAGAGCTGACTTTGGTTCCACTGTTCTGAAGAGTCTGTTCCAATGAGCCGCCCAGGATTGTAGGTGCTAGGGATGCTGCCCCAACCAGCAAGAATGAAGGCGAGATAGACAGCTTAACATAAAGAAGTTATGTACCTACCATAACGGTCCATGTTAGTTGTCTTCATCTCGCCTTCTTCTTGCGTCCCACCCTCCGTCCCCCTGTCCTATTGGATCGAGAGGAGTTTTGGTTTCACTGGCTAAGTATTCTCTGGTTTGTTTCCTCTACTGACTTAGAGAGTATGATAGGTATGCTCAACCTGTTCTTGAACAGGTTGTTTCTCTGGTTGAGTCTGGGGTTAGCTATTATAAACGAGATCTGGGTAGCTAGCGCTAGGCATAATGGAATAAGGGGTAGCTTTGAGCCAGTAAACAGCTCTTGAGCTATAGAAGATGGCCGAGTCGAAGCCGAGGATCGGCTCCGATCCCAACCAGCAAAAAGAAGGCGAGATGAAGACAACTAACATGGAATGTTATGGTAGGTTCATAACTTCTTTTTCTGGTTTTTACTTCTTGGAAGGCTTGTTGTCAGTCAAAATAAAATGCTTAGTTTGTCTTTTTTGTAGTACTGGCATAAGACTTGTCTTGTACAGTATTCCTCTCCTCCCTTTCACTGCTTGAGCTTTTGTTAATTAATTCAGTTTCTTCCCATATGTAAAACAAAAGCTAATCAATGAATTTGCAATCTTCTAAATTGCCTTCAGGTGTTTGTGTGGTGTGGGAGTGTATATTTCTGTCAACCAGGAACATACCTCTCAACTGTCCATAGGTTCATAGGTAGGTATTAGGCTATCGGCCCAAGGGAACTAAGTAAGCCTAGCCAACAAGGTTCCCTGGCTTATGCCACCCAAGAAAGTTATTTTCCTGTGTCCCTGTTGAGCAGAGCCACAGAAGTGATCCCCGGGGTGCATTTCCTATTTTCCATCCACTCATCAAGATTTTTCTTGAGTGCTAATGAGGAACTTTGCATGACATAGATGGGTAGCTTGTTCCAGAGTATGGGAAGTCTCTGGGACAGGAATCTATCCCTCCATCATATCCTGTTTATTGTGGTGACAAGGTTTAGGTCCCTAGAGCGTGTAGCTCGGAGGGATTGGGATTTTTTTAGGTGTAGCATGTCCAACAGCTCTGGGTTTGACATACTTTATATGTTAGGCAGACATCACCTCAGAGTAGGTGATATGCTATGGAGTAAAACTGGAGTTTTTTGAGACGGTCAGTGTAGGGCATCTGTTTGAGGCCAGTAATCCTCTTTGTGAGGTACTTCTGTGGCCTTTCCAGCTGCTGCAGATGTCTTGTGAGGTGCATTGCAAAAGGGGCATTGTACTTTATAATGGGTCTAATGAGTGTCGATTAGAGGGGAACAGTGACCTCTTTTTTCCTGGCTGAGATTCCTTTTGTGATGAGGTGTGCCATGGAGAAGGATGTGATTATCAAACTAGGGACTACTGTTCAGCTGGGTCCCAAGGTCTCATCACACATTCGGCGTTAAGTAGACTGCCGCCTGTGTGGTACTTCATGGGTACAGAGTTTTTACCAAAGGGGATGACAATGCACTTTTTGGCATTGAGCTTGAGGTCATGGCTCTGACACCATTCATCTGTCTCAGTGAGGCTCTTCTGTAGGATGTCCACATCATTTGGGGACTCGGCTATGGCTCCTAGTTTGCAGTCATCTGCGAACTTCGTTAGCCAAAGGCCTTTAGTGTTAGCCTGTACTTCAGAGAAGTAGATACGAAACAGGAGAAGGTCCCAGGACTGAACCCTGTGATACTCCACTTGTCACTGGTTTGAAGTCAGATTTGGAGTCTGCAACTTTTACAGTGTGGTATCTGTCAGTGAGCCAGTTGGCAACCCATCTTGTGACTTAGGGATTTGTACCTAGTTTAGTGAGTTTAGCTATAATTCCAGAATGGGGGGTGGTGTTGAAAGCCTTGGCGAGGACAAGATAGGCTGTGTGAACCACCTTACCCTCGTCTACGGCTTTGGTGGCTGCCTCAAAGAAGTCGATCAGGTTCAGGAGGCATGATCTGCCTTTCACAAACCCAAGCTGGGTGGGGTCCAGAGTTTGGAGGTTACCACTGTCTTTGTTTATGGGTTCCATGATGATACGTTCCTTGGCCTTACAGACCAGGCTCGTCAGGCTAATAGGGCAATAGTTCCGGGATCAGTGGTGGCTCCCCCTTTGTTGAGTGGGATAACTGTTGCTGTGCACCATTCAGTGGGCACAAAGCCTGACGTGAGGCTATGATTGAACATGGTGCTTCGGCGGGGAGCCAGTTCGTTTTGAAGTTCATGTATAACGCAGCCTGTGATGTTGTCCAGTCCCATGGATGCTGTGTTTTTGGCTTTAGAGTGTGCAGCTTTTACCTGCGTAGTTGCGATTACAGGGACTCTGCATTCTTCCGGTATAGATATAGGCCCTTTAGGGGGTAAGAGGGGGGTAAAGTTAGCAATGAACCTATCTGCCAGGATGTTGGCAATATCAAATGGTTCTGAAATTTTCGTGCCATTGTACTTTAACTCAGAGCAGATCTGAGTGTTGCCATTGAGATTCTTGACACAGCTATAGAATGCTTTGTGGTTGTCCTTGGAATCAGTGGTGATTTTGATTTCGTAGCTAGCTTTGGAGGATCCATATAAGGGATCTCATCTTCTTACTGAGGCTGACCAGGGTGCTCCTCCACTCATGGGATTTTACTCTCTTTTGCAACAGTTTCTTCCCTCTGTTGTAGAGTTTGTTCATGGCAGGGGACCACCAGATTGGCTTCCTTTTTTTTGGAGGATAGCATCTTGGTTCAGTTTGAGATAGCACAATCCATGCACTCATAATAAGTGCTTATAGACTGCATTTGTTTAGGATTCAGCAGTCATAACTGTATTGTCCATGTGCATGGGTGTCATGAAGTTCGCCGCTTCTGTCTTGAGAAGAATGAAGTTGGCTTTGGAGAAATTTTTTACTGTGGTTTTCTTAATGGGGGGTGGGGGCGGGATGTGGATATCTAGGGTGATTAGCTTATGGTCGGATCTGACCAACGAGGAGTTGACTTAAGGTGTGGAACACCGGTCACTCATGCTGGTAATGACTAGGTCTAGGATATTGTTGCCCCTAGTGGGGGTTGTGGGTAAGTTGATCCAGGGCATTGGAATTTATGAATTCCAGAAAGCGTTGAGCGAAGGAGTTGGTACACGAGTAGTTTTCCCAGATTTTTGCTTCATATTTTTGGTCTGTCCCTCTTAAAATCTATAGTTTTCTGGTGAGTCAGTGAGGATTGTAGTCCCTAATGACACCGATTTGAGTTCCCATCAAAAAGTGCATGTCAATACAATACCTATAGTTGTAACTTAAGTGTATGAGAGGAATATTTTAAAAAAATGTGACCCAGGACTGATTCTGTGCCTGATTCCTTGGTCAGGTAGACTGTGGCTTCCCGTGACCCTAAATATGATAACAAGGTTATTTATGTGTGAATTAATAAGCAGATGCATTGTGGTATTTCTCTTTTGGTAGGCTGATAATGCACTTTCTCTTTAGTAGGAAAAAAAATGTGTGAATACAAATCTAGACCACTGCAAAATGTAACCCTAAGATTATTTTTTGTTAAACTTTCAAGGCAGCCTTAGGCAACATATTCTTAATATATTGAGTAATCCACCAGTTGACAGTGTACTGTGCCTCAGATTTTTATTTCACATTCTAACTAGGCCTGACCCACCACTTAGAATTTCCCTAATGTCATCATTGTCTGTAGGGATTGAAAGACCCAACTCTCCTTAATTCTTTCTTGTCATTTGAACTGATTCTGTCCCTCTTATTTCCTTAGAAATGCACTGACTGTTGTACCATTTACAAGCATTTGCAAGCTGACTTTTTATGTGCTTTCTTCACTCCAAATTCATTCCTGGAGGCCACAACATTTTGCCACAATACCATCTGACAATGAATCATGGATAGGCATAGGAAGATGGTGACTTGCAGATTTTTTTTCAACATGTTTGTACAGTTTTTAACTATACAGTCATGACTTAAAAATGTGTCACTTTTTCCATAATGACGAACATAACACACACTTCTGTTCATTAACCAAAGTTGTATGATAGGGTACTCTGTTAGAATCCCACTTTAAGAGTTATATTTGTTGTAGAAACACTGCAAATATAGTAACACAAGATAATTAGAAAGTTGATGAGTCTTTATGTAAGCTTGTTATCTTTATTGCACTTCAGTATTAGCAGTCATGAAAAAAATATACCTTTGAGAGAAAAAAGTGAATATTTCAAAGATTATACTGTATTGTCCTGGAAGGTCTAGATCTGTCAGTAAATTAAAGTATCTTGAATTTAAAAATGCAGATGTGACAAAATGTTAAAGCTGAACCAAGCCTACTAAACTTATCATTTGTACTCTTATTGACAGTTTTAAAATGCCATATATGCAATGCACACTTCATTCTCCTACAGCTTTTTATATTAAAAAATTGCATCTTATGTCAATCAGTATAGTACCAGCTTACTTGACAAGTCTATTCATCCAACTTCCCCCACCTCTGCCCTTGTAAAAGCATTGCTGGATTTTCACATTGTCAGTCTCAAACACACATAACTGCCAGAAAAAGCATGGCTTGTATTTTGTTACTATACACATGACTCAGAGAGGGAGAATATAATCAGTTGTTACAAAGTTCTTGACTCAGTTTTGCCTAAAGTAATGAGTAGCAACTTCAAATGCTAAATGTTACTGATCAGTAGTACAGCAGTTAGTAACAAAATCAGACTCGTCAGGGCTATATTATAACCGATATTCAGCAGTAGATAAAGAAAGGTAAAAATTAGAAAGCAGAATAACAAGACCAAACGAGTACCCTCCTTAATGGATCTTTGGTTGAGTCCATCCTTTTCAATAATTAGCATTTTGTAAAATGTGGAAAAAGTTTAAATTTTGTCATGCCTGTTCAGACGCACACCATAACTTTACATACCAAATACTTAAGCACACACATTCCCACACCAGCTATTTTTTTTCTGTTGCTCACACAGTTCTGATTATGATCCTTGATGGTTTTGAAGTTTTCTCTGTTGACATTATTGACATACCTTTATAAATAAAATGTGCACGTGAACATCACGTAATCAGAACAAGCAGCCCTAACATTAACTATGCTGTCGCCAGAAGGAGCAGAAAATGTGGAACTGGAAAAAGTGATAGAGATACATCCTTGACATTAGTCATTGTGACAGTGAAAAACATTTCGCTTCCACTGCAGACAAAAAAAACGATGGAAAGATGGTGACTGTTGAAAGAGAATATGACGATTGATAGCACAGCCATCCCTGCAGCCCCATGTATGGATTAGCTTTTTTTTCTTCTTCTATTATTCCACACAGTTGTTAACTGCGAAAGCCCACTAAACCAAAATCTTTTTTCAAGGGCAACCAAAGAGCACTATCTAGTTAAGCGACTTGCTCATTCACACAATAGGCAAATTAGGGTGAAAGGAATCGACACCTGTACCATGAGCCCAGGAAACAACTCTAACAGCTGTGAACTTTAGTCTTTGCATGAACTTCCAGAGAAATTAACACAGATAGTCATTCAGAGGGCAAGTAGACACCTATGTCTACTGCAGGTAAGTCAGATATTAAACTAACCCTCAATTTGTCTTTTTCAAATATTTCTTTGCTTCCACCGTAGGAGGTGCATCCCAGGGTTCTGCTGCCAACAGCCAATTGAGCATTGTCAGTGGCAGACCAGCCTGATCTGGGAAATGGTCCCTTACGTCATCTAGACACTTGATGTCAGGGCCAAGGGCCCCTCTCCTAAGGCTTCTCCAAAGTCCAGCCAGCTTGGCCAGTCCTGGTTGAGAAGAGGCCTAGCATGTCTTCAGTTACCAAAACACATGGCTTAGGGCTTAGACATTAAGCAGATATTTGGCTAGTGGTCATTGGAATATGAGCTATATGAGAATGCCATTGTGAAATCTGGTCTGAAGCCAATATTTGGCCCACTATAGGCTTGTATGCCCCATGCGTCACTCTTGGCTGGCTGTTCTTGTGGAAGTTCCCTTTTAGTACCTGACATGCATCGCTTGCCATTGCACAAGACAGTGAGTGAGCTCATGTCTATTGGTAGTGGGGGTGCTGAGTTTCCTTCTACACAAAGTGTTGTGAGGAATCAGAGGACCCAAATACGAGGTGTAACTGGGACTGAGCAAAGAGAGTGGCTGCCCCAGGCAGGAGGAGTTGGGAGGGTTGCATTTGGCAGATGCCGATGGTTCAGAACGGGCATTCAGAAACGAATGCCAATACTGCATTTGTAGTCATTGCTGAGGTGCTAAATGTGTGGTATTTCAACTGTAGCAAGATGGCTATTACATTTGTAGCATTCTGTGTGCTAGATCAATTTTTTTTCCTTTTTCTTTGCTTCTCAACTTTGATTTAGGCGGTGGTACAGCGGTAGCATTGTTGCCTCAGCAAGAGGTTCTCCCGTTCGATTCTCGGCTTGGGTTGGGAGTGCCTTCTGTGTGGAGTCTGCATGTCCTCCACGCGGTCGAGTGGGTGTTCGAAAGACATGCGTTGAATGGGCATGCCTTCGTTGAAGGTTGGGCGTCGGGCTGGCAACTTGACACCATAAAAATCAACTGCCAATCATTAGTGGACCAGAGTTCCGCTGTGGCGACCCCTAACCGGGAAAAGCCGAAAGACAAACAACAACTTCAGTGAATTCCACAGTGCTCCAGATAGCCTAGCTATGGTTCTGACTGAGACAGTTGTTTTTAAACAGGCAAAGGTGAACAAATCCATCTGCCAACCCATGCTTTCTCTTCATATTATTGTTTTTTTGGAGAAGCTATTAGACTTATGCATGGACTGCTCCCCCCTCCCCCTTCCCCACTAAAAAGAGTTGTAACTTATTTGTGGAAGACACCTGAAAAGTCTTATCAGTTAACGCAGCATATTAACTCTATTTACTGTTAATGAGCTGTTCCTGTACCATATGTATAGGGTCTGATTCTTTCCACCTGTGTTTGTCTACTGATTAACTCTGAGTAAGTCATTTAACCAGGTACTGCCCCTATGTCACCCCTAAAAAGGGGCACTTGGGTCCAGTGGGCTTACCCAGGTAACAAGTGTCTGGAATAATTAAAAATAAGTATTCCGTCATCTGTCTGCATGGTTCGATTTGTCAAGTATGCTGTGTAGCTATTCAGACAGCTTTGAAATGCACTGACTGTTGTACCATTTACAAGCTGACTTTTTATGTGCTTTCTTCACTCCAAATTCAATCGTGGAGGCCACAACATTTTGCCACAATACCATCTGACAAGGAATCATGGATAGGCATAGGAAGATGGAGTATTTTTCTTCCATATTGGGAAATGGGACCCTCAGCTGTTTATTGAAGCTGTCTAAGTTTCCATTCAGTATTCTGGATAAGGTGCTGGAAAAACATTTCACTGTGTGCTACCACGTAGACCACTGTAAGATCGACTGTGATTCCTTACCTAGGGCCGCATGCCCACATATGCTTTTTCCAGGATGGAATGGTATAAATTGTCCTCCCTAAAGGAAGAATAATATTCAGAATCCACATTTTACAGGGAAAAGTGCTCTTGAGTCAGGCAATTCAGGACCTGGTTATTGATGACCTGTACAGAAACATGTCCACTCATTTGGAAAGCAGTTATGATTCCCTCATTCTGTCAGCCCCAAAAGAGGAGGAAACTTCCTTGCCATCCAAGAAAGGTGTTAAAACATTGTGAAGTATAATGGCCTAATCTTTGCTGGCTAAGTCACCTCAAAGGCTGACACTGTCAGTTGTGCCACACCAGTCCTAATTCCTGCCTGGGACTTCCTATGAGGGCAGTTCTTTGAGTTTCCCCACCTTGGAGAACCATTAAAAGGGCTGATGGGTTTTAGAAATGGTGACTCTTTGCCACAATCTGGAATTCTTGCGTTCATCACAGAAAGCACTCTGCCAATATTCCAATCTCTCTCAAAGCAGCTCATGCTATTGCCCCAGGCTGTGCTGGTGAAAGACGGCATAAAGGATGCCCCAGTTTCAGAACAGAGATGAGGTTATTGCTTCCGGGAGAGGACACTCCTCTTTTCAACCTCAGGGACTTAATTAGCACATGTAGACATTCGGTGCCAAATGATTACTCTGCATGCTCTTATTCCCCTGCTCCTGCTTGTGTGCCTAGATGTTGTCATTGGACATGAAAGACACCATTTGACTTGGATGTAGATTCTTAGATTCTGGAGCATTTCTCCCTGGGCCTCCGCTGAAAACAGGATCTGTGGAACCTAGTCGGACTTTCCCGGTCAACAAATGGTAAATAAAAATAAAAAAAAAATGTAGGGATCTACACAGGTTTCAATAGATTGCTTAGAGGTAGGCATCATTACTTCTAGTATAGCATGTTGCTATATTTGCTTTTTGTTTCAGGTCCCAGTACTTTTGCCAAGGTGATGGTCATGATGGCAGAAGTCTGAAAAGAGAAGTGAATCTCCATGTGTTCCCCTTCCTGGATTGTTGGCTACAGGCAGCCCCATCCAGGAACTTCTGGAAATGCCCCTGCAATGAATGGTCTCTTGGCTGCTCCTAGTGGTGACTATCGGTTTGGAGAAGGTTCCTCTGACCCCCACTCAGAAGGGGTCTACTTTTGTTTGTCGAAAGTTCATTATTTTGACAAACAGTAGTCTGGCCCCCACATATGAGAAAGTGCACTTTCGCAATACCGGTCATGTAGTTGTTCCTGAATCAGTCTGTTCATTCCGTGTGTAAAAACTAGGGGAAAAAAGAGCTTGTCACAGATGAAATATTAACTATCACCTTGGGCATTATCTGGAATATGTACACAAGTTCTGATGGATTATCTATCTCTTCATTTAAAGCAGTGCTCAGAGTTGCAAGACACTTTTCAAGTAGACCTATACACAGTTCAACCGAGTGTGGGCTCATCCTCCTGGACCTGCATTTTAAGAGATTCTTTCTCTTCCCTTATCTTGGGTTGAAGATTCAAAGGTCTGTATTTTTAAGGTGGATTGAGGACACCATGACCTTCTCTCTTTACAGCATCCCCCCGATGAACCAAATTTTAGGGAAACCCTTAGGATAATAAAGTACTCTCATGACTGTTCTATGTCCTCTAGAAAAATCCTAATGATTATTGGGGAGGAAAGAGAAACTTTATGCTACCCCTGCTTTGGCTTCTATATCCTGGGGTGCTGTCTTTGCAGCTAGAAATCATCCAGATTGGAATATAGCACAGAATGGTGTCAAAGTGTATTAAAATGTAAAGTATATCAAAGAAACAAGACAGAAGGCACAAAACAGTGTAAAGAAATGCAGTCCAGTTTTAAAACTAAAAACAAAGTATTTAAAGAATTATATTAAAATTTTTGCTAAAAGCACCTTTTTCTTCTGCAGAAGAAGCTTCACCTCCCTTCTCCCTTGATGTAAGGTGACTCCACAGCCACATCCCTGTTAACAGTATGTACTAACTTTGAAGTAGCACTACTTCAGAGGTTAAGGAATGTCTTGTTTGGAAGTGGACCAGTGTATCCTCCTAGACAAGGCTTGGGCCATCCAGGTCTTAGAAACCTGGCATAGCAAACTATCCCAGGATACAAGCTCTTCCCCTCTAGCCAAAATAGCTTTCTTGGCCTTTTCTAGATCACTTTTTTCATGCCTAGAGGTCACACAGAGAAATGTCACTAGTATACCATTTTTTCTTGAAATTTCTATTCGAAATTAGAATTTGTAATAGTTCTTTGTTGCTCCTCTGATTATCTGAATGTGTGCAAGAGATGGTACAATTGCTGGGGTAGCACCTGCTCACAGAAGCCTCCACTTCACAGCAAGCTACAGGAAATGCACCTCTTAATTTTAAGTAACTGCACAGGTATTGTAGAGCAACATGGGACAGATAGGGAATCATAATACTTCAACTTCACTGAAAGTTTTATTTGCCTTAACCCCTCAAGCATTACACTGGGTGGGCAATGAGGAATGGCCAGGACCATGCCCACCAGTACCCCTCAGAACAATTTGCATCTTCAATCCTCCCACACACCCAGCCTAGTGATCGTACTAGCTAAACATTCGGCCTCCACCATGTTTTAATGAATGTTCCAGTCTTTGCAAACACTTCCCAAGCAAAAGTTCTAAACTTTCCAGACTTTGTGGCATACTTGAAAATCATACAGATGTCCTCTGATTGTTTCATTGTAAACTGCCTTTCCATTTTCTCTTCTTAATCTTTTCTAACCTCTTCTGATCAGTTCTTATACTTGTCATGCAGTATTTTAAATGCTGTAGTAATTATTCCTTTTTAACAGCGGCTTCTGTTCTAAACCAAAAAATTCCATCACAGTTGGTGTTTCACTTAGCACCCCCCCTATCCCTTTGTCTGTATTCTATCAAGCCCTGGTAGGGAAGGCAGTCTTTAACCTGCAGTCCAAATTTCTTTGTAGCCTCATTCCATTTTAGTACCTATCCCTCTCTAGTTTTTTGCTCCAAAGGCCTTGGTTCCTTTGCTAATTTTCTCCATTAAATTCCAGCCCCCTCTTTCCTGTTTTTTATACCCCTGTTTGCAGCCGTCCCTACTGACAAAATGTCCTTTCTCCAGTTATGTATTCCTGTGTTGGCTTAGCTTTTAGAATACTTTCAGCTATATTCTTTATGGTAGTTGCTGTTCTCCTTAAGGACCTGCATACAAAAACCTACTTTGTCTCAAAATACCCATTTCATCATAATTCCTTTCCACATGATTTATAACCTTCTGCTTGTGTTGTATATAAGCCTTAATTGCATAGCTCTGAAGTATCCCTTCAAATCAGGTAATCCTAAACCACTTTGCTCTTTGGAGAGAGGTTGAAAAGTTACTATCATACATTAATAAAAATATAATATATTTTTGAATTGATTGATTAAATTTGTGTAGGCAGGACTGACCTAGGGTAAAGTAATGCCCTTGGCAAAAAAATAAAAAATTGGCTATTATTCTCAAAGATAGTAGTCTGAGTAAAGTCCTTGGTGAAAAACCTGGATTCACATATAGAAGGGGCCCAAATTTAAAATGCTTGCTGGAGAAAAATAAGAAGCAAAGGAAGGTCACTGGTATGAGTAAATGTGGAACATGTCAGCAATACAAATTTATCAAAATGGGAAATAAAGTGATGATAAGAGATAAGCCATATTTAATTAATGGTCGATTTAATTGTGAATCTAAAGGGGTGGTGTATGTAGCGTGTTGTGAAGTATGCCCATCATACTATACTGGAAAGACAGAAAGAAAAATTAAACAAAGGATTTACGAACACCAATATTGTATCAATAGAAGGGACACCACTAACGCACTGGCTAAACATACAGTAGATAACCCAAACCATAGGTTTCACTTTACAGTAATACAAGAGCAATGTGATATAAGGGGCGGACCATGGCAACTTAAATTAGAGGAAAACAAATTAATGTGGCAAATTCGTACATCAGCACATATTCCACCAGGCCTTAACGAATATGCATCAATAAAAAGCTTTCTGAAGTTAAAGGCACTTTGTAGGTAGAATGGTTGTGAACTATAAATTGAAAACGTATTACTAAATACATAGATAATGTTAATAAACTGAGTTGGTCAAAGCTAAAACATATGTATATACATATGTAAACGTTTTATATAAAGGGATTTTAGTTAGATATAATGTGCAATTTATTACATTTTGGTATAAAGGGGTAAATATATGGCAACAGGTATAAAGATGCACATATATTTACCTTTAAGGTATTTTTTATGATAATGAATTTGTGAATTGAAGCATAGTTGGATTATTATATATAAATTGCAGCATATGTAATATGCATGCATGAATTGTATTTAATGTGGTTTTTAATAATAATAATAAAAAGTAGGTTTAAGGTTGTATAACGTTTTAGCAATTGTGTGTTGCATTAGTATTGATGCCAGGGATGTTACTAAATTTATTTGATTTTTAAATAGCAGTTTGCATAGATTGCTTGTATTAGTTTTAAGTTATATAACTAACGTTACATTTTACAATTTATGTTTTTAATAAAGAAAAATTTAGATAAAATAGGGTAATTAAGGAGCACAACTGAATAATTAATTGATGAATGAAAGAGTATATAAAGATGCGATGTTAAAGTTTTATTTTGTCTGATGAAGTTTGGGGTACTGACCCCTTCGAAAGCGCTCATTAAATTGAAGCTTTAACAGTCTGCTGAGTTACCTTATTTGGTTTACACTTGCTTTTTGTATTTTTTGCCCTTGGCAAAAAGGCAGCTGGCAGCTACCATACAGAATATAGCTGAAAATATTCTAAAAGCTAAGCCAACACAGGAATAAATAACTGGAGAAAGGGCATTTTGTCAGTAGGGACGGCTGCCAGCTGGACCTTCTTTTAAGAATTCCTCGAAAAAATTGGGGATGGGAGGGACACACCTGTTCATTAGGGAGTCTCTCTCTTAGAGGTAATATCACTTTAGGAAGTGGGTGGCAAAGTCCTTCCACTGCTCCACTGTACACCCTTCCCTTGGGTACTCCCAAGTATGTGGCGAGGAATGGTACGGCTTAAGAAAAAAACTCTGGTGGCTGCCTGTTTGCCATACAGCAGCAGTGTTCTCAGCCTGAAACAGGCAGGGGAAATAAATGAGAGAGTGGTTGCAGTAGCAGCTCAGATGGAGTGGAGAAGTATTTAAGCTTTAGAACAAGAATTTTTAAAGCTTTTTCTTCTGAGGCAAAGTCAGTGCTTTTCCTCCACAGAAAAGACCTGATCAACACTACTTAGTCCTACTCAGGAACTGCATTATTCATAAGCCAACTAGGCAATTACCTAGGACACTGTGCTTTGTTGTTCCTTCTGTTTAGTTTTTAGAACAATGTTTCTTCATTCTAATAAATAAATAAACAATGCCTCAAAGAAAGAAGAAAATGTGTGCGGGAACATCAGGTCATCCAGTGCTCAACTCTAATTGCAATATAAATTGTTTTTAAATGTTGCAATACAGAAGTACAGCCGATGTTCAAATTTAGGAGTGAAGGCACACCTGAAGGAACTGTTGATACACATTTGCAGTAAAAGTGGGGACATTCTGTAGAATTAGCTGTCAGTGACCCAACCACATACTTTTGATAATATTTTCCTTTGTTGTGTGGCGTTGAGATGAGCGTAGAGGAGTAGTGTCATAGTGTGTGCTAAGTATTTTTACAATACTACTGGTAGTGATCAACCATATGTTTTTGGCAATATTTCTGACTTTGTGATTTGTGTGGACAGTTGAGGTGAGATATGAGATGGTATATTTTTTACAGGGATGCTGGCGGTGGTCAACCAGATATTTTGAACAATATTACTCTGGCTTTGTGATTTATGTGAAGCAACTTGATCTGACATACTTTAATGTTGCTAAATTGTTGGTGGACTGTGGAGGTAAAATATTACACAGCCATCAGATATAGCTCTCAACGAATCAGGGGCAAATCTCAACAGAACTGGGGACAAATTCAGAAATAATCAGGGACACTTAAAAATTTTAGTACTATTAACTTAAGACACAGACAGAACAAGAACATGTGAATTAATACACATTTGTTTAAATAAAATACATTTCTGACTGTTTATTATCATTATTTATTAAGAGTAATGCACCACCTTTTTCTCCAAAACCCATCACTTTTAGGAAGGATTAATGGGGAATAGGGCTAAAATTTGAGTCAAAATCAAGACAACTGAGAGATATGCCATCTGAAGTTATGGCTGCTGGGTGGGGGTCGGGGTTGGCAGGGTGAAATTAACTGATCCTGTTGTCATTTGCTCAGTTTAAGCAGTCATTTTCTTCCTTAGCAGGTATAGTACACATTTGTGAGAAGTACGATGAACTACTTAACCAAGGCACCTGATATACATAAGACAGAAAATGCATAATTGCTGTGGCTGTCTTCTTTGGAAGAAAATAACTAGTTGCCTACTGCTGTTTGTTTATTATTTTGGTTTTGCAAGACTAATGTGATTATGTGAAGCAATGAGCAAGATTTTAATGTGTAGCAACTGTTTGAATGATACGTAGTCATCCTCTTTTGTCATGATCCTACTAGTGAATTGTACCCAGAAGTGACTATAACAGCTTGGCGACGGTTGTCTGGATGAAAGTAACTAACTCTGCTGTCACTTGCTCAGTTTAGCATTCATCCTTCAAAAAATAAGGGATAAATGTATCACACAATACCCACACTTTTAGAACTTCTGAGGTCTTCAGGCCCCCACACACCAAGGCTGTATAAATGGATTTTGACATGGGCTTACCTTTGCCATGAACCTCACCTTATCTAAAACTGGCCTTGCTCATAGGTGTACACAGAAGGTCTCTGTACTTGTGTGAGGGAGTGGGACAATGTCATTATTTCTTTAATATTCTTCTAAAACCTTAAGGTTCATTGTATCTTGTGTTAGACTGGGGCTAGTGTGGTCATTATTTCTTTGACTTTCCTCACAAACTCAGATGTGCATGGAGGGGCAGTATAGGTTTGTTTTTAATTTCTCCAAATCTTTTGGGTTTCTAGTATTAAGACGGGAATGGACTCCATTTCTAAGTCAAAGTACGATCAAATTTCATGAAATTAGTATTGTTTCAATCTTTGATGTCAGCCAAAAGTGCTCTTCGCAGCACCTGCAATGTGCCCAGTAATGACTCTTCCTGCAATTTGTATGGGGTTATATGGATTGGTAACATATATGTAAATACGAGTGTAGATTTTTTTTTATAAGACCTGTTGCTCCAACTACTATTGGAAGTGTCTGGGTATCACTCTTCCACACTGCTCTCGTTTCTGCTTGCAAATCCTGATATTTTATGACTTTGTGTCTGTCTGTACAGAAGACAATGTAGTCACTGGGTGTGGTGATTTCAATGATTAATGCTACTTTTGTCTTCTTTCTTGGACCACTATAGCAGTTTTTTTTAGCATCTATCTTTTGAACTATTGGTAAAGGGTGATCCCATGTGATGTAAATTTCATCATTTTCTATGATGCTTTGTGGCTCATACTTTGTGTTTTTCAGCCATTTCAATACCATAATGTTTGCACAATCCCCAGTGCAACAGTCTTGCATTATTTTGCCTTTCAGTATACAGTCCTCCTGTCATTAGTATATCACAACCAGCAACAAGGTATGGAACTGTTTCCAATTCGGTTTTACAAAACCTACATTTGTCTGTTTCTCCCACATGTTCAATGGACTTTGTAAACTAGTGTGTACGTAGCCTATCATCTTGGGCTGCCAATATTAACCTTTCATCTCTTGGTATGAATTCACTTCTCCTTAACCATTCTTGCATTTGTTCCTGATCAACATGAGGTTCTTCCAGAAGTTTTCTATACTTGCAACTATATTTATCCTTTTTCCACATTTCTTGCCTTCTCATCTGGTCATTCACCTTATATTCTTTCTTTTGTTTTTTGGCACATTCAGTTGCTGCCTGATTTTTATCTACTTCTGGTTTGATTTCCATTCCTGCTTCACGCAAATATTCTTCTGCTAAATTAAGCAGAGAAGTCATCTTAGATTTATTCTAATGTTTCAAAACTTTCACTACATTTGGGTCTTGTGAGGTCAGCAGATATGTGTTGAGTCCCACGACTACTGATCCATACATGTAATCAATTTCAAGGAAGCCCATCCCTCCTTCGGAACGGGGAATATATAATCTTGGTATACACTGATTTTTATAAATCGTTTGGTGAGCATGAAGCATCCTTCTTGTTTTCCTATCTAATCTATCCAACATGTTATGGGGCAAGTCAATCACTCCAAAACTGCAAAGTTCATTACAGCTTCTATAGCAGCACTGTACTGATGCTAGAAGTTAAAAGTTGTAAATATTACTGTAATCATTTTTTTTTCATTTTCCTCATAAACAAGCATCTGGTGCATATAGGTGGCTATCTTTTGGGGAAGAGTGAATAAGCACAGTGTTTGCATATGTCTGACAGCAAACACGTTATGCTCTGTCTCTGCAGTTTTTTTTTCAAATTTGACATCAGAATGGTAAACAGAAGGTAGCTGTTTGGGGGATAGGGGTTGAGGAGGCATGCTGTATGTAAATATGACAGACACAGTTTGAAATATGACTGTAGGCACTTATGCCTTAATTTTAATCCCAATTTAACACCAGAGAGGGATACATAGAAAGTGACTACCTGTTTAGAGGTGTGGAGTGGGTGTGTGGGGGGCAGATACTATTCCCAGATATATGTATCCTCACAAGCATTTGATTTCACACGTTTATTGTGAAATAGTGCTTGGTCAGCTTTGAGCATTAAATACAACTTATTCTTTACTCGAAACAAAAAAAAAAATTTTATTTCTTTACCATATGCATGATTTTTGTTCAAGCCATCACTTGATCAAAAGGTTGGAAAAAAGTTCTAAAATGCACCTCAGACCATCTATAATTGTGTAGTCTTGGTTAGTTAGGATGAGTTAAAGGATGCTGAAAAAAGCAGAGTTGAGCAGTAAAAATAGAAGTTATGTACTCACCATAATGTTCCATCTGAATAGGTAAACTTCATTTGTCAGCAACCTGTGGGTTTCGGATCTGGGCCAGCAGCATACCAAGCAAAAAGATCTGAGCTCCAAGCTCCTCCCCCTACCCATACTGCACTGCAACATCCTTCCAATCCTCAGATCGAGTTTGCCACTCCACACATAACACCAACAAATTAACCTGAGACCCCTAAACCAAGGACAAACCTCCAGCTCATGAACTCCGAACATCGAGTTCAGCAAAAATAACGCCAAGGTAAGGGGGAAGGAGGCTGGGGCGGTGGCTGACAAATGAAGTTTACCTACTCAGATGGAACATTATGGTGCGTACATAACTTCTTTATCTGAAGTAGTTAACTTCATTTGATCAGCAACCTGTGGGATAGAGTCCCCAGCTACCCGAAATCTTGGGAGACCCTTAAAGAAGGATATTCTGGAGCACTGCAGAGCCAAAGGAAGCCCTTCCTCTAGACACCAAATCCAGTTTATAATGATTAATAAAGGTGTGAGAAGATGCCCAGGTAGCCGCTGAGCAAATGGCATCCAGGGAAACTCTAGACCAGAATGCCGCAGATGTCGCCATAGAACGTGTAGAATGGGCATGAACTCCTACTGGTTCTGGTAAACCAAGCTCTCTGTATGCTTGTAGGATACAAAGGGAAATCCACCTAGCAAGAGTCACCTTTGAAACTGGTTTCCCTAAAAAGGGCTTAGCAAAAGAAACAAAAAGTTGATCAGATTTACGAAAGGCCGCCGTCCTATGCAAATAAAAACGTAGCTGCCTGTGAACATCCAGGAAAGGAAGTTTGTATTCCCTTTTGTTCTGAAAATTAGGGGAAAAAGGCAGAGGCAAATGAATAGATTGATTAATGTTTGTCTCAGAAGCAACTTTAGGAAGAAAGGATGGATTAGTCCTGAGAAGACGCCCTGTCCTTATGAAACACATGAGGGGTTTCATACAAAGAGCTTGAAGCTCCGACACACTCCTTGCTGAAGTTATAGCTACCAGAAAAGCCTTCTTCCATGACAAAAATTTTAAGTCAACTGATGCCGAGGGCTCAAAAGGAGGCGCAACTAAGGCATGAAGAACCGCAGTCAGATCCCATGGCGGGGACGGATTCTTAATAGGAGGTCGCAAAAGAAAAGTGCCTTTCAAAAAGGTCTTACAAATTCTGGCAGCAGCGAGAGAGCCTAAATTGTCCCCTACATGGAAATGAGAAATAGCTGCCAGCTGGACCTTCACTGTGGAAGAGCTGGCTCCTTGCTGGAAGATATTTGACAAAAAGTCTAATACCGCTGGGATCTGAGCAGTAAAAGGATCTAGATTTCTCTGTGAAGCCCAAATGGAAAAGCGTCTCCATTTGCTAGAGTAAATTTTCCTGGTAGAGGATTTATGTGCCGCAACCAAGATAGATTTAACAGGAGAAGAGATACCGGGAGTCCTAGCAACTAGTGGAACTGGAGCAGCCAAGCTGTGAGCTTCAGGCTGTCCAGATTTGGAGGAAGCATTCCCGAGGGATGACGAATTAGATCCGGAATGGGATCCAAGATACAAGGTGGAGCTATGAGATGAGACCGTAGGCAGGGGAACCAGACTTGACGAGGCCAGAATGGGGCTATGAGGCTCAATCTGCTCCCTAACTGGCGAGCTTTCTGTAAGAACTTTATTATGAGGGGAAGCAGGGGATATGCATAAAGAAGACCGGGTGGCCAAGCATGAACAAGAGCGTCTCTGGGGCTTTCCCCTGTCGGAGGGATTAGAGCGAAAAACTTGCTGCACTTCGTGTTGGAAGGCGATGCGAAGAGATCGCAGCAAGGCTGACCCCATTTGAGGAAGATCTGTTCCGCTACACAAGGGTTCAGAGACCACTTGTAGGGAGAAAGGATAGTTCTGCTCAATTTGTCCTCCAAGATGTTGGACCAACCCGGAATGTGCGTTGCTATCAGAAAGCGGTTGGTGGAGATCGCCCATTTCCAGACTCTCATGGCTTCTCGACAAAGGGGATAAGACTTGGTTTCCCCCCTGCTTGTTGATATACCAGACCACTGACATATTGTCTGACTGGATTGCAATAGTTCCCAGAGGGAGATGAGCATGAAGGGCCTGCAATGCTAAAAGGACCGCTCTCATCTCTAGAACATTTATATGCAGAAGAGTCTCGTTTTGAGTCCATGTGCCTTGAACAATGCCCCCCCCCCCCACCCTAGGAGGTAGGTGTCCAAGGTCACTGTGGCTTGAGGTTGGGGCATAAGAAAGGGACATCCCTCCTGCAAATTCCGAGATTGCAGCCGCCACATGAGAGACTTTCTGCACACACTGCTCAGAGGGATTGGAAAATCTAGAGGCTGATGAAGAATCGACCACTGAACTTGCAACTGTAAAATTCTCATATGCAGACGAGCACAAGGGATCAGGTTGATAGCTGCTGCCGTGGACCCTAAGGCTCTCAGGACTAATTCTGCAGGGGGTGCAGAAGAATGCAGAAGCGCTTACACATGAAGTGTCAGGCTGTGTAGTCTGTCTGGTGTTAAGAATGCCCTGGCCTGATGAGAATCTATTCTCACCCCTATGAAGTCTAACACTTGAACAGGCTGAAGGGAAGACTTCCTGAGATTTATGGTAATCCCTAGCCAAGGTGATAGCCGGAGAAAGAAATCTCTGGCTAGTAAGAGTAAATGCCTGGTGAGGGCGGTGAGGAGTCAGTCGTCCAGGTACGGAAAGACCTGAATGCCCTGAAGTCTCAGGTGGGCCGCTACAACTACCATGACCTTGGTGAACACCCTGGGGGCTGTGGTGAGACCGAAGGGTAGGACCCTGAACTGATAATGACTGGCCCCTAGCTGAAAGCAGAGGAACCTCCTGGATCGCCTGTCCATCAGAATATGGTAGTATGCATCCTTGAGGTCTATCGAGCACAACCAGTCTTCCTCCTGCAGGCAGGGCAGGATGGATTGAAGCGTGACCATCCGGAATGTTTCCTTGGCAACGAACAGGTTTATTGTTGACAGGTCGAGAATCGGCCTTAGGTCCCCCGTCTCTTTTGGCACCAAAAAGAACCTGGAATAGATGCCTGATCCGGACTGGTCTGAGGGCACCTGCTAGATGGCTCTTTTTTCTAGTAGCTTTTGTATTTCCAAGGCCGCGGCCTCCCTCTGAGCAGTTGGGACGTCCGGGAGGCACCTTGTGTAAGGGGGCTTGTTTATGAAGGGAATATAATAGCCTCTGGATATTATTCGAAGCACCCAGCGATCTGTCGTGATGGACTCCCATTGGGCTAGGTGCATCGAAAAATGTCCCCCGACTGCCTCCACAGAGGAGCAGTCGTGTAACCCCTCAGGTTTGCTGCGTGGGTCGCTCTGAAAAGGGTTCACATGACCTGAAGCTCTTCGGCTCCTCTCTGCCTCTGGGCCGGCGTCCACCTTGTCCCCCTCTGCCTCTGGGGGAGAAGGAGTCCTGAGCGTTCCACGACTGCTGAGTTTTCCGGAACCACAGCTTCTTTTGCCCTCGCTGGTTCATGGAAATGGACCTTTGAGGGTTAGAGAAGCGGATCCCGGCGGCTGACAGCATCTTCCCATCTTTCTCGCTCTGGACAAGCGTATCGCAGACAGTCTTCCCGAACAGGTTGGAACCGTCAAAGGGTGCGTTAGAGAAGGATGCCTTGAAGGGTTCTGAGAAGTCGCAAAGATGGAGCTAAGCGTGACGCCTTAAGGTGATGCCGGACCCGCCAGCCCTAGCGGCTCCCTCAGTGGCATGAGAGAGTAAACGCATGGACGTATTGGACACAGACTTGAGTGTGGCCATACGAGCCGAGAAGGTTTGTTTATCCTCGGCCGACATGGATTCCGGGAGAGATTCAGCGTACTCTTTCACGAGGTCCCGCTGCAGTCGAATTACGTGGGCCAAGTAATTCAGCGCCCTTATAGTAAAGGTGGCTGAAGCAAAAGTCCACTTTCCAAGACTGTGCATAGCCCTGGACTGCTTTTCTGGGGGGTGGACCAAGGAACTTTCTTGGGCGAGTTCCTTTTTTGTGGCCGCCACCACCATAGCATCAACCGGGGAACCTTTGTTCCAAGAAGCTCTATCTGCCGGTGGACTCAATATTTTGTCGGGCCTTTTGGGTATAGGCTCCACAGTGTCCGGTTTCCTCCAAGCTCTGGTGGTGATAAGGTCCACCAGAGGGTCGGCCGTTGGGGACACCCAAGAGGTAGATGGGCCTGTGTCGAACGCCTCCAGGAATACCGACTCGTCAGAGGAAGGTTTTTGGGCGGACCCCCCCCCCACCCCCCCTCTGGCGAAGGATTTCCATAATGTCTCCAAAGGAGACTTCTTCGAGGGGGTGATTTGGGGGTACCTTCCCCTTCCTCCAAGTCGGTATCCTCGGTGAGGGACTCGGGGGAGTCCAAGTGCCTCCTTTTACACTGGCGTTTGTGAGGGACCTCCTCGGGTGGACTCTCCGGGGAGGGCTCACAAATGGTTTTGTGTTCCTCCAAGGGAACGGTCTGGGGTGCAATAGACACAGGCTGTCCCTGGGGGGACTAGATGGAAGACAAACCCAGCTGCGAGGGAGCAGGGATGGACCCTGAGGACAAAGTGAAGGGTCTCGATCCTTCAGAGAGAACCCTCTCCACAATATCAAATGTCGAGGGAGACCCGGCCTCCCTGAAACTGGTAGCCGAGACCCTCGGATCCGACGAAGGGATCTGAGCCGAAGTTGGAATGGCCGGACCCGAAGGGACGGTATGCCCCGACCACAATGGAGCCGATGACACATTCATTCCCTCGGATCCAACGCCCAACTCTCTGCTCTGAGAGCTCGGATCCGAAAGCTGATCCGACAGACTCGAGGGCATGGCCGACGTCGAGGTCCAAGGCACCATTAGTGCCCGACCCCCTGACTCCGGGACTCCTCGGATCCATAGACTCTGATATCCGATGGTGGATCGAAGAAGGAGCTGTCGGGGCGAAAAACGGAGCCAAACTCCCCGCACCGGGGGGGGGGGCAGCAGTACCCCTATCTGCAGTTGAGTTTGTAGAAACCTTCGCATCATCCGATCCATGTCTGCTTCAGAGATGCTCCAAGTTGATCTGGAGGACGCCATCGATGCCGGCCGGGAGAGCTGACGCGAAGACGACCTCAAGGGTGGTCTAGCCTCCTCCTCCGGCTCCGGAGAAAAACGTGCTGAACGGAGCCGAGGAGAGGATGGCCTGGTAACTTTTACCAGAGACAAGATTACCTTAGGGGAGGGGCTGTTGGATCCAACTTGACCTGTCGCTTGCGGCCCCTCTCACTATCTTTATCCTTATCCTTGTCCAAATGTGTCTCTGTCTCCCTATGTTTTTCTTTGACTTTGTCTTTCTTGGCCTCTCTCTCCCTGTGGTAAGGTGGGAGGGTGAGTCCCGGACAGGGGAGAAGGGCCTGAAGGCTGAACAGCCACAGCCGTGGCTGGTGAGGAAGCAGCAGAAGAGGCAGAAGTTGATTCCTCGGGTAGAAGACCCACCAGAATTAACTTGTTCCTGCGATCCCGCAGGTCTCGGGGGTTGAAGGCCGCACAGATCTTGCAGCCGGAAGACAAATGGGCCACCCCCAAGCAAACTACACACAGAGTGTGACCATCAGCTGGAGACAGCTTGTGGCCACACTTTGTGCACTTAGAGAAAGTCACTTTCTGACACCTTAGTGAACACACACCCACACACACTACGGGCGGGAAGAGTGGCCTACACTAACCGAAAGTTTTCAACTTTCAAGAAAGGAAAAAAAAAACAATTATCGTAAACGGAGTGGATAACTAATAATTATTTCTCAAAATTATCAAAAGGGGCACACACAGACCAAAGTTTTCGAGAAAAACCCTGACACTTGCCTGGAGCTCAAGAATCCCGTGCTGGCGAAGCCGTGGCAAACGAGATCTGAGGATTGCAAGGAGGTTGCAGTGCAGTATGGGTAGGTGGGAGGAGCTTGGAGCTCAGATTTTTTTGCTTGGTATGCTGCCGTCTCAGATCCGAAACCCACAGGTTGTTGATCAAATGAAGTTAACTACTTCAGATCTGAATTTATTTCTGCAGTCTTGTTTTTGTTTAGACAATCATTGGATAAAAATAAAAAAATCCAACATGTATCTGGATGTATCGCAGAGCATCTAGAAACCTCACGGCTTCATACTGTTCTTCCCACTACAGTTATTACAGTGTAGTCTTGGGTAGTTAAATAACACTAAACTATTTTCTTTGATTACGTTTTTTGTTTAGGCAATCATTGGATGAAAAGCTTGTTTGAAAAATTATATAATACATCTCAGAGCATATAGAAACTGTATTTGTGAGGGCCTTGCAGCCCCTAGACCCCAACTTAATGCAGTTATTTCCTCCACAGATGTCAGAGTGCAGTGTTGCTAGCTGGAACGTATTGGATGAATCAATGAACTACAGAGTGAATAACTGCAAGAGGAAAAAAAAAATGGAAGAGTAAGATAAACTGTGAGGAAGAAAAAAAAAATCTGGATAGTGTGAGTTGGCCATAACAGGCTTCCCAAGACACATGCCCCCAACCTTTTCTGCAGAAGTAATACATCATCATTTTTCTCTATCCCCAGTTTTTTTTCTATCAGCACCTAGACTGTTAAACACTGGTTATGTCAGTCATAGTCCGGGCTTCATTTCTGTTTGACATAAGACCAGCCATGTCACCAATTCTAATATTTTGAGAGCGAGTTAGAATCTTCAGTACTTTGTCATGCTTCTGATCTGAGTGCAACTCAATTTGGTGTCAAAGGTGGATGCCTTCTAGGAGCCCCCATTGGAGTCAAAATCCTTTATAAGTGTCCTGGAGCTGAATCTTACATGATATCTTTTGTCCAGAACAGCTTCCAGAAACCATAGCCATCTTGCCACTTTACCACTGAACAAGGTTTCTTTAGCCTTGAATAGGGTGAGCAAGAAAGTGCTGTTTACCATACTGGGGCTCAAATTCCTCAGTCATCTGCCTCACCTGTTCATACGTCAGCCATCTTGGTAGATCAAGCATGGAAAGAGCTTTCTACCCTCCTTTGTTTTGGGGTGATTGAGGATCTGAAGATCATTAATGCATCTTCTTTTTTTGGATTACCACATGGCCCACTTTACTTTTGATTGTGGTTCTGCAGTGGCTAGTGCAGCAATCATAGGCATATGTCTGTGCAGCATGATGTGGTCAAGGCTGCCATCTTTTAAGAATGAGCATAGGCAGGACATCTTGGGCATCCTTTTCTTGGCATTGGCCCTCTTTAGACTGGCGTCTCAGGATATGAATTAGTATATCTGGCCCTACACACAATGGATGCTCTCTTGAGTCCTCTGAATCTTCTTCCATACTAGGCTGACTCCCCTGGAAGGAACATTTGTCTTATAGCCTGAGCAAGACTGCCTAGCATCAGATAGTTTTGTCTCCTTCAAGTTATGCTAGACAAACTTCCCAGTAGGGCAGCTGTACCCAGCCCAGCAGCTGCAATCCAGGCTGTTGTCCTAGACTTTTTTTTTTGGGGGGGGGGGTATTATTCAAGTTTGCCCCACCTTAGAGAATGTAATGTGGAACTACTGAGTTTTAGGAGATTATGACCAGTACTATCTGAGAGCTGTTTAATTTTTCCACAGAAAATTTTCCCTCGGAGATCAAGCCATTTTTAAAAAACTCATGTTACAATCCTAGATTGTGCCACTTTTGTACTATCCTGAATCTCTGTGACTTCAACAAACATAACCAGTGGCACCACATTCTGAATCATTGCTGTCATGTGGGTTAGTTCTTTCTGCTGCAGGGTAACTACATGGTGACACCGGACATGATAAACAGCTGCAGTCACATCATTGTTTATGGTCAGCATAAGAGTGTATGTTATGTAGTCCAATCTCACCTACATTCTTACCTGTGGACTCGGCCAACTTTTCTAGCTCGAAGTCTTCTATTAGTTGGGCTAAGCAGGTATTCCATGCTGCACTGCTCCATATCCCCAGATCTCGTTTGCCGCTCGTGTAGCTCGGACGTGGTCTCGCTCTTGGCTGTGGCTAAGTACTCTTTTTTTCTTCCTTTTGGGAAAAATTTGTTATAAACAAAAAGCTATTTTCATAGCTAGTGTCTATTTAGTGTTGTTTTTGTTTTAGGTAGTGTGTTTGTGGTTTGTGGTATCCGGCTTGCTGTTCCACGGGCTAGGCCCATTTTAGTTAGAGGACCTAGTCCTCTTGTCCTGTGTTGTTAGAGCTAAAACCGTTTTAGTTAGAGGTTTTAGAGTCATTTCCCCTGGCTATTCTAGTCAAAAAATGTTTTAGTTAGAGGTTTTTGACCTTTTTTGTTTCAGTGCGTGTCCCGTTTGAGGGATGTGTGCAGCTTTCTATCTTGTTCCCGCCTTTTGTGGTTTGCGTGTCTGTGTCCTTTCTTGTCAACAAGTGACTTGTGCTGTGTTGGTTTTGGTTATTGCTTGTTGGAAAAAAATGTCTAAGGATTCCAAAGAGCACAAACCTTCGGGTTTTAAGAAGTGCTCTAAGTGCGGTTAGAAGATGTCCATCACAGATGGGCATTCAATTTGTGTTTATTGCCTGGGAGCCATTCATCTGCAGGAGTCCTGCAGTTTCTGCCATGCTTTCAGTCCCAGAGTACTCCAGGAAAGAAAGAATAAGCTGATTATAAAGGGACTCTTGAAACCCTCTTTCGAAGAGGCCATGGATTCTTCTCCCAGTGCTAAATCTAAGTCTAAATCAAAAAAGAGATCTCCGGCTCCTTCAGTTTCCTCTGAGCCTCCGGAGAAAGTCAGAAAACTTGCTTCGACCTCCTCGGCTCCACTTTCCTCGGGGCCGCAGGAAGTGTCGATGTCGATTGATCCGGCGTCGGCTCCAATTATTTTGGAACCTCTTCGGAGCCAATCGCCCAGTCTTAGACCAGGTTCACCTGAGAGGAGATCTCGATCTCCATCCCTGTCCTCCAAATCCTCCAGGACCCTTTCTGATGTGGATGTTGATAGGGTGGTGCAGAGGCTCCTCCAGTCACCAGTTTTGGTGAAATTGTTTTCGGCTCCGGCCCAGTCGGCTCAAGAGCCTGTCCCGACCCTTTCTTTGATCATTCCTCCTCCGAGTGCATCTCTGTCTTCGGAGCCAGAGTGTTCCGTGCCATGTGATGTTCCTGGGTCGGCTCCGATGGCCCCTCCAGGCCTATCGGTACCGATGTTGGCTCCGTCCACGGGGTTTGGGACTCGAGATTCTTCAGTCGGGCCCAAGGGGGACATCTCAGGACATGTTTCGGTTCCGAGTCTTCCTCTCGGTGCCTCGGCTTGAGGGACCCCGACTCCTGTCTTGGTCTCGGACTCTGGCCGGTCCTCGGACTCTGTGGGGGGGGGTCCTGCCTTTGAGGCCATGTGGACTGCGCTGGCCAGATCATCAGCTACATCATGTGGGTCGGTCATTCTGCCCCCCACCACTCCGGTGAGAGCCTCTGATCACCACCTATCTGTAGACAGCGGAGCGCCAAGGCCTAGGGATACCCCCACAAGTGGTCCCCAAGTTTCTGAGGGCCCTTCAGAGTTCGTGCCTGAGGAGCCCCCTAGAAAGAAGATGTGCAAGAGAAAGCACATAGACTCCCAGGATGAGTCTCTCACCTCGGATACTGACCACGAGGAATTGGAGGGGTCCCCCAAGTCATCCTCTGATGATGTTTCCTTCTCCGACATCGTGGAGATACTGAAAAAAAGAGGTGACTGGACGTCCAAAGCCCCCTCCGAGGAGAAGTCGGTTTTCCTTAAGGCTTTTGGTGCTCAGCCCTCTGCCTCCTGGGTGTCCCCACCCTTCGGCGAGCTCCTAGATCTTATTTGTCGGAGGGTGTGGGAGAACCCTGATTCTGTGGAGCCCGTACCCAGGCGTCCCAACAAGTTTCTTTCTGCTCCCCTGGGTAAGGAGTTTCTGTCTAAAGGGGTCCCTGTGGATGCTATGGTGGTGGCGGCGGCCACTCAGAAGGAAGTAGCAGAGACTTCTTCCACTGTCCATCCTCCTAACAAGGAGTCTAGGACCATGGACCGGTACGGGAAGCGTACCCTCTCGTCAGCAACCTTTAACTTACAGTCACTGAATTATCTATCTCATTTCACTCGGCTCCAGAGGGATCTCCTCAGGGAGTTAGGAGATGCTCTCGCAGGTAACGTCCCTGAGGCGGTAGCCCAGACGGTTAACGCCCAGGTGTCTACCCTCAATTCCATCGTCACCTTCTCCTTGCGGCTCATCTCATATGCAGCCGATGGAGTGAGCAGAGCAGCAAGTTCAGGAGTCACCCTTAGAAGGCAAGCCTGGCTGCGCCTTTGTCATTTTGCGGAGGCCTTCAAGTCTTCTTTCACTGACGCCCCCTTTGATGGTTCTTCCTTGTTCGGAACCAAAGTGAAAGGCACCCTCACCAGGTGCGAACAAGAGGGAAAGACCCTGTCTGCTGTAGGGGTCCATTTTTCCCTTCCCTCTAGGCCTTACCCCAAGGCCCAGCGGGGTGGGAAGATGTGGGTCAATAAATCACAGAGGTTTTTTCCTGCTGCACAAGGTGAGTCCCCCTCCAGAGGTAGAGGAGGGGGAGGTTATTCAGGGAGCTGCCGCCCTAGAGGCAGAGGGGGCCCCCCACAATTCGGGAGATTGCAGTTCCTTTCGCGGCTCTCCCTACTCTCGTTCCTGAGGGAGTGCCCAGCTGTGCTTATCCGGAGCCAGTCGGGAGTCGAATTTCGTTGTATCCGGAAGCCTGGAAAAGCATCACCCAGGACCGATGGGTATTATTATGTATGGATCATACATCTACATATCATGAGTAATTTCCAGAGGTTATGTCATTCCATTTACGTCAGACCCCCCTTCAGTTAGAAAAATCCCGGACGTTCCACCCAGTCAAAGGGATCAAGCAGCCTCAGAGGTTTCCAAGCTGCTAGAAAAAGGAGCCATCCAGCGTGTCCTCTCAGACCAAATCGGATTAGGGACTTACTCAAGATTCTTTTTGGTGCCGAAAAGAACAGGGGACCTGATACCCATATTAGATCTCAGCCGAGTGAACAACTGCGTGCAGAAGTCCAAGTTCCGTATGGTCACACTACAGTTGATTCTCCCATTGTTGGGAGAGGAGGTATGGATGTGCTCCATCGACCTCAAGGATGCTTACTATCATGTCAAAATGGACAGGGCATCCAGGGGTTACCTATGCTTCTGGCTGGGAGCCAGTCATTTCCAGTTTCGAGCCCTGCCCTTTGGTCTCACCACAGCCCCCAGGGTGTTCAAGTGTATGGCGGTGGTGACTGCTCACTTGAGGCATCAACGATTCCAAGTGTTTCCGTATCTGGACAACTGGCTCCTTACCGCCCCCACTAGGCATCTACTAATCCAAACCAGGGATGCTACCATCACTCTATGTCAACAGTTGGGCATAACACTAAATTGGGAAAAATCTGCCTTGTTGCCCTCACAGCATGTCACCTTTATAGGCGCAGAATTAGACACCATTCGAATGCGAGCATTCTTACCGCAGGAAAGGATCAGAGTCTTACAGCAACAGATTCACACCCTAATGCCCTTGAAGAAAGCAAAGGCAAAATGGGTTTTTCAACTCCTCGGGACCATGGCAGCGACAATTATGTTGGTCCCTCTAGCGAGATTGCACATGAGACTTCTCCGATGGCTCCTCTTTGTTCAATGGTCTCTCCAGAAATTTCCACTTTCTCAACCCATTTTGCTCACGGACAGATGCAAACAGGATCTCAGTTGGTGGCTTTGCACCAACAATTTGGACAGAGGAAAACTCTTTGTTCCACCCATCCCGGCTGCCACAGTGACAACAGATGCCTCCCAGATGGGGTGGTGGGAGCATTATCTTGGCAGGACGGTCCAAGGCACATGGCAGGATCACGAGATACATCTGCATATCAACGCCCTAGAGATGAGAGCGGTGCTACTTGCGTTGCAAGCACTTCAGAGCATTCTGCCTCTAGGCACAATTGCAATACACTCGGACAACATGTCAGTAGTGTGGTATCTAAACAAGCAAGGGGGAACCAGATCTTACCCCCTGTGCAGAGAGGCCATGCGAGTGTGGCAGTGGGCAGTATCTTCCCAACGGTTTCTGGTGGCAACACACATTCCAGGGAAGTCCAATGTGATAGCGGACAGGCTAAGCAGAGATATTCTGATGCCTTACGAGTGGTCCCTGAGTCGTTTAGTTGCAGAATGAATCTTCAGCAGATGGGGTCAGCCTTGCTGCAACCTTTTTGCCAGCCCCCTCAATGCCAAATGCAGCAGCTACTGATCCCTCCACAGGGGGAGTCACCCAGGGATGTTCTAGTTCACAATTGGCCCTCCAGTCTGCTTTATGCTTTCCCTCCATTTCCCTTGCTGTCAAAAGCAATTCAGAAAGCGCAATCCTTGAGAAGCAGAATGATTCTGATTGCTCCACACTGGCCTCGTCAAGTCTGGTTCCCCTTTCTCCAACCCTACATTGTGGACACTCCTTGGATTCTGGACCCACAACCAGATTTACTGACACACATGTCGGGACAGTTCCACCCCTCTCTGCTGACCCTCCGGTTGACAGCCTGGCTACTCCACTTCCATCGTTAGTTAGGCTTCATCATTTTTTGCCGGAGGTAGTTCACATTTTATCCTCCTCTCATAAGCCCTCTACGAGGAAGATTTATTCTAGCAAATGGAAGAGGTTTTCTGTTTGGGCGCATACCCAAGGAATTGATCCTTACACCGCCCCGATTGCTTCAGTTTTGGAGTTTTTGTCTATGCTTTTCCATCAGGTTCTGCGTCATCTACCATAAAAGTTCAATTGGCAGCGATCTTTTCATGTTGCTAATGAGCCTAGTCTCATGGCTCACAGACTCTGTAAGGCCTTCCTGAAAGGTACTCTGTTACTCTGTCTTCCGGTCTCTGAACCTATCATGCCCTGGGATCTCAATTTTGTCCTACAAGCCCTTACTTCTCTGCCTTTCGAGCCTGTAGCTACCTGCGATTTGAAATTCTTGACCTGGAAAACAGCCTTTTTAATAGCAATCACTTCAGCCAGGCGAGTTTCAGAAATTTAAGCCCTTTCTATCAAGCCTCCATATTTAATCTTACATAAGGATAGGGTTTCTCTTAGACCAAACCCTTCTTTCCTTCCTAAAGTGGCTTCCGTATCTAATCTTAATCAATCTATTGAGTTGCCTGTATTCTTTCCCCATTTTTCAAACAAGGCAGAATTTAAATTTAATCAGTTGGATGTTCACAGACAGTTGCGTTTTTATCTGCACCGAACAAAAGATATTCAGAAGTCTGATCAACTATTTGTCTCCTTTTCAGACAATAAAATTGGGTCCCCTGTCTCCAAAATCACCCTATCTAGATGGATATCCAGTTTGCATCTCTTTTGTATATTCCGCAGGAGGTAAAGACCTGCCGTTTCCAGTCAAGGCTCACTCTACTCTAGCTGTCTGTACATCTACAGCCTATCAAGCTAGATTATCGATGGATGATATATGTGCTGCAGCTGCTTGGGCTTCTCCTCACACATTTGTTTCTCATTACAAATTGGACGTGGTATCTAGGGGCCAGGTCATCCTTTGGTTCCACAGTTCTCAGGAGTATTTTCCTATGAGCCACCCAGGATGTAGGTGCTAGGGACGCTGTCCCACGGGTAAGAATGTAGGCGAGACTGGACTACATAACATCAAGAAGTTATGTACTCACCATAACGTTCGATGTATGTAGTCCATCTCGCCTCACATTCTTACTTACCCTCCCACCTTCCCCCTTCCTGGAGGATCTGGAGGTTAAGGTTCATTTTACAGTGTTCCCTTCACCTTTGGCTTATTCCTTTTTTAACTGGAGGTTGTGTATGAATGGGGTATGATTGAGTACTCACAGCAAACTAGATCTGGGGATATGGAGCAGTGCAGCATGGGATACCTGCTTAGCCCAGCCAATAGAAGACTTCGAGCTTCGAAAAGTTGGCCGAGTCGGAGCCGATGTTCGGCTCTGAAGCCACGGGAAAGAATGTGAGATGACATGGACTACATACATCGAACGTTATGGTGAGTACATAACAACTTCTTTTTTTTCCATTCTCTGTGGGTGTAAGCTACTTTAAAGAAAAGATTTTGCTGTTTTTATTTCTCCTCTGTTCCCAGAGTGTTTACCAATATACTAACTGTTGTGACCGTGACCTTTTAGGAAAAGTACTTCCATGTATCCTCCTGTATTGATCATTGTCTGCTGGTGGCCTGCATTAGGGTCTCCTTGGTAGTATCCCTGTCTTCCTTATTATAGAGACTGCAGGAACTGTAGTGAAGTTGTTCTCTCTAAATCCATCTCAAATGATTGGGGCAGGGCTAGACGCACCAGTGTTGGTCATTGCTTCCCACAAATAGCAATCCAGGAGATTTGATTCATAGGTTCATAGATCAGTACTAAACAAACTGCCCTTGCGAGCCAGTTTAAGCCTAGCCAATTATCCCTTGTGAGGCTCAAACCCCGCACCTTGTGTTTGTAGGGCAAACACCTTAACCATTAGGCCACCCTCCCAACCCCAAATTGTGACAGTGGAAGCCCGAGTGTAAGAAATTAGTGGAAGGTTCAGGCTTAGATCCTGCTTGTGCCATCTGGGCTTAATGGAGGCCATAGTTTTCATGGCATCTTTCACACAGCTAAGGATGCAGGTGTTGCATAGGACTGTCAGGTGAATTCAGAGTCAACATATCTATCCTAATTATCTTGTGGTGCCAAATCCTTGTTGTCTGCCTTTGGCTTAGTTTAAAGTTCCCATTAGTTTAAGTGGTGGCCTTTTCTTCCTGTGAACTCAGTACAATTTTAGAGGCTTAACAGTTTGCTTGTCTCCTGTATGGTTTGAGGCAAATAGAACTCCACATTCCTCCAATAGAGAGTGTGCCTTGTAAGCCATCTAGTGCTGTAGATGGTTCTTCTTGCCATAAAAAGTTCTAAAGGTAGCCAACAATGGTGACAAAAACAGATGACTTGCCTGGGTTATAGTCAGGGTTTTAAGTCTAACTAATGACGGATGTGCTTTTTCGCACTGGCAGGGAGAATGGGCGGGATTACTTGTGGGAGCAAATGAGCACTATCCAATTGAGGGGGTAGGCTTGGTGGTCAGCAGGCACAGGGCAAAAATAAACTAGAGAAGAAACCTCTAGCTGTGAAGATGACATTATAAACTCTTCGAATTTGTTGCAACAATCAGTAAATCATGTGATAGCACCTAAACAAGGAAGGTGGTATGTGCTTGTATCACCTTCATAGGGAGGCAATGCAACTATGTCTGGGGGCTGTAGAAAGAAGGTCCACCATTTCATTTACACACTTTCTGAGAGAGCTGAATGTGCTGGTGTAGTTCGCCATTTGTTGATAAAGTTGAGTAGAGCACTGATCCAGGTGGACTGTTTTTTTTCAGGCTCAGGCTGGGAAAGCAAATACAAAGTAGTGTATAGAAAGTAATAATTTTCAGTGCAAATGAAGAATACAAATTTAATATTAAACATGCAGAAATACTATAACAACATTGTAGAGGTCTGTCTAATCTCTAGGCAGTCTGTCTAATACAATATCCAACATGCAGAAACATTGTTGCAGCATACTAGAAGTCTAACAATGTATAAACAATTCATAAGGCTCTACGAAGTTTAATGCTATTAGCTGCCAAAAAAAAAAAGCAATTACAAGAAAATGGAAATCAAAAACAAAACCAACTGTAACAGAATTATTGAAAGGAGTTAGGCAGAATGTTTAGAAAAGAGAAGGAGCAAACAACTTAGAAATAAAATCTATGGGACTGATACATGAAGAATAATGTTCAGGAGGAGTGGTATTTCGGGGAAGGCTGGCCTTGAGCAGCCTATGTGATGTTAAACTGAATAATAATGGAGACTGAAATTATATCTGTGTCATGCATGAAAAAATATTTGTAATGGTTTTCGCTTTTATAATTGAATGTTTTCATGTCAGTATGTGATGGTAGTGATGATTAAAAAAGGTATATGCAGTTGTGTTTAAGTAGTTATTGTAGATAAAGGCTGTAATGACAGGATTATAAAGTGGATGTTGGAGAACAAGTAAAACAGTGAGTGAAGTACAATAGAGTGAAGTGGGTGCTGTGAGGGTGGAGAAGTGGTGGAGAGAAGGAAGGGGGGGGAGTGTGTAGGAAGGTACAGGATAGGGAGAGGAGAGAGAAAGAAAAGGAGTTAATCTAGAATGGATGTCTTGGCATGGGCGGCCGCGGTGGTGCAGCGGTTAGCATTGCCGGCTCACAGCAAGAGGTTCTCCAGTTCGATCCTCGGCTGGGGTGCCTTCTGTGCAGAGTCTGCATGTCCTCCCTGTGGTCACATAGGTTTCCTCCGGGTGCTCCGATTTACTCCCACATCCCAAAGACATGCTGTAGGTAGATTGGATACTCTAAATTGGCCCTAGGTGTGAGTGTGTGCATGTGTGCGCCTTCAGTGGAAGGTTGGGCGTTGGGCTGGCAACTCAACATTGTAAAACTCCACTGCCAATCATGAGCGGACAGGTGATCCGCTGTGGCGACCCCTAACCAGGAAAAGCCAAAAGAAGAAGAAGAATGTCTTAGCATTACATGTAATGGGGGAGGACATAGCGAATACAGTGGCATTATAGAGTTAAATAATGCCTTGTTGCAAAAAGCATTTAAGTATTAAAAGGGATTATGTCTCTTGAGGTGGTGCCTCTTAGGTGCATGGAGTTATTCTCATATCTGGATCAAAGGATCTAAACCAAGTGAAGGACTTGGTAGATTGGAGTGTTATTTGTGGGGTGGAGAGGGAGACAGGACTATAGTCTAAAGTTGTAGGATGTTTCTTTGAGTCTGCTGGAGAATATATTGAAGGAGCCTTAAAATAAGTATTTGGGGATTAGACAGGCTAGGAGGAGTATGTAGCTTTTATTTTTTGGAAAGCTATTTTGCTTAAATTTGGACTGAACAGTGGTGTGTTCTGTTGGGGGTGGGGGCTATTGTGATAAATATACAGATTTAATTGGGCAAGATGTGCAGAGCTCTGTTTTTTTTTCTTTGAGGCTTTGGCAATAATAGGGAGACTGTATTGTAGCTGAGGTAGGAGAAGTCCTTTTCCATTCGCTAGTCTACCTTCTGGTGTGATATTTCGTGTCCGATAAAATTAAGGTATTTACTTCTGATTTATTTCTATGGTGTAAAACAAAGTTCATGGATTGGTCCAGCCAAATGCCAAGGTATTTGAAGTATGGTATAGTTTCTGTGTGATCTTTGAAGTTATGCGGCATTGTCCAGTTTTGTGGGTCTGTGGAGAAATGTTATCTTGTCCAGAAGATCATACTTTTAGGAAAAAATTTTTTGACGTTTCAGCATAAGGCTATACTGTGAGAGCTGTAATAATAGTGCATTTAGATCTTCAAGTTGTTTTTTGATAATGCTGTCGGAGGGGTGGGATCTGTAGGTAGCCATATTGTCTGCATGCATAAGGACTGGGTTTTTGAGGCAGGTGAGCTAGTAGAGAGGTGATAAATAGTGAGAATGGTATGGATGACAGAACCAATCCCTTTGGTACCCCTTTTGCAAGAGGGTCATAAACAGAAGATGAGTTCTATCTGTAATGAAATTGTGGAAGTAAAGGAAGGCAGTGTTTTGTTGCTGCCTGATCTGAGGAGGAGTTAAGGATTAATGAATGGTCTACTCAATAAAAGGCTTTGGTAAGTTCTATGATTACACTAGTATAGTGTTTTCCTGAGATTCTTGCGCAGTTCTGTTCTGGAGGTAAGGATTTGAGAGTCTTGTCTTGTCACCCTTCTAAAAATGGAGCATCTCTGTGACTGAACTTTCTGGGCATGTGAGAATTTGGTTCTGCCCCTAATTTGCATGGTGCAGAAAAGAATGGCGAAAGTGGTGATTAACACCATCACTATTTTGTAGCAAGAGCAATTATTCTGTACTTTCCTCCACTTAAAAATGAAAGTTCAATCATGTTACCCCTTGGTGACTACAAAATCTGTGGTTTCAGGCTTTTGCCTTCACAGCAGCATAGAAAATTCTCCAGATTCAAACCTAGGATTGGGGTGACAGCTGACTCCAGCTCCCTCCCCATATGCCTCTTAGTTTAGAACTTTTGATCCAGCCTTACTTTGTCAGGAGATGTAGAGGTGTCTGCATCTCTCATAAATCTTATTTGATCACACATGCTCTATTAAGTGGAAGAAGTTTAAGCAGAGATGACTTTTGTTACCCTGTTTATCTAGCATGCAGATTATCCATGCATATCCATCCTTCATAGTTTGGGTGTCAGTTTTTCCATTGTCAAGGTGCATTTTTCCTGAATTTCTTTTCATCATGACCTTATGAAAGACATGATTAAGCCTGTCTTGCATCCCCTGAAGGGGGTTTTGCATCTCTAACGTATTGAAAACATTTTTCTTCCAGCCTTGAATTCCATGATTACAGGCTTGCCTTCACCTCTTCAAGTCTGCTGATTTAATAGCTGTGATGTCCGTGTGTTGAAAATTGCTTTTCTTGGTGGCCAATACCTTGCTTGCAGGATCTAGGAGTTTATTTGTAAGGATTCATTCTTGCCATGTCACAAGAATTGGGTACCCCTTAAGACTAATCCATGTTTCTCCATAAATGATGCCAGAAGTCTTCAACCTGTTTCCCATGAGTAGACAGGGGACAAAAGCCAGGATAAAAATGGCCTTTCATACCCAGGAGGCAGATAGTCAGTTCAAGCTCTACCTGAAGATATAAGTAGAATTTCAGAAGATGGAACAGCTGTTTATTTCTTTTGTTCCTGTCTGCTGCGCAAATGGATTTCAAATGGATTGCTAACTGCAGTCTCTTGCCATCAGGCAGCTTATTGCTCATTAGAAAGTACTGTTATTAATGGCTACTATACTAGGGATATGATTGCCTCCAGTGCTCAGTTCAGAAATGTTTTGATTATGTACTTATGTCAGAGTTGCTTGGTCATTAGTTGACATATTTATCAAATATCATTGTTTAGACAAGACTGCATAAATGTGACCTTCATTTTGCACATTTTTTGAGAATTCTCTCTTTTAACCCTTTGACTGTTTTCCAGTTGCCTCCTTGGAGGTTTTAATGTTCCACGGAGTCATCCTAAAGATAGAACCACCCAGTGGGGGGGTCCATATATTGGAAGAAGGCAATATGTAGCTAACTGCTTGCCTTTTGAAATTCTAGAAAATGTAATTGTGATCCTCGTAACTACAGAATTATGAATAAAGGGGTTTTAGAGAATCAAGAAGTCTAGTGTTGTGGTACTACTAAGTATTGTCTCCTACTCTAAGATTTAGCAGTCTGTTGAGTTAGTGAATATACAAGTAGCAATGGTGTGGGGAACTCAGGCAAAAATGTTTGAAAGGCGTAGCAAGTTCTTGAGTTCATAGTGTTTCTGTTTGAATTTTTGATCATCTTCTGGAGTGTCAGTATCATAGTATTGGTTATTGCATTTTTCATAGTGACTAAAGCTACTCTGTCAGTTGATTGTAGGAAAGACCTTCTCAGCAGATGCAGAGTACCCTCTCACTGTCACCTTTGTGTCTGAACAGTTCTTCCACCCAGCAGACACTTCCGGAGTTCCCTATATATGCTTGTATGATTTTGCACTGTGTGATTTTCTTCACTGTTTTATTACTTTTATTTATCCCTTGTTGACCATGTTAGTACCCACTAGACTAGTGGCCTATTTTCAGGGAGACCCAAGGTGGTATTTGTACTATTAGGGGAACTTCCCCTACTCTTTACAGTAGATGGTGTGGGATCTTTTACATTCACGTGAGCTTCCACCAACTCAAGCAGATGGGACCTCAATTTAACATTTTATCTGAAGGACAGCACACTCAGGAGTGCTGTACCCCCGTGTCAGCAATCCATCTACCAGGTGTGTGAATAAAACAAATAGCCTTCTGCACCAAAAGTGTGTGCGCTATCTATTGTGCCATTGACAGACATTTTCTTGATTTAGGGATTATATGTGCACAGCTGATAGGGGAAGACATGGCAGCTGCACAGGCTAGGCTTACTCGTGTATGTATGAGTGAGTTTTATGGTCTAGGCAAATCTGGAGAGGGAAGGGCATGTCTTTCTTTTAGGAGTACTGCTTCATAATCATCATTGATGAGAAAGAAGGGTAAGAGGAATGCAGTTTACTTTGTTTACAAGGTCAATAAGAGTTCTTTGTTGTAGCTTTTGACTTTGATATAGGGTCATAGGCATTTACTAGGCTAACAACCACAAGGATTTTTTTAAGCCTAGCCATGCATCCCAAATCTCTGACAAGTTATGATACCCTTGATAAGTGTAAGCATGGGCCTAGGAGATGAACCATTTACAGGTTACCTGTGTCCATTAAACACATAGGTGGCAAACCAGGGATGAACCATTTACAGGTTACCTGTGTCCATTAAACACATAGGTGGCAAACCAGGGATGAATTTCCGGTTTCCCATCCAGTTGTCCAAGTTGCTCTTGAATTGGGTTAGGGAGGATCTCTGCTTCACATAGGGAGAGCCTGTTCCATAGAGGAGGTATTTATTCTCTGGGATACATACCTATTTCTCCAGCAGGTCCTACTTGTAGCACAGCCAAGGTTTAAGTCTTTAGAACAGGTAATTCTGGGACTATTTATTTTGTGGATATGCAGGAGGTCCATCGGAATGGGGTTTGACGATGCCCTATATGCCAGGCATAAATCTCCCCTCAAAAGCCTGTAGGATGCAGAATACAGGGATAGGGCCTTGAGGCAGTCTACATAGGATATTTTACTTATGCCCTATATTCTTTTAATGAGGAACCTCTGTGGACATTCCAATTGTTGGATATGCCTGGTTAGGTACATACCAAAGGGGGCATTGTCCTCAATGATAGGTCTGAGGAATGGCCTTTGATGCCATACCTTTGTTATAAGTTGTGTAACATAGAATGATTTTCTCACCACTGTAGACACGTGATTGTCAAAGGTTAGACTACTATCTATGTGTGTTCCCAAGTCCCTGACTCCTGGGTCAACTCTAAGGGGTGTGTTGTCAATATGATAGTTACCAGGGATGGATGGCTTCCCAAAGGATACTATTATGCATTTCTTCTTAGTTTAAGCCCATGGCTCTGATTTCAGTTATTTGTCTGTCAGGCCCTCTTGGAGAACATTTGTGTCCTTGTGAGATTCAATGACAGCTCCTAATTGCAATCATCTGCATATTTAGTCAGCCAGAGGCCGCTGACATTAGCTTTGACTTCTAAGAACTAAATGCCAGAAAGAAGTGGTCCAAGGACTGACCCCTGAGGGACTCCACATGTGACTGGCCTCTTTGTAGAGGTGGACTCCCCAATTCTAACTTTCTAGGTCCTGTCTGTGAGGCAGTTTGCTATCCACTGGGTGACATAGGGGTTTGTACCTAACCTCTTGAGTTTGTCAACCATGCCCGAGTGAAGTATTGTGTCAAATGCCTTGGCCAGGTCAAGGGTAGGCAGTGTGAATGATTTTTCCCTCATCCATTGCTTTGGTGACGACCTCAAAGAAGTCCACCAGGTTGAGTAGGCATGATCTGCCCTTGACGAAACCAAACTGAGTTGGGTCCAGTGGAGGCTTAGTATATCTCTGTTTATCATCTCCATGACGATTCTTTCCATGGCTTTACATACAAGACTAGTGAGACTTATGGGTCTGTAGTTTCCAGGGTCTGTAGATAGCCTACCTTTGTGCAGAGAGATGACTGTTGCCTTTCTCCATTCATTCGGCACAAAGCCTGTTTGGAGGCTATAGTTAAATAGTAATTCCAGAGACCCTGATAGGTCATGTTTCAAGCTATTTAAAAGGTATCCTGGAATCTTGTCTGGGCCCATTGATGCAGTGTTCTTGGTCTTAGAGAGAGCATTAAGGCCCTGTTCCCTAGTGATAGTAGGGGGAGTTATATTTGATATTTCCTGAGGGAAGGTTGAGGGCGAAAGAGGAGTAAAGTTAGAGATGAATTTATCAGCCAGGAGGTTTTCTATATATTCTGCCTCAGTATAGTTGGCTCCATTTACAATGAGCTCTGCACACAATTGTGTATTGCCCTTGAGGTTGCGGACATAGCTTTAGAATGCTTTGTGGTTGTCCTTGGCCAGGGAGGCCAAACTTACCTTAAAATTTGGCTTTGGTAGACTTTATTTGCCCTCTGAGTTTAGTTTGATGAGAGAGCTTTTATCCTGCTGGGTGCTGCATCTCCAAATTTTTGCCATGATTTTCTTCCTCCTCTTATACAGCCTTTTGATTTTGTGATTCCACCAGGTTGGCTTGTTTTTTTTAGTTAGTTCTGTACTTCTTCCTGGTGGGTACAGCTGCCTCTATGCAGCTGTTAACATTCTTGTACAGTGTTTCTGTGAACAGTTCTGCATAGGCAGCAGTATTCTCAGGATTTATGGGGACTTGAAATCTTACCAGGTTCTCACTTAATCGCAGGAGATTAGCCTTAAAATAGTTCCTGAATATTCCAGGTTTAGCTACGGGTCCAGATTTTATTTTTACTTCAAAGGTGACCATTTTGTGGTCTAACCTTACCAGGGAAGGTATTACAGTAGGGGATGTGCAGCAGTCTCCCATATCAGTGAGGACCAGATCCAGTATGGTTGCACCCCTGGTTGGTGTATTGACTGTCTGGTCCGGGGAGTTTGTGTTTACAAAATCCAGGAATTACTGTGCGTGTACGTTTGGTGTCATATAGGATTCTCAGTTAATAGTAGGATAATTAGTCACCCTTGAATATGGTATGTGGTTGGATGCTTAGTGTTTCTAATAAGTTTAAAAACATGGTATTGGTTTCCTGGGTCAACGAGGGGGGCCTATAACTTGCAAGGAAGTGGTATTGGATTTTACCTATGGAGATTTGAATATGGAGCAGCTCAAGTACATTATCCTGTTTGACCAGCCTTGAAGTATATTTATTTTTGATCTGATGTAACTAGAGACACCTCCACCTTTAGTCCCTGCGTGTGAAGTATCTGGCATAAATGTGTGGAAGGCATTATAACCTTGCACTGTTGGTGTGCTCTCCGCAGCTTTAAACCATGTTTTAGTGACCGCACAGATGTCAGCATTCTCTAAGGTAAAGAGAGCTTCTAGGGAGTGGAGTTTTTTGTTTAGACTCCTAGCATCGAGCAATAATACCTTTAGATTTTCTTGGTTTTGATTTGATATGTCGGAAGTATTTTCAGTCTGGCTTGCCTAAAAAAGGCACTATGGGAGAAGGCAATGTTTTAGCTAATATTCGAATGCCTAGAGGGGAGAGGTGCAGACCATCCCTCTCAGAGCAGCATGGTCTGTCGACTATCTCCTTCCATGCTGACAAATATTGCACCCCTTAGAATGACACCAGAAACTAAGCCAGTTATTAAAGTCAATCATCTTTTGCTCGAGTTGTGGCATTATCCTTAGAGAAGGTAAAATGCTGCTCAATGCTAGGCTCATACCAGCCTGAGACACACATTCTGAGAGTTCTATGATGTCTCTCTTCATATAGTCTAGGGAGGTACATCTCAGGTCATTTACTCCCACATGGACTATGACAGAGTCATATTGGTAATTGTGGTCCAATGATCTGAGTGCATGTTTAATGTGGCAGATCCTAGCCCCTGATAAGCAACTGACCGTAACTTTCTCCTTACTCAGCCTGGTGAGAGGGACATCAGTGTGTCTCACGATGGAGTCTCCAATGACTAGAATGTTGGATTGTGTGGTAGCTTGCCTTATGGGCTTTAGAGATAGAGGCTCCATGAGATGTAGCTGTGTGTGTTGATGTGGGTGTTTTGAAAGAAAGCATTTGGGCTGCTGAGGGTGTTTGTTATGTGTACTTCGTCTAGGAAGTCTAGTGCCTCAGTATATGTGGGTCGATATGTTTGCTTTGAATTGTGCGTGATGGGTGTAGTGTGTGTACTACTGGCAACCTTATTGACATTAGGAGTACTTTTATGTGAGAACTTTGCCTCCAGTGATATTGTGTAAATACATCTCTCACACACCATATCATTTTGTTTGCTAATTAACTGGTTGTCAGTAAACATGAGGCAATTTCTACATTTACCAAGCCGGTAATGGAGACAGTAGGGAAGTTCACATCTATGGAAACAGACCCTTTTTCATTGATTAGACAGTTGAAGTGAGGATATCAATCACTGTCTGTATCTGGTTTCCAGGTATGTGGACAGTGCTTGTCACTGCAAACTAGTTGTCCTGTGTGCAACTAGGTACTGGAGAAATTTCATTTGTGCTTTTACAGGAAAAATGTTTGAGTCTGTACAGAGCACTGCCAAATGCTTGAGGGGAAACTAATATGAAGGCCCTGAAAATTTAAGGATGGAAGTATTTAGGCAGGTATTCTGAAGTTAGAAAAAATCAAGCAGTACTTACTGAAAACAAAGAATTTGCTTGCCAAGAATGAAGAAAAGAAGGGAGCTGCTTGAATGGCTGCTACCTGGCTATTACTAATGCTGGTCTCACCACAGCTTCACTCTGTTGGGATACAATGCTCTTTGCTTCTTCTGTCACCAGAAGCAAAATGTTAGCACCAGTCCCAAGAAGAGAAGCAGGCCACAGCCTGTTTAGTGATCCACAGTTTTGTCCCAGATAATGCAAAGGTCTGTAGGCTTAGCCTTTTTCTGGCAGATGCCTTGAATAGCAACCAGACCAGTCGGAAACATTAAGCACAGAAACTCACTCTCCAACCAGAAGCAGTCAAGAATCAGTGCACTCTGCTCCTTCTCTCACCAGGAACAGACTATAAGCACAGATTCCAAGCTGTCACTTTTAAAGCAGTTATTAGGCTTTCTGGTGATCAGCAGTCTCCAGGAAATAATGTCACTGTACTCCTCCTCTCACCAGGAGAAAACAGAAGAACTAATGCAGAAGTGGGTAACTTAAGTTTCTGATATCCAAGTGGAGAGCCACTATTTTTAAAAGAGCAAGATAAATTGAAAGGGGCTGGACACTTCTGTATTCTGGTACTGTGGAATACAGTGGGATGGCAATAGATTTAAATAGTTGAAGGGGAGCTGAACTATGATAGATGACTTCCGTGTTTCCTTCTTTTTATAAATGTTTACAAACCCATGTCTCCTTTCCTGTTGCCTGTCAACCCATTCATTTTCCTCAACTGCCACTGTTCAGAGACTCTAGCAAATGGAGATAAGAACTAAAGATCTCAACTGTTACCCAGCAAGGGCTTAACAGGATTGCATCTCCTGAATTCTGTAGTGCAGGAGCAGCAGTTCTGAGTCATAATTTATCCAACAGTTGAAACATTTTCCTTGGAACTCTGTCATGACCCTCCCTGCGGGATATACATACAGTCATTAACTGTTCACTCCTTTCCCTCAGTAGACAACTTCATGTCACAGGTCAAGCCTGTATCATCTGGGGCATATTCAGGGCGTAAAACTCTGTAATGTAGTTGAGGATTATGCTTGAAAGACTTAATGGATACCAAAACCAACTTGCCACATCAGAATTCTCATAAGGGACAGGAGGTGCTTAAATTTTGTTTGGGAGAATCACCACTAATTTTATTTTATTTATTTTATTTTACATTTGTTTACCGGGCTAGTCCAACTGGATACATGTCCATTTTCAGTGGAGGCCCGGGGAGAAAAGCTCCTCTACATTCTACTAAAACAAGTTGAAGAGAACACTAAATGCAGAAAAATACAAAATTATACAATACTTTAGAAACATACAATAGACCTGCTGCAAGATATAATTGCATTAGAGCTCAATATAAGGCTTAGCAGGGAACAGTTATTCAACTAAACAGCTAGGATACTCTATTTAGCAATAAAATGAGTTTTAAAAAAAAAATATATAGATATATTTCTGTTAAAGAAAGAGTCACGGGGACAGTTATGAAGAGGAAAATGTAGTGGGCAGGATTTGAGAGAAAGAAGTAAGGGGAAGAAAGAAGTAGATGTCAAGAAGGAAAAAAGATTAATCAGGGTTGTTACAAGAGCATAGCCAGTGATTGGAAAGGAAAAGTTTTAGTTTAGCTTTAAATAGTGGGAGTGAAGTTATGGTAGTGAGGTCTTGAGGTAGTTGGTTCCATATTTTGCCAACAGAGTTGGAGATTGAATATGATGATTGGCCTAATGAGGTTAATTCCTTTCAGACTGTAAGTCTGTTGTAATAATGGGAGCAATACAGTTTGAGTAGTTTGCTTACTGCCCTTTATGAAATCTGCACTTTGCTTTGGAAGAACTGTGCTTTGGCTTTTCCATCTCATGGGAGAAATCATTGTTTTTTTTCTCAGGCATACACATTGGTTTGCATTAACAATTCTGAATCTACAGGGCTGCAGAGGTTTTTTGATGCAAAACCAACCACAACATCCCATTTCCTTAATAGACAAGGTTTCCAGGCATATGCATTTCTTTGTGTCTGGCTAATGGTAGCACGTATTTTCACAGATCCTTACATTTATGTAAAGGTGCAGGCTTTGCAGCTATCGTTCCATGATGATGGGCTAGCAAGTCATTTTGTGTTAGATTTTTACCTTGTTTTAGAATATGGACTCTAGTCATTGTTACCTGATGGGATTTATCCAGTCTGGAAGAGAATTCTTAACCCTCCTCTAATAGTCCAAGCTACATCCTGTAAACAAATTCTTCTTTCAGAAATATTCACTTGTCTAGCCACAGCCTAAGGTAAGTGGAAATTACATACCATTTTCCTGTTGTTGGGGAGGGTCATTTCTTATACTCTAAGCTCATTATGTTTATCTTCTGCAAAACTTCCTTTGGCCGGATAAGACTGCCATTTTGTAGTTTGATACCTCAACATACACGTTGTGACAGGATTTTCCCTCAGTGTAGGGAAGCAGTTTGAGTTGGATAGTTAATGCTGAGAGACAGTACATCCTAAGAGAGGAAAACTGTTTCTCTGGTTTCCTGCATCGGTATAGCTACCTGCCTCTAAATGTGAGGATATTTTCAAAACATGCAAAATATTCTTTTGCTGTTAGGATTTCCTTAAGGTGGACCACATTTTTATACTGTATAGAACATTCGTTTTCATACCGGTTTGCGGAAAAAAATGGATTCCTCTTCCCTCCATTGCAAACCATGGTGTTCAATATGTCTGCATTGGAAATGTCAGTGCAGTGTCCCTATTATGACACATTGTGATTATTTTGTTTGGTTGGCAAGATTCTAAAATACAAGGTTTACCTAGTCTCAATTTAGACCTTTATGCTTCTGCAGACATTACAAAGCATCAGCAATTTTCATAGTGTGGCTGTACAACATAATTCTGATACTGTAGTTGTGCACAGTTTTCGGTCCTTATTTGATGTCAGCCCAGAGCCAGCATGACATTGAATGTAGATTTAGGTGTACCTGAACCAAAAGCTACGACTGGTTCCTGGTGTTAATCTTGGTGCAAGCTCATCAGGTCATTCTGGTGAATACTCAGTGTGTGTTTTTATTTTTATCCCTCTTATAAATGCTGACCATTCACGCTCTGCAGTCATTTAATCCGTTCATTCCACACAGGTGAAGATTTGTTAGCAGAGCTCTTCCTTAAGGCAGCCATACAGTTATTTTCTGGTTAAAGCCATAACCAGATGGTTGATGTGAAAGCTAGATGCACATTCCCCTGTGGTCATGTGCTTTCCCACCGACTCCCCATAGAGGTTGCTGCATGAATTGTGTGGTTCTTTCAGCACCCAAGCTGCTTACAGATCTCAGAGTCACATGGGTCATAGCTAGGGCTTCATCCTTCTGTGATGAAGCTGGACCTGGTCCTTTCTTGAAAGACATCTCCTGACCTTCTGTGACAAAACCTGTGATTTCTAATTGTATTCTGTTGGTGAAGGATTTAGTAGCAACAGTTATGACATAAGTGAACCTAAAACTACTCCGGGCTGTTTATCAGTTGGTCTTCTCCAAAGTCTGTCACCAAACTCTTTTACATCAGCTGATGAAGGAAGCTTTCTCTGTCTGTCTGTCTCTCTCTCTCTCTCTCCTTTTGCAGTAGTCTGCTCCACAGCTGCACTTTCTTTCGGCAGTTGTCTTTGCCAGAAAAAGTTCATTGGTCAGCAGGTTGAAATATTTTTAAGAAATTGGATGAAAATATATGTAATTATGATATAAAAGTGCCAACTGCCTTTTGTGTATGTCTTGCCCCACAGTATTTTCCTAGTTCCTCAGTCAAAGCTTCAGGCCTAAACAGTAACAGAGTTTTGGCTGTAAAGTTCCTTTTTAAGGCAGTGAAAGTGAAGATGATTATTTTCTTACACTGTTTATCAACACAAGTACTGCTTTTACAATAAAGTACTTTTACTCAGGGTAGCTTTATGAAAGCTGTAGAAAAAAAAACCCTCGATTAGCCATTTCAGAGCTCTGCATTTGTTGTATTTGTTTATTTTATCTGCCTAATTATCGAAAAAACTTGAATTCAACTAGAAAGTTGCTTAGTTAATAGTGGCATGTATAAATCAGAAAATGAATTTTGCCTTGTAACATGATCTGCATTTTAAATGTAGCTATATCTGTATTGGATGTGGAGAAAGGGCCATGTTCTTCAATATAATATTTCACAGCAGTAGTAAGAAGAGGGCTGTTTCTGCCTCAGCGTATAATGTGCAGTAGTTACAATAAACACAAGCTTTTCAAATCTCAAAGGACTCTTGACAGTTGCTTGATAACAGCTTTTTCACTCTATAGTTTTGACAGTTTGTGTGTGTTACAGTACCTAGTATAAACTAAAACATCACTGTCATTCTGTTTTTCTGTTACATGTAGCTTGCTTTTCTTTCATTACTGTTAATGTAATGAAAAAATGGTGAATGTTTTTGAGAAAATTGGGGTGGAGGCAGCTGGATGAGTTCAAGCTTGAATATTTTTAAATACCTTTAAAGGTTCTCATTTCTGTGTAAAATTTGTTCTGCTGCATATATTTTCCATGCAATTTCCCCCTTTTAGGATAGTGCATGTGTTTGTTAGTAGGCAGGTACTTAATCTGAAGTATACAGTACTACATAGCAAGTGCTGGAATGCCAGAATGCAATTTTTTAAGCTAATTTTATGTAAATATATGTGGTCCTGACTACATTTTTGGTCCATTAGTGAAATACAGTGGTTTTGCAGTTAAAGTTCTTGTTTTGTTTATTTTGCTTTTGAAATTGGTAGAAAAAGTTCATTAATGTATAATAAGCTATGCTTTGTCAGTAGACAGTGAACTACCAGTATTTTTGCTGCATTTCCGAATAAAGACCATTTAGGACTGTCAAGGATTATAAAAGCAATTTATCTAATTGTTTTCGCAATTTCTTATGGGTTGTCTGCAGATCCCTTAGCATCTGCAGTAAATCAATAGGTCTCTACTAGTTTTTATGCAACCCAACATAACATTTAAGAGAATACAGCATCAGTATATCTTGAGACAGACTTATGAAATTTGGTAAGCTCCCAGATGTAAGTGTTGTGGCCCCAGTGATTTACAACAGATGTTGCTAAGGCATTATCCCTTTGCTCCAAGGATGAGCATATCTTAGAGGGGAGGATGCTGCTGCTGTTGAAACCATGCCTTTCTGTTCAGCTTAGTCTTAGATGTTACCAGAACAGGTTAAATTATATGCGAGATAGCTGAAAACAGAGGCTGATGTTACTGCAGATGTTGATTTACATGATGTTTTCAAGTTTATTGTTAGACCTTTCTGAAAGTGACATTTATATGCCCTTAATTTGGGAGTTAAACACCTTAAAAAAAATGAAACGTAACTTAAGAAATAAGTAGTTACATGTGTAAAAAAAAAAAAAAAATTCATCACACTAAACACATCTGATCTAAGCTGTTGTTGACCTGATGTGGTTTCAGCCAGGTAGTATCCTCTATTGATTAAGGGAATATCATTTTTTAAATGATTTACTCTGAATGACCTAGTTTGGGAACTGCACTGAAGCTGTATTGTTTATAAAGCAAGAGGAAGGACATACAGGGGGAGCTCATTTTATGTGAGGTACAGAATTCTATGGATCAAAGGGCTTTGGTGGGATTTGAAGCAGAATTTTCAATGTAGTGCACTTAGGGTTTTTCTGCCTTACACCATTTCTGTTATAGCAGTCTCCATTGTAAGTACTTACTTTGATAGGTTATGTGGGAAGCCTCTTTTTCTGTGGCCTACCATTCACTGATAAGAGTTTTGTCCTGCATTTAAGGCAGTCCTTGCTTGTTGTTATTGCTCTATGTTGCTTTAGAATATTTCAGTAATGTAGTTTAATGTCACCTCCTCCTTTTTCTGTTCTGGAACGCTCTTGTAAAGTTATTTTGCCATCAAACCAAATTTGCTTTAGCACAGCAAAGCGCCCAGTGTCATTATCTGGCATCTTGCAGACAAATTCCAATTATTTTTCTAGTTGAAGCTATTGTTAAACACTACAAGCTAGCTGACAGTAAAATTATAAATACAGGTGTTGTCACACTACACTATAATCAGAATTTTAATTTAAATTTTAGTTTGTAAAGCTTTTTTTCAGTGAAAGAGGGAATAGAATTAGGTTTTATTGACAGTGAAAAGACATTTTGAAAGCTCCCTAAATAATTACCTTTATTTATCAAAGATCCGTTTTAAAAATAGAGGACGTCCTGATGAAAGAAAAGTTTCATTAGCTCCTATTTACTTATTACAGTTATGAGTAAATAAAGGGATGAGGAATGTGTATGACAAATGATTGGCGTAACTCACTGGGGTTTGTAGCTTATCTGAACAATAGGCATTTGTGTTTTGCTGAACTCCAGAATAAAGGGCAGAGCTGCTTCTAGTGAATTAGCCACTTAGCTTGCACATTTGGAAGGCCCATGAATCTCAGCTTAATATTTGCCTTTTATTTTTTTCATTTCTGTACGCAAATATATCACCCTTTGCCACCTTTACTTTGCTAGTTGGAATGGTCCTTGCTCAGTGCTTTTTGTGTCTGTGTGCGGGCGTGTGTGTACAAGGCATTTAGTGTCGTATCTGCCAGATTTTCTGTGATGAGCAGTGAATTGCTTTTAAAGTGGGCATTATGCCAGTTCAGCAGCACAATGGAAAACCAATCTTCCACCATTCTACCTTTGATGCTGTTATTGTAGCATTTTAGATAACTGCTGCCACAAAAAGATGTGCTCAATTGCTTCCAGTTAGTCAAGTTAAATCCAGAGTAGCATTAAAATTACTCTGAAAACTGTTTGTCAGAGGTCACAAGCTGACTGTGGCTGTAGTGTATAGGAAAGATAGTGTTGATTTTTTTTTTTATTTATTAGCAAGGATGACCAGCTTTTTCAAATATGGCTTTCCTACCATTTTATTTATTGTCTTCTGCCTCATGTTGGAAAAATGTGTCAGAAAAATGTAAAGTTTTGGAAGGAGCGGACAGTAGCAGGCGAAAATGCATTGTTTACAGAAGGTGCTAAAGTTTGTGTAGTCAGAGAGGGTAAATGGTGTGGTTTCTATAGCAAGATTACTGTTTTCAGGTTCTTTTTCTTGAGTCTTATAACAAGTGCTTCTGCTTTGCACATTTTGTAACACATATGCATTCTGTGCTCACCCCCACTTCTTCGCCTTTGACTATATGGACATTTCACTACTGTCATCAGTTCTTCCTTTATTTCGCCAACAAGTGAAACCACATCCCCTGTTTTTACAGCAGATTGATTTTCATCTGGTAGTTACAAGCAGTTACACAGTTTAAAAGGAAAGGGTGGTGAATTCAAGGAATCTATTTAAGATGCAGAATAATGGGGAAAAAACTTCAGTCAAATTCAGTTTGTAATCCTTAGTAGGAAATTAATGCTTCTGTACAGACAGAACATATTTAAATGAAAATTGCTGTCCATCTGGAGTGACGTCTATTAGAGGGCATTAATACAAATAGCATTTATAAACACAGACAGCTTTACTTACTGAAAAATGCTTCTACCTTGTGGTCAGTTCCCCTATGAGTATAAAAGCACCTGTGGTTGAGCTGGACCTCAAGTATGGCTCTGTTAAATACACCATGCTAGTGTTTCATCTATAGCATAAGTGAAGGTTCAATGTATAACTGGATATTACTTGCATATGGAGCAAGAATCACTATATTACAGTGGTTGAGTATCAAGCTGCTGATGTGTGAGAATTGCAGTTAAATTCCACCACTATCATGCACATGTCATGTAAACAAGTTACTTAACAGCCTTGTAGCCCTTGGTCACGTAAGAGCAGTATTTGGCCAAGTGTGTGTATGTGTGTAAGTACTTGTGAATTTCATGGCCTGGACTTTGGCATACATATTAAAGCAGGTGGGTTGGCAGACTTAATCCATCAGGGATTAAAAGCTTTTGATTATTAGAGAGACTGCTCTGACTAAAAACCTTGAGTATGTCACATGCTTTGACTGGGGTGCACATGCCTCCTTTAGCATTAATGTTGGGTTGGCAGACTTAATCCATCAGAGATTAAATGTTTTTGATTATTAGAGAGACTGCTCTGACTAAAAACCTTGAGTATGTCACATGCTTTGACTGGAGTGCACATGCTTCCTTTAGCATTAATGTTGGCATTTCTTTACCACTCTTAAGGGGTATATACACCCCTAGCTCTTTTGGCTCTTTATGGTTGCTTAAGAGCTGCTCCTGATTTGCACCATTGAAAAGCTTCTATATTTAGTACCTAAAAAGGCTTCCTGCATTGCAGTCGAATCTTGTGCAATCGTCCAACTACTGATTGTACAGAGTTCGTCAAAAGTCTTATACAGCGACAGTGTACAATATCGGGAGAGGAAAAAAAATTGTAAAACAGAATGCAGTATGCAAGACTGCACCTTTCTCTTTGAACAACCAAAACGCTGAAGCACACAACTTTTGTATTGTCCCAACTGCTGCTCGTTAGCATAGTGCTGCTCTATGTTGCCTGTAGAGTGTAAAGTCAAGGATTTCAGTTTTGCTATGGACAATAAATGTTTTTGGGATTGTATTACCTACAGTACTGTTTGATATTAAGATCAACATTTAATTAGTTATTTAACTGAGACTAAGTCTCTTATGTAACTGAGACTTAGTCTCAGTCTGCCCACTTTGTACTGTGGTGGTTTACTACAGGGTAATGTACTTTACTATGTGGACATGAGGTTTCCTACTGGAGGTTTTGCTGATAACATGGAGTCTCCTACGCACAGGCAAGGCTTTCTAGGCTCCCTGTTTTTTTTTCCTGATAATGTATAGAGTCACTATTTAGGACTTTCGACTAATTCTGTATGGTTAACTGTTGGATGATTTTACAGGATTTGATTGTAATGTAGGGATCCACCTAAAAATGCAGACCTACCATGTAAATCTGTGCTGTGCAGGTCACACGCCAGTGCCACCCTTTTGGATTAGGAAAAAAACTGATTAATGATAACTGTCTCAGGCAAGAGTATTTCATCTACATGATTCATCAGCATTGAAGAAAGATAATGGAGTCCTTCATCAACACCTAGTACTTATCAGTATTGAAGGGAGAGTCTCCTTTGACAAATACCAGTATGAGGTCTCATTTAAAGGTTACAGGTAATAACATGAAATGCATAAATTAGGGAACCAGTATCCCAGCTCTTCACCCAGGTTGATCTTCTCATCAGAATTTACCACACTTATGATTAGAGATCCACAAAATGGTCAAGGTAGTGATTCTCTAGCAAGGGCACTAGCTTGCTTCCCCTACATTTCGTGAACACGTAATTCATCAGAACTTCAACCTGCTGAAGCAGAACTAGTCAGAGTTTCAATGTGATGAAAGCAGCATAACATAGACTTTGAATCACTGCAATTGCACAAATAGAAACCCCACCAAGGGTTTTGCATCCAGGAAGAAAGAGGTCATTATTTCTCTCTACTCTTCCCTCATTAGACCAATCCTAGAGTATAATGCCCCATTTGGCATGTACCTCACTAGACACCTGCAACAGGTGGAGAGGCCACAAAATTAACTCACGAAGAGGATCCTAGGCCGTGAACACATGTCCTACAAGGACAGACTCAAAAAAACTCCAGCTATTCTCTGTCTCATATCATCTACTAAGAGGCTATCTCTCCTTAACTTACAAAGCCATGTCTGACCCAACTCTGTTAGAAATGCTACATCTAAAGAAATCCCAATTCGTCCGCACCACACGCTCCAGAGATCTCAGCCTCATTACCACAATCAACAGAACATGCTGGAGGGACAGGGTCATAACCCAGAGACTGCCCATGCTCTGGAATAGACTTCCCAAACATGTTAAGCAGAGCACCTCTTCAAGAGAAATCTTGATGAGTGGATGGGAAATAGAAAGTTCACCCCGGGGATCACTCCAGTGACTCTACTTGATAGAGGCACTGGGAACTACTGTCGGGTGGCACAATGCCAGGGCACTTCTAGGGGCTAGGCCTGTAAAGGCTCCAAGGACATTAGCATAGTATACACCTATGAACTATCAGTAATTTTGTATGAAAAAAGTTAGCAAGGATTTCCATACTGGAGAGTAGAAACTGGTGAGTTGAAATACATCCACTTTGCACTAGATAGAGTTTAGGGCAACCTATCTGCTTGTTCTTTCTCTGTGGATAAGAAATCAGGTCAAATGGAGAGGTGCCTTCCAGCCATCCATTGTTGGAGCAAGTCTCTTGATATGAATGGCATCCCCTCACAGACAGTCATGGACTATGCCTGTTTTACAATCAGAACTTTGAACCTGGAGGATTGCTTGTATTAAAGGTTGGCTGCTTGCTACTGAGGCTTTGAAATGATCTCTTTAAGACCTCAATTGACCATTTTTGGGACCTCAGTCTTCTCTTTCCCCACAATTGATTTTGAGTCTGTTAAGCACTTGTTATTAAAGTTACTGAAATAGTCCTTGAGAACACTGTTCAACATATGCTTTGGCCATGCTGAACTTTACACCATACACTGAATTCTTCACACTGTCCATTCCATTTGCTCACTGAGCTGGTATCACCTTCAGTGTCAGAGAAATGAGTCACCTGTGCTGCTTCTCTGCACAAAGAGTACAAGAGTTTGACTGTGGGCATTGACCAGAAGAAGGTTTCTCCTTCCAGTTCTGATGCCGTTGCAGAGTCTAAAGGGAAAGAGATCCATGTTCTAGAGAGTGACAAGGATGTGTCTTCCTATGTTTATAGCTTCCTTTTTGAGGACTCCTTTGAAGATGCCATCATAGTTAACAAAATACACTGTGGAGTTCCAACACCCTGTCTTAATTCTCCCTTCAAAACTCCTTCAATGCTTAATTTAGAAAAAGGGAGCATACATAGAAAGGTGATTCCTCTGAAGTTGATTATGGAGGATCACCTTGGAAACCCTTGGAGCCTCCATCCTTCATCTAAAAAAAGGATCATTTATATTGTACACTAATTTCTAATAAGCATATGGACTTGACTGCTCACTAGACACCAGAAAACAGATTTTATTTTTTACGACCCACGTAGAATTCATTTTGTAAAACAAGTAATTATTTTGTCACTCTGAGCTACTAATTGCTTGTCTGATATGTTTAGTTTCCAGACTCCAGGCAGCAACATCCATGTTCATAGCTAGTGGGGTTTGTCTTTTTGGTCTGAATTTGTCCATAAATAGACTTAAAAGGAAAAGTCATGGGCATTTAGAATTGCCATTTAGCTGAAACACCTGATGTCCTTAAAGGGTCATTTGCATATATCCGATGTCGCCTCTAACACAAGAGGTTTAAGGAATCACACAGTGGAAAGTCTAGTTTTGCTAGATTTTTTTGTTTGTGTATTTGTTTTTTAACCGATTGTTTTTTCTGTGTGACCTTTTTACTTATTGTTTTGCACTTTTATAGTTGTGCAAGCCACTGAATAATTGCCAGCCCTTCCTGACTTGGAAAGAGAGAGAAGCTGTTGAGAACTTTCAGTACTGAGACTCTATGTAGGTTCTGTGTAGTTCATTGTACCTTGGCTACAGGTAATGCAGTGGTATGGACTGTAGCCATTTGTGACTGTCTGTATAAGGCAGATTGACTTTGACTGTGTTTATTTTATGTGGGATTGCACCAGACTCTTCTGGATGACCAGTTTTTGGACAAGATATTTTGGTGAGCTATCTTGGAGATTGTTGAGATCCACCATAAGAAGGATAGGGTTCTTGTTAAAAATGTCTGTAATTCTCCCATTACTTCCCATATGAATCACCTCAGCTGTTCAGCAGAAGCAAGGCAGATATCGGAACACTACCAGATGCCATACTACCTTGCCCTTTTGCTATCGCCCATCAGACTCTACAAAGAAGACATCTTACCTGTTGGCCCCTTTTCAATCACTTCTCTCACACTCATGAGAAAGCTGAGTAAGGCAGGTATTTAGGATTATGCCCGTTTAGAGGGCCACTGCTCTGAAAAGGAGAACTCTACATTTCTTAGAGCAGAGAGACCATTATCTTGAAATGGTTGTATTAGCCCTACTGTCTTCTCAATTAATTACTGCATCTGGAATTACTAGCCTACAACTAATCAAAATAATGATTTTTAAAAGTTGTTTTTCTCTTGGGGAAAAAAAAGCAAAACAGATACTTCTGCTGTGGGTTTAGTAGGGAGCTTTACCCTCCACCGCACACACCCACGTACAGCCTATCCCACTTAAATAAACAAAACTCCAAGCCACACAATGTAGGGGAGGAAGGGGATCTACTCTCTCAACAGGAAATGAAGAAGTACGTATTTGTCATTGTTATAGGGAATTCCTTTTCACATTCCTTCTTGTCTCCTGCTGATACCCTCTGCAAAAATGTAGGAGTTAGTGTTGTCAGCTGATGGTGATATAGAATTGCTTGGTCCCATCCCTAAGGCCTAGTCTGGCCCGAGAGCTGAGAGCTGTAGCACTGTGGTAAGACAGCTGTCTACACCTGAGAGCATGGCTGCTCACTAGCTCTTTCATCAACTATATCTCATTAGGGAGATCCTGGATGCATGCATTAGAGGCTGCCAGGAAATCTTCAATTCCGACATCTTCAAGACCACATAGAAGAGTTAAGCAGCTTGTCCAAATGATACCCATTTCCTTCCAAGTCAGTACATCTTTAGGTTTGTGCCTAGTCTTTTTTCACACCTTTTTTTTTTTTTTATCAAGTCCTCAGTAGTGCCAGTCATATTGATGCCCCCATATGTGGAACAATACAGGACTCTGGCCAAGTATGAACTGATGGAACAGTTTCATTCCGGAAACCTTCTGCTCCATCCTGTGGTTAAGGAATTTTCTACATTGGGACATGAAATTCATGATTGGCATGCTATGCTGCTGTTTTCCACTTTCCCAAATAACTAAGTCACAGGACCTGGAGTTTGTGTCCCAGAAGATGTTCTTCATGGTTTTTCATCTCATACCTTTTATCTAACTTGTATACAGTCCCTATGTATTACACAAAACATCATTCTCCTAGGAGATTTCAACTACTCCTCTGTAAATTGAGAGCACGATACATGCTTAGACCTGTATACCAGAGGATTTCTGGACTTCATTAATGCAAATGCCCTAGACTAGTTAGTCTGCACATCAAGCACAAGTGATATAAAGATCCTGGACTTGGTCATTAATATGGGGTAGCTTTGCTTCCCATCAATTGTAACTGCCTCCCTGATCAAATCAGACCACAAGTCAGTCACATTTACCACAGAAATGAACCCTAAAGAATTTTCCAGTACCTGCTATTCGCAGATCATGACCTGGCTAAATTCAAATAGCCTCTTTCATCTTGGTGACCCGACTGCTTATGCAGGATCTGTCACAAATTCTATAAACATATAAATACTGTAGCTGCAGAGACACCTGTTACCTCTGAAAAAATACAACTCAGAATTGAAAAATAAGACACTGTGGTGCAGAACACAAATATAAATAGGCTCTATAATAAAAGAAAAGGGAAAGCAGTCATTGCAGGCAAAAATAAGTCAAGGTGTCATGATGCCAAAAGCACTCTTGCTAATCTAAACAAGGAGCTCAGGACCCTGACCAAATCAACCAAAGAGAAATATGAGGTAAAAGTAGCTCCTCAGGTGAAAGATAACCATAAAGATTTCTTTAATTATGTTTAAAGTCTCAGAAACATGCCCAACACTGTGCAGAACTAGTAATAAACGATATTGCGTACTCTGGCCCAGAAGACATAGCTAATGTGGTAACAGACCAATTTTTTTCTCAAAACTTCACCCCCTCTCCTATCCAGTATTCTCAGGTCGCATACCCACAACTAGCCCCCCCCCTCCCAAATCTCAAGGGGCAAGTTCTAAAGGATCTTATTCAACGAACACTACATTTATGGGTCCATAACAGACTTGAAAACAAAAAAGTCATGGGCATTCTCAACTGCCATATAGCTGAAACACCTGATGTCATTAAGGGGTCATTTGCAAATATCCCATGTGACCTATAATACAACCGGTTTTAAGGAATTGCACAGTGGGAAAACTAGCTTGGCTGGGTTTATCTTTTAGTTTTTACTGATTGTTTTTTCTGTGTGACCTTGTTGCTCATTTCAGTTTGTTGGGATATTTTGCAGACACCCTAATGGTTATGGACATCAGCTGGGCACAACAATCTATGTTTCCAAATGTTAGCAAAACAGTCCATTTATGCTGCACTGATGAGGCCATACAAATGCTTAACATGCATGTTCACAACTAGTGGTGTTTGGCTTTATTGGTCTGTATTTGTTCATAACAGACATAAAAAGAAAAAAGTCATGGGCATTCAGAACTGCCATATAGCTGACACACTTGATGTCCTTAAGGGTTCCTTTGCATATATCCCATGTTACCTGTAATGCAAGAGGTTTTAAAGAATCGCACAGCAGAAAATATAGCTTGGCTAGGGTTTTCTTTTAGTTTTTACATTTATGGGTCCAGGTAACATACCAGGTTGTCTACTGGCAGTATGAAACATGAATTGTCTAGTTCCTTTCAGAAGCTATTCAGTATTAGCCTTGGAACAGGCTTTGCGTCGAATGAATGGAGGACAGTAACAGTTATTCCCTTGCACAAAGATTGGGCTTCAGTGCTCCAGGTAATTATAGACACACAAGCCTGATCAATCTTGTCTGTAAGGCTACGGAAGTGATTATAAAATTAATAAATAAGGATATAGATAACCTACAAACTCTCATCCCAACGTAGTTCAGTTTTATTAAGGGCAGGTCCTGTGTACTTAACATGGCCAGCTTCTTTGAAAAAGTTACTGAAGCAATGAGTGAGGACAAAACAGTGCATTTAGACCTTGCTAAAGGCGTTCACCATCCCACACTATGATAGAAAAGCTTTCTCAGCTAAATGGCAATCCCTGTGTAGCTCATTGGATTACAAATTGACTCATAAATAGAACCCAGGAAGTTAGACTGGGCAGATCTCCCTCCTCCAAAAGACCTGTTGATAGTGGTGTTACCCCAATGTTCAGTCCTTGGCTCACTCTTCTTTGGCATTTACTTCTCAAAAGCCAAAGCTAATGTTTATGGTTTGTGGCCAAAAACTAAATGCCAAGAAGTGCATAAGCGTATCCTTTGATAAGTATGACAATCTGAGAACCTATGTTGATAATGGATTTTCATTTGATTATGATATATCCACTGTTGTAAGGAAGTCCTTTTTCATCTCAGCTTATATCTAAAGGTGTTGTGTCCATTTCCAGGGATGTAATCGTTCTACTGTACTCTGCACTCAGGGCAGTCATGGAGTATAATTCCCCTTTCCGTATGAACCTGCCCAAACAGTTGTCACAACTGGAATGACCACAGCACTTTCTCTCTCTAAAAATCAAGGGCCTAATCATAAAATCTCTGCAGACCATCTCAAAACTTTGTCACTGTTGCTATCATACAGACCACTGAGAGACTATCTCTGCCTCACATGTAGAGCTTTAACAGACCCTATTCTGTTAGACCTGTTACATGTCTGCATATCCAGTGATATAAACACCTGCTAAAGGGACCTCAATCACTTTTGCAAAATGAATAGAGAGTTGAAAGGATAAGTTTGTATCACAGAGAATACCACGTCAGTGGAACCATCTTCCACTTCACATAAAGCCAAAACACTTAGACACTTAGATCTGCATTCAAGCTTAGGACATTTAGCGTCTTTGATAATGAATATATATATATATATATATATATATATATATATATATATAATTGGCTCCACAGCATGTACACATAATCACACACTTCTGTCTTGTTGATTGTTGCTGCCCTTTTGTTTTTTTTTTTGCTTTGATATGAGCACAGTGCTTGGGATTCAACAAAATTCTTCCACCCACTGTGGAAAGCCCTTGAAGAGACATATAACATATGCACAATGTTGGCATGTCACTTGATCTTTGAAAGGGCCCTCTGTAGTAGATGCTTCCTCTGCTTCTGTTGTGCTGGGCTGTTCTGTTGTTGCCTTGTGACAGTAGGTCTTCATGCAAGTGCAGTTCAGGTTTTATGATTCTGTAACCTTGGTAGTGTTTTTTCTTGGAGGAGCGACCCCCTTTGTTTGAGCAGGGTTCAGGAATCTGTGATTAAATTGGTAAAGGCATTTAATGTATTGGCTGAAAGGGCATGTGTGTCCTGAACATGGTTGTTTCACCTACTGAAGAGGGTTCTCTCAGCAATCAAGTGTTTGTGGTACAGTTGTTTAGCTTGTTTTTTTCTTCATTCAGCATAAGTTAATATAGGTTGTCTGCCTTTTAGCAGCTACAGGTACTGTAATTTCCTATTCTTTTGTTTAGCTTCTCTTACTTACATTGTTATGACTGTGTGTTCCCGCTAATTTAAAAATTCTACTTTTCAGAATTTTTCAGGCAGAATCGTATAGTAGCAACACAGGAAACGTGATTGCAAAGCACATCAGCCATACTGCTTTATGTGATGCATTCCGCAAAATCAAAATTGACTTTTTGTGACTGATTTTGCAGTGATCTGATAGTGACATCCACATTATTATACTATTAGTTTGGATTGTTGTAAATCATACTACCCTGCAGGGTGTGCCATATAGAAAATTATTCCAAATGGAATCCAGAAGTTGGCATTTTGATGAAACCAAGGTTGACTTGGATGCTTACTATGCATGTTTTGACCCCCACAATAAGTCTTCAGGCAATATGAGAAACCACATAGTTTTAGGCAACCCTTTTATTCCTTACCTTTACAGTAGTTTTTGTTCAATACAGGATACATTTCATTTGACATTCATTGTATAGGTTTTTTTTTTTTTCCCATTGCTGAACATTGAGAGTTACTGTAAAATAGCTGTACTAGATGATTTCTTGTATTTTGCCTGGAAGATGCTATTTGGGAATATTTTTGGCTACATTTATACTTTGCTGCTATGGCTGTTTTAACTCCTAATTTTTTAATGCAATGTATTTTTTTATATACACAATACTTATAAGCCCTACTTAGTGTCTTAAGGACAAG